>NW_023458556.1:18106424-18107606 GCF_013731165.1 Rhagoletis pomonella
CACGAACGCGTACACGAGAACGCGATTGCAATCGTAATCGCAATCAACCGCGCTGCCGTATGTCAGTCAGTCAGTCAGTTAGCACACCAAAGGCAACAGCAATAGCAACAGCCACGCCAACAGCAATAGCAACATCATTATCATCCATGTCATTGGCGCTGATCTTTTATTTTTGCTGTTTGTTGTCGTCACCCGCTTCAGCGCTGACAAAGGGAGACCGCCGCCCGCTAAAGGGGGGGGGACGACATTTTGCCGTTGTTGATGGATGATATATTGCTGATTTACGCACATACCGATCATTACAGTTCAACTCAGCTGAGTTGCGCTTAGCCGTGCTTGGCTTAATTGATATTTGACGGATTGTTGGCGAATTGGCATTTGTGGTGCGCGCATTTTAGGGCGACGAACGAACGTGGCGTGTCGTTCGTTCGTTGGTTCGTTCGATCGATGAATAGTGGCTGCGGAATTTCTGCCGCTGCTAATTAGCATATGAATACGTAGAAGATGGACGACATATTCCCATTTGACTTGTTGCACGTTTCACATGACAATGGCCACATGTGGAATGCTAATGTGTTATGTGGATGCCTTTTGTTTTTTCGTTGTTGTTTTTTGCTTAAAGTGCGAAACAATGCTTACGAAATACTGTACACACTACATTAATATTTTTCAGCTCACCGCGTTGGGGGTTTGCGTAATAACATGTGTGGAGATTGACCTTGTAACGGAGGGATGTCTGGCTTGCATAGATACTTTTTTAAGTCCAATTAACGAGGTATCGATTTTAGATTATTAATTAAACAAAATCCAAAACCTCCTGAGAAATCATGAAAAATTCTTGAAAAAATCTGAAGTTTCGAAAAACCCCTGAAAAGTTCCGAAAAAATACTGAAAAGTATCGAAAAAATTCCGTCCCAATCTCTAAGAAATTAAAAAAGGGAACAGTCCAGCGCCTTCGTCTTGGTCTGCAGGCTGTATCGGAGATACACCCGCTAAATTTAAACGTAGAATACGTGGTATGGTTAAGAGCATATCCAAGTCAAAAACGAAAGCACAAACTAAGAAAAAAATATCGATAACAAAAGCGATAATAAAATCGATAACAAAATCGATAAAAATATCGATTACAAAATCGATAAAAAATCGATTACAAAATCTATCGAAAAATCGATTACAAAATCG
>NW_023458556.1:18107706-18114587 GCF_013731165.1 Rhagoletis pomonella
CACGAACGCGTACACGAGAACGCGATTGCAATCGTAATCGCAATCAATCGCGCTGCCGTATGTCAGTCAGTCAGTCAGTTAGCACACCAAAGGCAACAGCAATAGCAACATCATTATCATCCATGTCATTGGCGCTGATCTTTTATTTTTGCCTGTTTGTTGTCGTCACCCGCTTCAGCGCTGATAAAGGGTGACCGCCGCCCGCTAAAGGGGGGGACGACATTTTGCCGTTGTTCATGGATGATATATTGCTGATTTACGCACATACCGATCATTACAGTTCAACTCAGCTGAGCTGCGCTTAGCCGTGCTTGGCTTAATTGATATTTGACGGATTGTTGGCGAATTGGCATTTGTGGTGCGCGCATTTTAGGGCGACGAACGAACGTGGCGTGTCGTTCGTTCGTTCGTTCGATCGATGAATAGTGGCTGCGGAATTTCTGCCGCTGCTAATTAGCATATGAATACGTAGAAGATGGACGACATATTCCCATTTGACTTGTTGCACGTTTCACATGACAATGGCCACATGTGGAATGCTAATGTGCTATGTGGATGCCTTTTGTTTTTTCGTTGTTGTTTTTATATGGCTTTTTGCTTAAAGTGCGAAACAATGCTTACGAAATACTGTACACACTACATTAATATTTTTCAGCTCATCGCGTTGGCGGTTTGCGTAATCACATGTGTGGAGATTGACCTTGTAACGGAGGGAGGTCTGGCTTGCATAGATACTTTTTTAAGTCTAATTAACGAGGTGTCGATTTTAGATTATTAAACAAAATCCAAAACCTCCTGAGAAATCACGAAAAACTCTTAAAAAAATCTGAAGTTTCGAAAAAACCCTGAAAAGTTCCGAAAAAAATACTGGAAAGTATCGAAGAAATTCTGACATGTCCCGAAAAATCCTAAAAAATTACAAAAAATCCCGTCCCAATCTCTAAGCAATCCCCAAAAATTAAAAACGATCCTAAAAGTTCCTGAGATATACCGAAAAGTAAAACTCGAAGTATCCCAAAAAATGTTAGACGATCTAAAAATAACGAAGTAAATGTCTTGATAAGCCACGAAAACTGTCGAAAGCAGCGAAAAAATTTCGCAATGATGTCGAAAAAGTTAAAAGTTTAACGCGAAAAGTGCCGAAAAGATCCAAAATTCGCTAGAAATCTTGCAACAATCAAAAATTAAATACAAAAAAACTTCAGAAAGTTCCCAAAAATTTCCGGGGTTTACTGAAAGGTAAGACCGGAAAAATCTTTAAAAAATCTTACAGTCCGGAGAAAATTAAAAAAAAAAAAATCGCGAAAAACCCCAAAATTAACGAAGTAAAACTCCTGAAAAACCACGAAAACTTTCGAAAAAATCCATAAAAGTACGAAAAAATTCCGGAATAATCTTGAAATAGTTACAAGTTAAACCCGAAAAGTCCCGTAAAGTTTCCTAAAAATAAAAGTAAAATCTTAGACGGTCCGGAGAAAATTAAAAAAAATACCTTAAAATAAAGAAGCAAAAATCCTCCAAAGTCGCAAAAACTTTCGAAAAAATTCATAAAAGTTCCGGCAAAAAACCTCGAAAAAGTTAAAGATAAACACTAAAAGTCCCAAAAATATCTCAAAAGTTTTTGAGAAACACAAAAAGTAAAACTCAAAGAATCCCGAAAAAAATGCTGAACGACTGACGAGAGTCTTGAAAAGACGCGAAAAGTAGCGAAAAATTCTTCGAAAGAGCGACATGCAAATTTTTACGTTTCCATTTCAAAAACAAAAAAAAATACTTTTATTTACAGTCTCTGGGTGAAATGGAGATCATTCTTTGCACATAATCAGGGTCATTCTTTGCAGTTGAATATGGTATTGGATAAAAAAAAATATAGAAAAAGTTGGATAGGCGTCGGATTTCGGTTGCTGGAGACGCTAAAAACGAAGGTAAAAGAAGGTACTAGAAAGCTGATCTCAACAAAGGTCCTATAGAACAAAGGTTAGATCTTACAATTGTTGTAGAAAAGTTCATGCGAGGATGAGAAACAACCTTTTAAGTCTGCAGTTGCAGCTAGAAAGTTATTAGATTTTCCAAAAATGATGAAAGCAGTAAGGGTCCGAAACGATACTAAGCAGTAAAGCATGGGCTCCTAATGGAAAGGAGTTCCTTTGACTGGTTCACAGATTGCGACACAAAGTCAAATGCCATTCCTGCGGGTAGAGATGACTTCGGGGATACCTTGCCTAGCTAACTTATAAGCCATGTAGTTTGCTGTAATGTTCTGAGACCCAAATCAGCTTGATTTGGAAGCAATCTGAGGCGGTGGAGAGAGAGCGCGGTCTTGCATTCCGCAAGCGTAGTCGTCGTTTTTTAACCCTACCACTCTTCCTTAAGCGTTTCAGCAAATTTAATGATGGTTGCTTCCGCAATCTAAATTTTAAAAACGATCAGAGATCAGTAGCGGTCGTAATGATCTGTGTGAGTAGTAGTAGGCAAAACAGAAGAACATAACCTCATTTATTTCAAGGATGCTAACCATGCTTAGCAAATGTATTCACCAAATTTTGTATAAAACTGATAGAGCGATGGTCGAGAACTAAAATAATGATTGGCGGATGAGATAAAACACCAGTTACGAAACTACATTGCGCCCTACATACAATCATTGTTAACGATTTTTTGTTTTTTTACTAAAAATTCGCTCAACCACGGAACAACATTTAAAGCGTACGCAAACCACAAACATTGCGGGCTGTCATACCTTACATATATGTAGAGCTATTATGCAACCACATTTTCGCAATTAACTCGAATAAAGAACCCACAAAATATACGAAAGAAAACATTGACATTGAAAATAAATCACCAAGCAAGCAAACAAACGTAGCAGAGATTAAAATTAAATTTACGCCAGAGGGGGCGGTTCGGTGCATTAAAATTGATGGTGGTTTCTTAAACACCTTCGTGTGTGCGCGGTGGTTTTCTTGGCAGCGCGCATGTGGCCAGTATTCAAGACGCGCACAAAAAAAAAAAAACAAAAAAAAAACCAGAATAGAAAAAAATTCGGATTGTTTTCTTAGCGCAAATGCGGTGGCTGAAACATCATCGCCCAAGTAATTATGGGCAATATAAACTGAAACCATAGAAATCATTGAAATTGAGCAGAAATTCAAAGCCAAACACCTCGAAAATCAAGAATATCTTGAAAGCCAAAGCGAATAAGCGTGCAAACGGGTAAGAAAAAACCGTGGCAGAATTAAGAAAAAAAAAAACAAGAATGTGAAAACGAGCCAAGCCAAACTAGAGCCACTAATTAAAGCTATGGACAAGTTTATGAAGCCAACATTAGAGGAATGGCAAGCAACACGTACATACTATAGATATTTAGATATGTACCTACATCTATAGTATATACCAGGGACGGACAGACAATGAGTTGAAGGCAATCAGATACGCATTTGAAGTACAAAATCATCCAATAGTTAGATAGATGCGTGCGAGTAGAAAAGTGAGAAAAGACAAAAGCAACTTATGAATTGAATGATTGAACTGGCGGTCCACCAGCCAGCGCTTGTGGCCAGTTAAGAAGCGCATGCGCAAATTCCAGAGCGCAACTTTAAAAGTAAGAGAACTAGCGCACATAAAATAAATCCACAGAAAAGGTAAGCAGCAACTGCCAGATGTTTGGACCACGTAGCATTTCAGCAACGGCTTTAGCATCGAGCCAAAAGATTAAATCGTGAGATATGTATGTACGGACATGACGCCAACCATGACTGCAGCTGCAGCAGTGGCGAAGACTGTCACTTGCAAGAAAATCACATTGAGGTACGGCCATAGCGTATGTGATTTACCCGTATATATGTATCTACATTAGAGCGTACCAGAAGAAAAAAAGTTCGCTATACAACCCTGAGGCTGGCCGAACTTAGCGGTCGCCTTTTTAAATTTTGACTTCATATCTTCGGCGTTTACAACCGGATTTTAAAGTTTGATACATCGGGGTTCTTGTCTTGCGCAGAAAATATTTTTTGCTCCGAACTTCATTGACCTCAAGTACCGCGTTCCAGTACTTACTCACGAAAACCCAATTCCTACAACCCTAATGTCACTAAAATTATTAAACGTTCCTAAGGAAGTATTTTTGATTATACCAGTACAACAATTTTTTTTTTTAATTGCCGAATGAATATATGTGTGTAGGTGTCACCGAAAAATGTAAAAAGGCGACCTCTAGGTTCGCCTAAATTTTTTATTTTTTATTTTTTTTGCAGAATCGACTTGCAAAAATATTTTAGATTCAGGGGTGTACATCGAACTTTTTTTTTGTTTGCTTGTATGGTCTAATGTACACAGCTGAATATGCCTACAAGTACTTGGACATATGTATGTACTTTCATGGCTTTCAATACGCGCGCGCGAACGCGCTCTATTACAAAAGTCAGTTGTTGTGTGAGGAGGCGCGCGCCCGCGCTCGTTGTTGACGAAGCGCGTCTGTTGTCGGAGTCGCTGAACGAGTTTCTGCGCGCTTTGGTTTCATCTTGGTCGTTTGATATAAAGTATATTATTAGATTTAAGAGATCTTTTTTTTCTACACACATACACAAACAGAAACACATATGTGGTACAATAATGCGAGCAACAGCATTGAAATGTGGCGCGCACTCGGCTGGAACGACCTTTGAAAATATTTGCTGCTGCAGGCTAAACTGCGTTTACCAAAGCGCTGTACTCGTAATACATACATGCTTGCAGCCCACTCGATGGCACGCAGCCAGCCAGCCAGCCAGCCAAACAACGATTTGAAAGGTAAAAAGACGGCAGCCTGAAGTGGGAGGCATTGAAATGCACGGATTTGTCGTATCCATTATACGTCGCCAGTGTCTTGGCTTGCAGTTTCATTTCGTTTTCCTTCAGCTTGCTTTGGTATGCGATCAAATCCAAAGAAACGCAAAGAAGGCGAATTGTTGCATGGACGCGCGCTGTAGCGCTTAGACAACGCGCGGCATCGAAATACACATAGCTAGCATAGACAATGGTTCATGCGCAGCCGCAACTGCAGACGCGCGGATTAGAGGTGAAAATGTGTGCAAGGAATTTTTATCACCACAGCTGTGCTTGTGACGGCCGTCGCGAGATACGATTTGTGGCCATACAAGCTTCTTTTTTTTCTTACAGATATGTACTGGTACGTCTCCAGTGATTTGCAGACGCATCCGCTTAAGAGTTTGTGCAGTAAAAGTGTAGATATATGTGTATGTATGTAGATATTTTTAAATGAATTTTATATGCATATCAACGCAAAAGTACCTATACGAGTTCATATCTGTATGTACATATGTGCATATGTATATTTTTCTAAAGATTTAAATTGGCATGCAAATACATTCAGCGATCTAATGAGAAAGGTTTAAGGCCGACTAATTGCCTTCTCATGTAATTTGGCAAGCGTATAATAAACTTGTGAAGATAAAATGAACATTGGTTCCAAATTAAGCGAGATTATAGTGCGTAAGTATGTAGCCGCAAAAGAGATTAGTTTCTTTTAAAATAAAAATGTACTAATTAAGCGATCGAAAGAACATTGACACGTAGAAAATAGTAGTTGTGTTCAAAAATCCATAATACCTTCAACCTTCGGAGTCTTTAGGATACGACAGTCGTGTGACAAATAATATGGACACGACATTTTGACAAAGTTTTAACTATTGTTCTTTTTCTTGTATAAATGCTTATTATTTGTACACAAATTCTAAGTATACCGCTTTATAGCCCATTAAATTCTGGCTTAATAAAGTCCTAGTTTCAAGTATTTTTTATCAGTTTAAAAACATTTCGGTTTAGTTAGAAATCCTCTAAAACCATTTTAGTCATTATTTTACATAAGAAAATTTTGAACTTGAGATTTTGCGACAGTTAACACGTCTTGTGAGTCCCCTAACTTTGTATGTTTGTTTTTGTTCTAAAGTTTCGTTGAATGTCTCTAATTTTTTGCAAGCTTTTATTAAGTTTCACCTGCGTGTAAATCTTGCAATACGTTTTTAACTAACTTCCCGATGAGCTAGAGACTTGAAACTTCGAACTTAGCTCAGACATCAATTTTTTTAATTTTCCGCTGTTAAAGTTTGAATTTTTTTATAAAAAAAAAAAATCTGGAGTTATTAATTAATTTCTCAGAAAATATCAGGCCTATCGAAGTGATGTATATACGGTTTATGGAAAATTTCACTGGCTTTCATTTTCCGTTTCTTTTTTTAAGCTAAATAACGGTAAATTGCAAATATCTCGATAACGTATAGATAGAAAAAAATTAACTCGATTTTCGGAATCACCGAGCAATTCTACATAGGACTTTTTGATATTGACGTCTGGAGAACAAAAACAAAACTAAAGTTTGTGATCCAGTGCTATTATTCGAAAACTTAAAAATAAACGTCGGAAAATAACTGTTACCAAGCAATGTAAATGTAATTAACGGTGGAAAATAACTGTTATCAACCGACGGAAAAAATATTCCTCCGGCATAACAGTTAGCCGGCAACGTAAAAAATAAACGGTGATTTACAACTCTTATCGATGAAATAAAAAATATTTCTCATCTAATAACTGTTATGAAACAAAGTTATTTCCTAAGCAGGAGCGTCTTTAATGGTTCCAAGTACAGAAGCGTCTTCCTACTCGCGTAATTTCGCAAAGGAGAGAGGAAGGAAGTTGGCGAAGCTTTATGATCTCGCACCTGCACGTAAATACCACCTTCGTAGAGGTTAGGCATGTGACTTTGGGTCACGATGGGTTGAGAGCTCACAACGGGGGGCTCTTTGGCGCCCAACAACTACGTCTGAGAATTTAAAATAGTTGAAAAAAGACAACGAAAACTGTGAAATGGAGGGTAAGTGGTCAAA
>NW_023458556.1:18114687-18135132 GCF_013731165.1 Rhagoletis pomonella
ATAAAAAATCGATTACAAAATCTATCGAAAAATCGATTACAAAATCGATGACAAAATCGATTCCAAAGTCAATAACAAAATTGATAACAAAATCTATCAAAAAATCCATTACAAAATCGGTAATAAATTCGATAAAAAAATCGATAAAAAAATCGATAAAACTATCGATAACAAAAGCGATGGCAATATCGATAGCAAAATCGGTAAAAAAAAACGATAAAAATACCGACAACAAAAGCGATAACAATATCTATAGAAAAATCGATAAAAATATTGATGACAAAAGCGACAAAAATATCGATAACAAAAGCGATAACAATATCGATAGCAAAATTGTTAAAACAATCAAGAAAAATATCGATAACAAAACCGATAAATAATCAATAATAAAATCAATAACAGAATCGATTACAAAATCGATAACAAAATCGATAAAAATATCGATCATTATATCGATAAGTTCCGAAAATATCGATAGCAAAATCAATAACAACATCGATACAAATTTCGATAACAAAATCGGTGAAAATATCGGTAACAAAACCGATAAAAATATCGATGGCAAAATCGATTAAAATATCGGCAACAATATCTATAAAAATATCGATAACAAAATCGATAGCAAAATCGATAACAAAATCGATAACAAAACCAAACAGATCCACATTAACTGAAACTTTCATATGTACGTATATATGCATTTACAGATGTACATACGCTGCGATCAAAAGCCGCATTACATACGCATACATACTTTTTGTCTCCTTCTCACACTTCCAACATATGCACGTGTTTGCAAAATGATGACGAGGTGATTTTGTATGGAAAATCATTTATGCCCATATATTTGAATAAAATAAACATATATAGAAGATATCAACCAATACTTCCCATATACCAAACGAAAGGAAAACTCTTGAATTTTTGATTAAAGAAAACAAAAACAAAATCATTTGAGCGGTTTTCGAGCATTTTGGTAATGAAAAAAATTTGCAAATTTTTTCAACAATTTTTTGCCTTAAAATGCTCAATATTTGTTAAATTTATATAAAATTTGTACCCGATAATATTTCTACTGCTCCAAAGAACCTATATCCCGAAAATGAAAGTTATATATGCCAACAATAAGTTGCTAGAGCACTTTAAAGGCTCAAAATTGACCCCAAAATAAGGCAATGTTTACCGTTGTTTTTACGACAGAAATCGAATTGGTTATTTACAAAAATAAATCTGTCGACAGGTTTGGAATAAGCGTTTTTGTGAAGCTCTAAAAATTACAACTACAACATTTGAACATAGCCCCCATACCTTAAGGTAAGACGTATTCTACGTCAAAAAATTAGACATGAAAAGTTTCAAAAAGGTCAAAAAATCTTAGACGATCCGCAGAAAATCTTAAAAAATCGCGGAAACCTCTAAAAATAACGAAGTAAAAGTCCTGAAAAATCACGAAAACTTTCGAAAAAATCCATAAAAGTACCGAAAAAATTCCGGAATAATCTTGGAATAGTTACAAGTTACAAGACCCGAAAAGTCACGTAAAGACCCAAATGTTCCCTAAAAATCCAGAAACATCTCGCAAAAATCTGCAAAAATCACCAAATATTAAACACGAAAAGTTTCAAATATGAGATATAGCGAAAAGTAAAACTCGAAGAATCCCATAAAAAAAATGCTGAACGACTGGCGTGTCTTGAAAAAACGCGAAAAGTAGCGAAAGAGCTTTGAAAGAGCGACAAGAAAGTTACTATTTAGTTTCAAAATCAAAAAAAATCCCTTTTATTTACAGTACAGAGAAATGGAGATCGTTATTTGCATATAATCATGGTCATTCTTTGCAGTTGAATGTGGTATTGGATAAAAAAAAATATAGAAAAAGTAGAAGGCTGATCTCAACAAAGGTCCTATAGAACAAAGGTTAGATCTTACAATCACGAAATTGTAGTGGGGAAGGTTTCATGCGAGGAGGACAAATAACCTTTTAAGTCTGCAGTTGTAGCTGGAAAGTTATTACATTTTCCAAAAATGTTGGAAGCAGTAAGGGTCCGAAATGATACTAAGTCGTAAAGCATGGGTTCCTAATGGACAGCAGTTCCTTTGCCTGGTTTACAGATTGCGACAGAAAGTCAAATACCCTTCCTGCGGGTAGAGATGACATCAACGATACCTTTCCTAGCTAATTCATTAGCCATGCAGTTTGCTGTAATGTTCTGAGACCCAAATCAGCTTGATTTGGAAGTAATCTGAGGCGGTCGAGAGAGAGCGCGGTCTTGCATTCCGCAAGCGTAGTCGTCGTTTTTTAACCCTACCACTCTTCCTTAAGGGTTTCAGCAAATTTAATGATGGATGCTTCCGCAATCTAAATTTTAAAAACGGTCAGAGACCAGTAGGGGTCGTAATGATCTGTGTGAGTAGTAGTAGGCAAAACAGAAGAACATAACCTCATTTATTTCAAGGGTGCTAACCATGCTTAGCAAATGTATTCACCAAATTTTGTATAAAACTGAAAGAGCGAGGGTCGAGAACTAAAATAATGATTGGCGGATGAGATAAAACACCAGTTACTAAACTACATTGCGCCCTACATACAATCATTGTTAACGATTTTTTTTTTTTACTAAAAATTCGCTCAACCACTGAACAACATTTAAAGCGTACGCAAACCACAAACATCGCGGGCTGTCATACCATACATATATGTAGAGCTATTATGCAACCACATTTTCGCAATTAACTCGAATAAAGAACCCACAAAATATACGAAAGAAAACATTGACATTGAAAATAAATCACCAAGCAAGCAAACAAACGTAGCAGAGATTAAAATTAAATTTACGCCAGAGGGGGCGGTTCGGTGCATTAAAATTTATGGTGGTTTCTTAAACACCTTCGTGTGTGCGCGGTGGTTTTCTTGGCAGCGCGCATGTGGCCAGTATTTAAGACGCGCACAAAAAAAAAAACAAAAAAAAAACCAGAATAGAAAAAAATTCGGATTGTTTTCTTAGCGCAAATGCGGTGGCTGAAACATCATCGCCCAAGTAATTATGGGCAATATAAACTGAAACCATAGAAATCATTGAAATTGAGCAGAAATTCAAAGCCAAACACCTCGAAAATCAAGAATATCTTGAAAGCCAAAGCGAATAAGCGTGCAAACGGGTAAGAAAAAACCGTGGCAGAATTAAGAAAAAAAAAAAAAACAAGAATGTGAAAACGAGCCAAGCCAAACTAGAGCCACTAATTAAAGCTATGGACAAGTTTATGAAGCCAACATTAGAGGAATGGCAAGCAACACGTACATACTATAGATATTTAGATATGTACCTACATCTATAGTATATACCAGGGCCGGACAGACAATGAGTTGAAGGCAATCAGATACGCATTTGAAGTACAAAATCATCCAATAGTTAGATAGATGCGTGCGAGTAGAAAAGTGAGAAAAGACAAAAGCAACTTATGAATTTGAACGATTGAACTGGCGGTCCACCAGTCAGCGCTTGTGGCCAGTTAAGAAGCGCATGCGCAAATTCCAGAGCGCAACTTTAAACGTAAGAGAACTAGCGCACATAAAATAAATCCACAGAAAAGGTAAGCAGCAACTTCCAGATGTTTGGACCACGTAGCATTTCAGCAACGGCTTTAGCATCGAGCCAAGAGATTAAATCGTGAGATATGTATGTATGTACGGACATGACGCCAACCATGACTGCAGCTGCAGCAGTGGCGAAGACTGTCACTTGCAAGAAAATCACATTGAGGTACGGCCATAGCGTATGTGATTTACCCGTATATATATATCTATATTAGAGCGTACCAGAAGAAAAAAAGTTCGCTGTACAACCCTGAGGCTAAAGTATTTTTGCAAGGTAATTTTGAAAAAATAAAAATACTGGCCGAACTTAGCGGTCGCCTTTTTAAATTTTGACTTCATATCTTCGGCATTTACAATCGGATTTGGAGTCGTTCCTAAGGAAGTATTTTGATTATTCCAATACCATGTTTGTTTTTGTTTTGTTTTAATTGCCGAATGAACGTATGTATGTATGTATGTGTCACCGAAAAATTTAAAATGGCGACCCAGGGACCGAACATAACAGTTATTGATGAAAACTGTCATTGAAAAATTCTCTATGAAGGACATGTTCTACAACTAAGTGATACATACCAATCGGTTTCTTTTTTCACTGATAATCAAATTTAAAAATAAATTTTTATTTGTAATTTTTATGCAAAATTAAAAAAATAACAATTATTTTTGATTTTTATTTTACAAATCCAAAATAACAATTATTTTTATTTTTTAACTAAATAATATGTAAATAACAGTTATCTTTACTTTTTATATTATATGTTTTAGATAACAGTTATTGAAGACTTTTATTTATAAAAGTCATTAATAAAAATCAATCACCGACTTTTATTTTTTGAATCATACGTATAAATGTCATTATAATTTTTCGCAGTTAAGAAGGTGTTGGAGAACCAAAATTTACTACAACTTATACAAATGACTTTCATTGACTCTAGGTTCGCTTAAATTTAATTTTTTTTTGTGCAGAATTGCCTTGCAAAAATTTTTTAGATTCAGGGGTGTACATCGCACTTTTTTTTTTGTTTGCTTGTATGGTCTAATGTACACAGCTGAATATGCCTACAAGTACTTGGACATATGTATGTACTTTCATGGCTTTCAATACGCGAGCGCGCTCTATTACAAAAGTCAGTTGTTGTGTGAGGAGGGGCGCGCCCCCGCTCGCTGTTGACGAAGCGCGTCTGTTGTCGAAGTCGCTGAACGAGTTTCTGCGCGCTTTGGTTTCATCTTGGTCGTTTGATATAAAGTATATTATTAGATTTAAGAGATCTTTTTTTCTACACACATACACAAACAGAAACACATATGTGGTACAATAATGCGAGCAACAGCATTGAAATGTGGCGCGCACTCGGCTGAAACGACCTTTGAAAATATTTGCTGCTGCGGGCTAAACTGCGTTTACCAAACCGCTGTACTCGTAATGCATACATGCATGCAGCCCACTCGATGGCAGGCAGCCAGCCAAACAACGATTTGAAAGGCAAAAAGACGGCAGCCTGAAGTGGGAGGCATTGAAATGCACGGATTTGTCGTATCCATTATACGTCGCCAGTGTCTTGGCTTGCAGTTTCATTTCGTTTTCCTTCAGCTTGCTTTGGTATGCGATCAAATCCAAAGAAACGCAAAGAAGGCGAATTGTTGCATGGACGCGCGCTGCAGCGCTTAGACAACGCGCGGCATCGAACAACACATAGCTAGCATAGACAATGGTTCATGCGCAGCCGCAGCTGCAGACGCGCGGATTAGAGGTGAAAATGTGTGCAAGGAATTTTTATCACCACAGCTGTGCTTGTGACGGCCGTCGCGATATACGATTTGTGGCCATGCAAGCTTCTTTTTTTTCTTACAGATATGTACTGGTACGTCTCCAGTGATTTGCAGACGCATCCGCTTAAGAGTTTGTACAGTAAAAGTGTAGATATATGTATGTATGTAGATATTTTTATATGAATTTTATATGCATATCAACGCAAAAGCACCTAGTATACGAGTTCATATCTGTATGTACATATGTGCATATGTATATTTTTCTAAAGATTTAAATTGGCATGCAAATACATTCAGCGATCTAATGAGAAAGGTTTAAGGCCGACTAATTGCCTTCTCATGTAATTTGGCAAGCGTATAATAAACTTGTGAAGATAAAATGAACATTGGTTCCAAATTAAGCGAGATTATAGTGCGTAAGTATGTAGGCGCAAAAGAGATTATTTTCTTTTAAAATAAAAATGTACTAATTAAGCGATCTAAAGAACATTGACACGTAGAAAATAGTAGTTGTGTTCAAAAATCCTTAATACCTTCAACCTTCGGAGTCTTTAGGATACGACAGTCGTGTGACAAATAATATGGACACGACATTTTGACAAGTTTTAACTATTGTTCTTTTTCTTGTATAAATGCTTATTATTTTTAGAAAAATTCTAAGTATACCGCTTTATAGCCCATTAAATTCTGGCTTAATAAAGTCCTAGTTTCAAGTATTTTTTATCAGTTTAAAAACATTTCGGTTTAGTTAGAAATCCTCTAAAACCATTTTAGTCATTATTTTACATAAGAAAATTTTAAACCTGAGATTTTGCGACGGTTAACACGTCTGGTGAGTCCCTTAACTTTGTATGTTTGTTTTTGTTCTAAGGTTTTGTTGAATGTCTCTAATTTTTTGCAAGCTTTCATGCAATATATTTTTACGAAACTTCCCGATGAGCTAGATACATAAAACTTTAAAATTGGCAGAAATTTTTTTTATTAATTTTTCCATTTGATTTTTTTTATAAAAACGAGAAAAAAAATCTGGAGTTATTAATTAATTTCTCAGAAAATATCAGGCCTATCGAAGTGATGTATGTACGGTTTATGAAAAATTTCACTGGCTTTCATTTTCCGTTTTTTTTTTTAAGCTGAATAACGGTAAATTGCAAATATCTCGATAACGTATAGATAGAAAAAATTTAACTCGTTTTTCGGAATCACCGAATACCGATTCTACATAGGACTTTTTGATATTGACGTCTGGAGAACAAAAACAAAACAAAAATTTGTGAACCAGTGCTATTAGAAAAGGTAAAAATAAACGTCGGAAAATAACTGTTACCAAGCAATGTAAATGTAATTAACGGTGGAAAATACCTGTTATCAACCGACGGAAAAAATATTTCTCCGGCATAACAGTTATGCGGCAACGTAAAAAATAAACGGTGATTTATAACTCTTATCGATGAAATAAAAAATATTTCTCATTGATTAACTGTTATGAAACAAGGTTATTTCCTAAGCAGGAGCGTCCTTAATGGTTCCAAGTACAGAAGCGTCTTCCTACTCGCGTAATTTCGCAAAGGAGACAGGAAGGAAGTTGGCGAAGCTTTATGTTCTGCACCTGCACGTAAATACCACCTTCGTTGAGGTTAGGCATGAGACTTTGGGTCACGATGAGTTGAGAGCTCACCACCTGGGCGCTCTTTGGCGCCCAACAACTACGTCCGAGAATTTAAAATACTTGAAAAAAGACAATGAAAACTGTGATGGAGGGTTAGTGGTCAAAATAGGTTTCTTGTGTTAATTACGATAAAAAAGATAACGCGGACTAAAATAAAACGAAAATTTATTTAAAATCTGTGCATAATTTTATTAAATCAGCGCAGAGAAAAATATAAAAATATTTGCCACTTTCTACAATACAAATATGTAGCAAGCTTAGATCTCTCTTCACCACTCGGTGGTCTCTCTCTCTCTCTCTCCCGCTTGGCAGCTCCATGTGAACGCCAGCGATTCTTACCATGCGTCCCCCTTTTACGGCAGCTGGTAATAACCCAATTATAACGTCAGGCGGGCCGGGCCATAAACTTTCACTTTGGGGCCATTCTTTTCGCCAATCTTGTCAATACTGGATGCCAAGCACAAGGCCGTTGATGATGCGTGGCATATGAATGCTGTGTGTGTAAAACAATAACAAATCAAAAAAAAAAAAAAAATCACACGCATTCCAATATCACTTTTTATTGACGTGCACGCCATTGTATAGAGCGCCGCGGCCGTCGAGACAACAGCCGCTACTTTTCCAATGAAAACTCCTTAAACAGCAGCACAGAAAAATTTCGCCATTCAACAAGAAGAAAAGAAAAGCAGCTTTAGAGAGGCAAATAAGAGTTTTCAAATAAAGTAAAAATTCTTTGACGACTAAGAATTGTTCAACATTCATTGAACTCTTCTGCTCTTAGATATACAAATTGCAGAACAAATTAAAAGAAAGAAAGTCGGTGGTGTACGAAGAATAGCAGCAGTAGCGACAAAAAAAAAGGAACAAGAATTGTGCCACCTTCGTTGATGCCACCGCTACTAGTATCTATGTATCACATGTTGCACGCCATGTCATAAGAACGACTTAATGAGACAACAACAATAACAATTGCCAGCTCACATAAGTATGTATGTATGTAAACTTTGAACCGGCAACTCAAGAGTAGCCAACGCAGCGGTAGAAGCCATTAAATGCGTGCGCCATGGCAGTCAATGCGCCAACGCGGTTCGCATGATGAGTAGCAGCTCAACAACCTACTTGATCAATGAATGGAAAATTTTACATATACAGTCACTCACAGAAGTATTTGTAACTTAGTTTTTTTTTTTAGAATATTCAAAATATTTTTAATAATAAATCTTTTTCGTTAATTTTCATTTAAAACGTAGCTCATTCTATAACAAAACCCATATAAATCATTTTTGCAAACTTTGTACAAAATTCATCAAAATTAATCAAACTTAAAAAAAAAAATTTTATCAAAATTTCCAATTTTTTATTCAGAATTTTTAAAAGAAATTGGCTAGGCCGTGCAAGTTTCAAGCAGCTAAAAATTACTGCTGATTTTTTAGAATTTTTTTTGTCGAGGGTGTTGCGCATTTTTCTTCCATATAAAAATACGCAACACCCTCGACAAAAAAAAATTCTAAAAAATTAGCGGAAATTTTTAGCTACTTGAATCTCACACTTTCATTATACCAAAATTGAACGGGCTACAAAACTGCAAACCGAAAATTTTTCTAAAAATTCTGAATAAAAAGATTGAAATTTTGATGAACATTTTTTCAAGTTGGATTCAGTTTTGTTATAGAATGAGCTATATTTTAAATGAAAATTAACGAAAAAGATTTATGATGGAAAACATTTTGAATATTGTGAAAAAACTAAATTACGAATACTTCTGTGAGTGACTGTATATGTATGTATGTATGCACACATACACAAATGTGGACAGACAAATTACTGGCTAAGAAAACTTCTATTTGCAGTAAAAAAAAAACTGTGAACGTTATTTTGGAAATACAAACATTTCTTCTACAACCAATTACTCAGAAAGCCATAAAAGAAAGTGCACAGCTAAAAATAACACACACATGAATAAAGAAAAAAACGGTAAAATTCGTCAAGACTTCTTAGCTTTTTAGTTCTTTGTTTATTCAGCACAAACTTCCAGAGTTCTTTGTACTCTTCCGCTTTGTGGCAGAAGAATTTTACTATTTTTTTTTTTTTGTACGTTCTTTTGTTGAATCAACTTTTTAGCAGCGGTAGCTTCTCAAGCTGAGATTGACAGGCGTTTTGTACAGTAATTGAATTGAGTGTGATTGATGTGATTGAAAATTAATTTTAAGTTTTGTAAGAAATTGATTGCTGAATAATGATTCAGGGGCTTTCTATGTATGGCCAGCAGTTGGATGTTGAAATGTTTTTAAATTTGTCAGTACTTGCTTGAAGATAATACCTTTGAACAGCCACTGGCGTAGAAAACCTACTCCGATCTACTTAGTTTAAGGACCCACTAAAATCAACAGAAAAACCAACGCCAGAGCTACTATTTAATATCTTTCTGCGACGAGTAGTAAGATGCGAATAAGAACAGTAAAACAACGATTGCTTTGACTTGAAAGTTTCATACGTAGGAATGATAATGTACCAGTGAAAAAATTCTTCCACTTGGCACCGGTAGTAGGTAAATGAACAGATAATGTTTGGTCACCGCCAAACCGACAAGTGGCTCGTTATGTAAATACATAAGTCTCTACTATCTATGCCCTATATGTATTAGGTTTTGAGCCAACAAGCAGTGCACAAGAAAAATATCTAAGAAACAACTTGACGAATGTAATGGAATAAATTTACACTAGGAGCCTTATATAACACGATTTAGCTGAAAGCCAAGGTAAATCTGTTTCCCAATGAGAGGTCCGTCCCAGAAAGAAAATGTGAATAAAAAAATTTCAATTAAAAACCTAAAAAGAGATTGGTATATGATTTTTGGAAGATTATAACTTTTGATGAAGCGCTAAAGGAGACATTATGGATCTTATAATCACAGTGCTCTAGCATAGAAAAGATAAAAACAAAGTTAGCACATGGGCTTAGTTCATACCACGAACTTTTTACATCCCTTAAAAATTTTTTTAAACATATTTTTTAGCAAAAGGTTTGCCACCTTGATGTAGTCGAAACCCTTGTACATGTGTTAACTTAGGCAGATAAATAATCTTATTTAAAGTTTAAATGGAAGTTTAAAAAATTAAGGTGAAGATAAAAATGTTGATTGAAAAAATTTAGATTCAAAAAATGTTTAATTACAAAATAAAATAAAAACAATTTATATTGAAAAAATTAGGATAAAACATTAAAAAAAAAATTAACAGAAAAAAACTAAAACTAAAAAATAATTAAAAGAAACAAATACATAAAAGAAATAAATAAATCCGAATAAAAGTATCCAACATTAAAAAACCCAAATTAAAACAAAATAAAAATAAAGAAAACTAAATAAAAAATAAATTAAAATCAAAAATATATACATAAATATCGTTTGCTTAATATAGAAAGGCCATATCTCATATCGTCGGTGAAATGGAAAAAAGCTACAACTAACTAATAACATTTTTTGTTGCATAAAACGAAGTGGGGATCCATAATTCGTTGAAATGCATCATAATCAATCAAAATGTGAATTTTGGATTTTTAGTTAGGTACGACTTTTTGTATTTCAACAACGATGTGAGGTCTTTCTATATTAAGGCAACGATATGTACATATATATACATATAAAATCTAAATAAATAATCAAAATAAAAATTTCAACTAAAAAAATTTTAAATTAAAAAAATTAAATGCAAATGTGTTATTTCATATTATATTAAATTAAGTAAAAACAATATATATATTTATATAAAGAAAAAAAACACAAATAAAAAATAAATTATGCACATCAAAAAATTATAACTAAAAAAGAAATAAATAATCAAATAAAATAAATTAATAAATATGTTGAAAAATAATCAAGAAATAAGCAAAAATAATAAAATTAAAAAAAAAATACAACGAATAAAACTATGTAAACAAAAATAAATATAAAATCTAATAAAAAATCAGAAATAGAAACGTTAAAATAAAATTTCAGTTCAAAATATTTTAGATTTACAAGATGTTTAATTTAAAAAAAAAAATTAAATTAAATTATTTCATATCGGTAAAAATTACGACAAAAATATATATAAAAAAAACAAAAAAAAAATTAAAAAATATAACGAAAACTAGTAATTTTATATAAATAAGTCTGAATCAAAATAATCAAAGTAAAGTAAACTAACAAAATAAAGGATTTTAAAAAAATGTAAGAGATTAAAAACAATAAGATATTTAAAAATTTATTTAAACAAAATATAAAAAGTACCCTGCAGGGAGTGACGTTAGCTTATACCTAACTTTAGTCTGTTTACGCGAACACTAGTGCTAACTATTAACTGTGTATTTTGTTCGAAAAAAGCTAACTACTTTTGTGGGGCGATGGCCGAAAAAAAGTCAGACCTGGATACCTCTGCATTACATGTCAACTAACTTGTAACTAACTACTTTTGGACATAAAATATCAATAAGAAAAACAAAATATTTTTTTGTTTTTTTACTTTTTTATTTACTTATTTATTTACTTTATTTTATTACATTTCATATTTGTTTACATATTCTGCTCTGGGTGGCCCCATATTCGAACACCGTCAGACATACATAACTTCAAAATGATAGTATAAAATTTCGATCTTCCTTTTATTTGTCCTGAATATGAAAAAAAATCTGCGAAGTTCAGAAAAAAAATGTAATTTTTGTATGAGGATATTTAATAGAAACTTGTAAAGAAAACCAACTCCCGATTGCGTCTGCATGACTCCTGCACGAACTTACAATTCACTTTAAGTTGGTTTTGTCATAGCTAATTAAAAGTGAGGTATTAATCGAAAGCTCGCCAAAAAGCTAACTATAAGTTGGTTAGTTTTAACAATTGATAATTTTTCACTGCAGGGTATGCAAAATCTTGGGCAATGAATTCATAGCTTAAAATAAAAATTAATGAAAATTTAAAATTTGAAATAAATAAGTAAAATTCAATTAGTTTATATTCCATTCAATACATATCGCCGATGTCTTTGCAAAACCGCTAATCTTACAGCACTTACAAGTTTATGGGAGAGCGAATCGAAAAAGCTTATTTTCTTCAAGGCCTTTAACTTGAAAGGCGATATTTTATCTGTCATTTTACAATTTTTTTGTTGGGATAACGGTTCTGCAACTGGTCGATGGGTGGAAAAGGTGAAATTGAATAAATACGTATAATTTGATGCCAGAAGAAAATAATTTTTCGTTAAACTCCAGAAAATGGCTGAACAAAATTAACTGTTATGTTATGTACATAACATACATACATACAAGTACATAGGTGTGTGTGTATATATATACATATGTATGCTTGACAGGAAACTACATACAAACATATCCATACAGCCAGCAGCAAAACTGTGTATTAGAATGATTAACTACATACTTACTTTTTTAAGGAAATAAGGTGTTGATTATGGTAAAAGATTTCTACAAATTAGACAAAATCAATGAAAGGTATGTTTTTGTTGGAATTCTACAAAACGTGCAAAGAAATGGCTGAATATAATTGCTATGTATAATCTTACATATGTGTATGTACGTACATACATACCCTGTGGGGAAAATCTCTAGTTCTGAACTGGAGCGCTTCTAGTACATTTAGACCCAGTACTGGTTCGCGATAAATCTCTTTTGCATTCAAGCAACTGGCGAATTTAACATGGTGATGTCGTAGGAAGTGTCAATTGCCCCCCGCTGCATCCCTTTTTCGATAGTTCCGAACTAGTCCTAAATTCTATAGTTCCGAACCAGTTCTGAAATCGACAGACGAAAGAAAAAAGTACCATGATTTTTCAATCTTTTTGGTTCTTCCGTGTGCGATTTTACATTATTTTCAAAGAAACGTTTTTTCAATTTGAAATTTAATTTGTGTGAATGATTGTAAGAAATGTACGTTTACTTACCTTACTGTAGCTGACTTTGCAGAGGTGCTCGCTGTTATTGGTTAGATTCCAGATGGCCCCAAGATGTTAATATGTTAACACAAAGCTTTGTTTTGTATTACCAAGCTATGAAAAAGCATCTGCGAAGCACAGAATAGAAGCGTATTTGAACGAAAAAGCCGCCGAACACATATCTATGTAAAGTAAACAAGCCCCCCGCTGCATCCCTTATTCGATAGTTCCGAAATAGTTCTAAATTCGACAAATAGGATCTAGTTCGTTCTACATCCCTTTTTCTATAGTTCCGAACCATTTCTAAATTCGTCACTTTAGATATAGATTTGTAGTGAAAAAAACTGAAAAAATTAGTTTCTTAAAAGTACCACTTTTCGCCGATTTTGGACTGGTGGGGATATAGTTCCTATCGGACTACTTCCTTTTTGGCGATAAAGACCTAGTACGGAACTAGAAATTGGATTCACTTGTCCGCGGTTTCCCTGCAGGGTACATACACCCATAGCAAATTTGAACCCGCATATTGTTCTTTGCACGTCCATGGATTTTTTACAAGTCGTTAGATTGTTTGCCAGCATTGTACGCCCGTACATTGAAAAATGGAAAAATGTGAAAATTTATGCGCATTTGACTAACAAGAGTTTTTTTTGTTTTTGTTCTTGAATGTTGACTTTGTGTAGCAACCCCGAATGCCGCCGATGACCAATCAGTCAGTTAAGCTTAAATTAGTGTTGACATAACCACACTGAACCAAAAATCCATCTCTGGATCAAAGAAAAACTTTCCTTACTTTAAGGTAGAAAATTGTTCGGAATGAGTAAAAAATTCTTCTTTGGAATGTGTAAAAACGTACACGAAAATATGGAACCGTGGATGTAATCTATCATTTTGAAGAAATGTTGGGCATGAAAAGAGATAAAACTCCTTTAGTGCTGTTTCATTACCATTTTTCTTCATTTTGATTGCTGTTTTTCTTCAATTAAGAGAAATTTTTTTTTTGGGTGCATAACCATATAAAACAGCTGTTCCAACCAACCTTATGGCCAACACTGTATTCGATTAGTGGTGCAACACCATAACGCCATAGCCATAACCATAGCCATAGAGACCAATTGAATTTTGGTTTTCCGCCATAATCATATCAGCTGATATTTGAAGTGCGTGTTGCCAGACATTCAAAAAAAAAATATTGTTCACAGCCAAAGTTTTGGCATAAGTGTAGAACATGAACCATTTAGATATGCCAAAACCAAAAGTGTGGCTCGATAGAACTTCTCACACTGATTTCAACTATACCAAAATTATTTGGCGCAAAAATATAAAAAAAGATATAAAAGGTTTAATTAAAATTTTTCGATTTTTCGAAATATTAATATCCTATGAACTACATAAACGATTCAAATTAATAAAGACAATTAATTTATCTTTCTGTTGATGTCCATAATTTCGATGCTTTATTTTATTTTTAATCCAAAAATACTCAAAAGCGAAAAAAAATCGTACACCGACATTGTTGCCTACGAAAAATCAGCTGTTTATGGTTATGGTACCTATAATCGATGATAGTAGGCAATGGTCATGGCTATGGCGTTATGGTATGTCACCACTAATTTAACCTTTAGTTGGCCAAGTAAGCCAGTGAACTAGCGAGCCAAGCAGCTACAAGCAGCAGTTAGCAATTCGTTCCGCCACAGCAGCGTGGAAGCAATCAAAGCCCCGGTAACTAATACATCAGCAAGAAAAACCAAAATAATCAAAAAAAACAATAGAACGCCAGCACTCGATTGTTTGACGATTTTGTTGATTGTCGCTGCACCCATGTGAGTCTACTACGCTTGTGTGCGTGTGTCGTTCTGTATTCTATTTTGTGCGATTGCAACAACATGTCGCACATTTTTATTGGCATTCAATGACAACAAGAACATGTAACAAAAAAAACAACAAAACACAAGCAAAAACAGCAACATAAAAAATACCGGCAACAAGCCAATCTAACAACATGCGGCGGCAGCAGCAACTGCCGGGCGGCTTCTGTGTGCTTCGTCTTTGATTTTGCACTGATTGGCGACGGGCGGACGTGTTGGCAGTGGCAGCGGCAGTGGCACAATTGTTATGCGTTTCTGTAGGCATACTTGCACTTAGTATGTACATACATACATACATACATATGTAACTATGCATATGAATGCGCGTGGATGCATTGGCAAAACAAAAAAGTCTGTGGTGTGACGTTGCGACGTTCATCTAACAGCAATAAATTGTTCTTTTCTATTGGCGCCAATGTTGCGAAAGTTGGCAAGCGTGCGGTGTATTTAGCGGTCGATGTGGTTAGGTTAGTTTTTCCAAAGGCCGCCACCAACGCCGCGTTGTCTTTGCCACCACAATAACCATCGCCAACACGCTTGGCTTCAGTGTTGCCAGGTTGCCGATTTGGTCGTCATTTTGAAGATTTTTTTTTACTGCCATGACGATTTGACGATTTTTGTGACCCAATGACGATTTTTCTTTATGTGCAAATTTGGCTGGTTCTCAACTTTGAAGATAGTTACACAGACAACTAAAAATCGCAGTGTAAACACCTATTGAGAGTTTACCATTTCTGCTAACACTAAATTATGGTATCGAAATTATATCATGAGGCTGCACTCGTATTAGTTATCGATAAGTAGTTTTATTTGTTGTTTCATCACTTTTTGTGTAGTTTTTGGCGGTCAAATTTGTAATTTTGACGTTGTGACGTGTACTGGTACATATTTCATTGAGCGGGGGGAATTATTGATAAGTTCTTTAGCAAAACTTGTAAGTATGAAAAGTTTTTAATGCAAATCGTTAAGTTGCAGTCGGAAAAAATGAAGATGAAATTGTGATTTTATTGCAAGTATAAATATTTTTGTTAAAAGTATCTAATGCGAATTTTAAAAAAAGTTGAACTTTTTATTTTTTACGTATTGCAGAAGCTAGAATAAAATGAAAAAAAAACTAAAAAAAGCTTCCTGGTTCAGTTTATTCAAACTTTTTATATGCTGACGATTTTTACTTGCAAATAACGATTTTTGAGAGCCAAACTGACGATTTCTCACTTCAATGACCTGGTAACACTACTTGGCATGACCGCCACGACATGGGCATAAAAATTTACGTGCATACGTGCATTTTTTTCATTCTTCTTCTTCTTCACTTGTCACGTCTAGCGATATTCGAAAAAAAAAACATGCACAAAGCCAAAATGTGTTCGATCCTCTTGACAGAAGGAAATTACCATTTTTATTTTCAAAAAATTTGTTTTTCTTTTCGAACATCAAAATCTCAAATAATTTTATACATCAATCGTTGGTTTTTTTTGGGGTTAGAAAAAATCACGTGCCAACTTTTGAATTTGGCGTTCAAATTTATATTTCTTGAACCAAAATCTAAACCATAAAATAATTAAAAAATTGTCAACTAATTAGTAAATACATACATACATACAGATAATTAATCCACAGATTCTTGCTAAATCGTTGGCTTGATTCGTTTACATACCTGAAACAGAAAACAGATTTTAAAATCAGTAAAATGCAATTATTCGGATAAATATGGTAATAGATAGATACAAATGTACATATGGATGTATTTCATGTATTTACATAGTAAATAAAAATTTTTACATTTGGTGTTAAACAGAGAGAATTTACCTAGACACATTAATCGATGTATGTATGCATATTGCTATCGATAAATGCGGTAAATCCATCGATAAATTATGAAAACTTATCGAAAAAATCTGTCAAATTATCGGGAAAGTGTGTAAAGTTATCGATAAATTCTGTAAATATGGCGATAAATTCTGTAAAGATGGCGATAAACTCTGCAAATATCGCGATAAATTCTATAAATATATCGATAAATTATGTAAAGATATCGATAAATTATGCAAAGTTATCGATTAATTACGTAAAAATATGGAAGAACTAGGCAAAGGTATCGATGGATTTGAAAATGATATCGCAGAATTAGGATCGCATTATTTATCGATAAATATAGTGAAGTTGTCGATAAATATGGTAAAATTTTCGATAAATATGAATGCAACTGGAGGTTTACCATTGCCCGCCGAGGGGCGAACGCTATTAGAAAAAACTTTATGTTTATTTTTTGATGTTGGTCGGAAACTGGGTTCGAACCCAAGCCTGCGGAATGGTAATGAGCACTGCTAACGTGCAGCGGCCGCCAATTCGGTTATCGATAAATACGGCAAAATTGTAGTGGCGTATTCATAGTCGAAACAAAGTCATCTCTGCATACATATGTATGTATGAAAGGTGATAACATAACCCGATGTCTCCAGCTGCCAATTCTCATACTTACAGACACGTGTTAAGCCATGAGTGTCTCGTAGAGACCGACAGTTAAGAATCATGGACTAGGTTAGGCATGGACAAAGCCAGATGATAAGCTGCATGAGCTTTATAACGATAATTGTGTTAAATCAGCGAATTGAAGTTCAGAGGCACAAGCGCTCCAGCCCGGAAAGTAATCAA
Organism: Rhagoletis pomonella; assembly: GCF_013731165.1. Taxonomy (NCBI): domain Eukaryota; kingdom Metazoa; phylum Arthropoda; class Insecta; order Diptera; family Tephritidae; genus Rhagoletis; species Rhagoletis pomonella. The sequence goes on from NW_023458556.1 coordinate 18,132,169, forward strand.
CTTGGAAGCAGATGTGAGCTTTAAAGGAACAAGAAGGCCTCTGCTGCGATGGAAAGTCCAAGTGGAGAAGAGCTTGGCTTCACTTGGCATTTTCAACTGGTACAGAACAGAAACGACTGGCATATTTTATGAAACTCGACCAAAATCGCTTAGGCAATTACAGCAAAAAAGAAGAAGTATTGATAGTCTGACGGTTTGGATTAGTGATCGTGCTCTTCTAAAATAAATTGCTTGGCTCGATAAGGGGTTCAATGAACAAGTAGACGTAGGCGGAATTTTTTTAGAGAGTTTGTTGGCGTGAATCCCACTGCCTGTCCCAGCGTTTAAAGCCGTCGCAAAAAGCTGTGAAGCTGAAAAGAGGTAATTTTGTAATAGTTCCCCCATTTGCAATTTTAAATCCAGAGGAAAAATGGTAAGATTCCAAGCTTGCGGGGAGAGAACGCATCTTTGACGTATGATGTTCCCTCTTTGTAAAATGTTTCTCTTACAAAATCTCTATTTAATTATTCTTTTTTTTTCTTCTAATATTCCACATCTTACACAACCCAAGTGATCATTATCTATCTATAACTCGGCCATTCCCTGCGCAACAATTTATAATCCATAAATATTAAATAATTGTTATTCTCCCAAGCAAATCACAAATTAAAAAGCAAAAAAAAAACAAAAAAAAAAGTGCTGGAAAAGGTATTTGAAGGGCAAAAGGCAATCGAAACGTCGCCGCAGGCATTGTTTTGTTGTTGAGCCGATTTAAAAGGAAATTTATTTCATTTTCTAATTACCACACACTGACACACACTCCTATACAATCATCAACACTCAATAATAAAGAATGCTGAGAATGAGGTAATGCAACTCTAAGAACTTAGGAATTGTTTTGAGAAAAAATATTGAAATGGGGAACATACGCGGGTCGTCAGCGTCGTCACTAGAAATGTCGATATGAAGTGAATAGTTTTGCTAACCAACACTTCACACACCACTTCACACTTAGCCAATGCTCCACAGACATTGATGCGCAATGATTTTCGTAGAAAGGAATGCGGGCGGTGCGAGTAAAGGAGACCACATCGAAGGCAATACAAATTAATCGAAATTAGATTAAATGGAATTTGTGATGTGGTGATTTCATAGAATGTGCTGAAGAACAAATGGGAGCTCCATGGACAAAGTGAGTGATGTTGGATCATGGCTATGGAAAGGAGGTAACTAATTCATATGTTTACTATATGTACATATACAGTGGTCGAAAAAATTATAGTCGCACCACATATTGACAAGTTTTAACAATTAATTAAATTTTTTTTTTTTTTTTGTTATGTAATTTAACCTACTTTTCTTTATAAAAATACAGTTCACCCTTTAACAAAACCCGTCTAAACCCAGTGCCATTTTTAATAGCAAATTTACCGAAATTTCGTAAAAATTGCGAGCTTTTTAATAAGACTTCTTAGAAAGATTTTGAGTAAGCAGTTTTGTAGCACATAGAATTCTAGTAGCAAAAAGTGCAAGTTTCAAATGGCTAAAAAATTTCCGTTACTTTTTTTGAAGGTTTTGTAGCATACAACCAATAAACATACTTTATTTTAATATGGAAGAAAACCAGAACATCTTCAACAAAAAAAAAAATTAAAAAAATTAAGGTAAATTTTTAGCCATTTGAAACTTGTTCTTTATTCTATGGGCCACCAAACTGAATGCTCAAATTCTTTCTAAGAAATCGAATTAAAAAGCTCGATATTTTTGCGAAGCTTTGTTAAATTTTTTTAATATTGCAAAAAGTTTGAAACTTGGATTTACACGGGCTTTTTTAATGAATGGACCATATTTAAAAAAAAAGACTAAAATTAATGTGTTGAAGCTATAATTTTTCGACCACTGCATATATGTACATACATATGTATGTTGTACTATGTACAAGTTATCTCTTAATCGAAGATCACACAGAGAAATGCTATATACATTCGCTTATTGGCGCTACTTCGTAATTTATGGCAGCGTTTTTTTTTCACTTTCGATTAATTAAATCGAAAAGTTAAAAAATCCATTAAATTATTTATGTTGCTTTAATTTAGATAATGTTTTGTTGCCGTTTTTATTTTTATTTTATTGGCTTGCTTGCCTCTGTCATTTTTATGTTTATGACTGCGTTAACCTTGAACTGCTTTTTCCACTTCAGACATCCCTAGATTGCATGCACATGCCAAATTGGTAATAAGATGATTAAACCAACTATAAAACAGAAATTCGCAAATTCAACGAAAATATAAAATAAACACAATGAACTACGTTTATTTTTCGTTTTTTTTTTTTGTTTTGTTTTAATAATTTTAAGCGATCTGTTAAAAATGCATCCAAATAATTTATCAAGTTCAATTAACGGCAACTTTGCTCTCGAAAAGGTCGGACTGAGTGTGGAGCAAGACGAAGTGTTACGAGGTTAATTTGGCGCCAACGTGTCGTGAAAGTGCATTGAACAATCATCAATTTATTTAAAATTTACCAAAATTGACATGCGATGGGAATTTATGAGCAAATCCTCTTTTATTTTTTAAACCAAAAATAAAAGACAAATCCTGCTTGATATTGTACATAGTTTTTTGTGTCGCAAATAAAGGGAAATATTAGACAAAAGAAATTGAAGTCTGAAAAAAGTCATGAACATTCCGAAAAAAATTACGGAAAGTCCGAAAAAATAACTAACACTCCGAAAAACATTGACAAGTCCAAAAAATAATGATAAGCACGAAAAAACTTACGAAAAAATTGCAAAAAATCACAGTCAGAAAAAAAATAACCTTCCGAAAAAAGTATGAAAAGTCCACATCACAGCTAGTCCGAAAAACTAACGGAGAGCTCGAAAATCACCGAAAGTCCGAAAAAATTACTGTAACTCCGAAAAAATTACTGTAAGTCTGAAAAAATTACTGTAAGTCCGAAAAAATTACTGTAAGTCCGAAAAAA
>NW_023458556.1:18135142-18136106 GCF_013731165.1 Rhagoletis pomonella
ATTACTGTAAGTCCGAAAAAATTACTGTAAGTCCGAAAAAATTACTGACAGTCCGAAAAAATTACTGAAAGTCCGAAAAAATTACTGAAAGTCCGAAAAAATTACTGCAAGTCCGAAAAAATGACTGAAAGTCAAGAAAAATTACTGTATATTCGAAAAAGCACTGCAACTCTGAAAAATCACTGCAACTCCGAAAAGTCACTGCACCGAAAAATTACGTGAACTTCGAAAAATCATGGGAAGTTCGAAAAATCATGGGAAGTTCGAAAAATCATGGGAAGTTCGAAAAATCATGGGAAGTTCGAAAAATCATGGGAAGTTCGAAAAATCACGGGAAGTTCCAAAAACTACAGGAAGTCCGAAAAATCACGGAACCAAAAAAATAACGAAAAGTCTGATATAATTACAGAAAGTCTGAAAAAATACGGAATCTTTAAAAATCATGAACACCAAAAAGGTTACGGAAAGTCGAAAAAAATAACGAACAGTCCTGAAAAGTTACGAACAGTTCGAACAAGTTACGAACAGTCCGAAAAGGTACGAACAGTCCGAAAAAGTCATGGAAATTTCGTCCACTTTTGCTGTATATTTTTTAGCCGCCTGTTCGTTTAGAGCCTGAAATATACTGCAATCGTCTTTGCTAGCTCATAGAGGATTTTCTTGCTTTGGCGATTGGAATAAGGACAACCAGCCTAGCATGGAGGAAAAATACGCAAAACCATCGTAGCAATTTTGAGAGGCCCAGCCAGTCTCTCTGTTGGAATGTGAGTTCTACATAAATCGCTTGACCTTTTTCCTTGAACCCTTAAAAAAACTCAAGCGTTCGTAAAAATGTGACAATATATTAAAAAGTGAATTCACTTTAAACCAAACACAAACATCCAACCGCAATGCGAAGTTTTGTAGAATATTTTTTAAACTTTTTTGTAACCATTTATGCATTGTGATAAATTGCCATGGGAGA
>NW_023458556.1:18136206-18162320 GCF_013731165.1 Rhagoletis pomonella
ATTCTTTGACGACTAAGAATTGTTCAACATTCAATGAACTCTTCTGCTCTTAGATATACAAATTGCAGAACAAATTAAAAGAAAGAAAGTCGGTGGTGTACGAAGAATAGCAGCAGTAGCGACAAAAAAAAAGGAACAAGAATTGTGCCACCTTCGTTGATGCCGCCGCTACTAGTATCTATGTATCACATGTTGCACGCCATGTCATAAGAACGACTTAATGAGACAACAACAATAACAATTGCTAGCTCACATAAGTATGTATGTAAACTTTGAACCGGCAACTCAAGAGTAGCCAACGCAGCTGTAGAAGCCATTAAATGCGTGCGCCATGGCAGTCAATGCGCCAACGCGGTTCGCATGATGACTAGCAGCTCAACAACCTACTTAATCAATGAATGGAAAATTTTACATATACGGTCGCTCACAGAAGTATTCGTAAATTAGTTTTTTTTTACAATATTCCAAATGTTTTCCATCATAAATCTTTTTCGTTAATTTTCATTTAAAATATAGCTCATTCTATAACAAAAACCATATAAATCATTCTTTGTACAAAATTCATAAAAATTAATAAAACTTAAAAAAAAAAATTATAAAAATTTCTAACATTTTATTCAGAATTTAAAAAAAAAATTGGCTAGGCAGTGCAAGTTTCAAGAAGCTAAAAATTGCTGCTGATTTTTTAGAATTTTTTTTGTCGAGGGTGTTGCGCATTTTTCTTCCATATAAAAATAAATTTTGTTCATGCCTTATATGGAAAAAATACGCAACACCTTCGACAAAAATAAATCTAAAAAATTAGCGGTAATTTTTAACTACTTGAATCTCACACTTTCATTATACTAAAATTGAACGGGCTACAAAACTGCAAACCGAAAATTTTTCTAAAAATTCTGAATAAAAAGTTTGAAATTTTGATGAACATTTTTTCAAGTTGGATTCATTTTTGTTGTAGAATGAGCTAATATATATTAAATGAAAATTAACGAAAAAGATTTATGATGGAAAATATTTTGAATATTGTGAAAAAAAACTAAATTACGAATACTTCTGTGAGTGACTGTGTATGTATGTATGTATGCACACATACGCAAATGTGGACAGACAAATTACTGGCTAAGAAAACTTCTATTTCCAGTAAAAAAAAAAAAAACTGTGAACGTTATTTTGGAAATACGTACATTTCTTCTACAACCAATTACTCAGAAAGCCATAAAAGAAAGTGCACATCTAAAAAGAACACACACACATGAATAAAGAAAAAAACGGTAAAATTCGTCAAGACTTTTTAGCTTTTTAGTTCTTTGTTTGTTCAGCACAAACTTCCAGAGTTCTTTGTACTCTTCCGCTTTGTGGCAGAAGTTATTTACAATTTTTTTTTTATGTTCTTTTGTTGAATCAACTTTTTAGCAGCGGTAGCTTCTCAAGCTGAGATTGACAGGCGTTTTGTATAGTAATTGAATTGAGTGTGATTGATGTGATTGAAAATTAATTTTAAGTTTTGTAAGAATTTAGCCTCTGCGGCTTTAAATTGATTGCTGAATAATGATTCAGGGGCTTTGGCTTTCTATGTATGGCCAGCAGTTGGATGTTGAAATGTTTTAAAATTTGTGAGTACTTCCTTGAAGATAGTACCTTTGAAAAGCGACTGACTACTCCGATCTACTTAGTTTAAGGACCCACTAATTTCAACAGAAAAACCAACGCCAGAGCTACTATTTAATATCTTTCTGCGACGAGTAGTAAGATGCGAATAAGAACAGTAAAACAACGATTGCTTTGACTTGAAAGTTTCATACGTAGGAATGATAATGTTCCGGTAAAAAAATTCTTCCACTTGACACCGGTAGTAGGTAAATGAACCTAAAGTGTTTGGTCACCCTGCCAAACCGACAAGTGGGTATAGCAGTGAGAGGCTCGTTATGTAAATACATAAGTCTCTACTATCTATGCCCTATATTAGGTTTTGAGCCAACAAGCAGTGCACAAGAAAAATATCTAAGAAACAGCTTGACGCATGTAATGGAATAAATTTACACTAGGAGCCTTATATAACACGATTTTGCTGAAAGCCAAGGTAAATTTGTTTCCCAATGAGAGGAGGTCCGTCCCAGAAAGAAAATGTGAATAAAAAATTTTTAATTAAAAACCTAAAGAGATTGGTATATGATTTTTGGAAGATTATGATTTTGATGAAGCACTCAAGGAGAGATAATGGATCTGAATATCGCAGTGCTCTTGCATAGAGAAGATAAAGGCAAAGTTAGCACATGGGCTTAGCTCATACCTCGAACTTTTTACATCCTTTACAAGTTATTTTAAACATATTTTTTAGCAAAAGGTTTGCCACCTTAATGTAGTCGAAACTCTGGTGCATGTGTGCATAAATAATCTAGCAACAATTACAGCAAAAAATTTATTTAAAGTTTAAATGGAAGCCCAAAAAATTAAGGTGAAGATAAAAAATGTTGATTAAAAAAATTATTTGGATTCAAAAAAATTGTAATTACAAAATAAAATAAAAAAAAAATATATTAAGAGAAAAAAGAAAAGAAAATAACAAAAAAAAACTAAAACTAAAAAATTACAATTAAAAGAAATAAATAAATCCAAATAAAAGTATCAAACATTAAAAAAACAAAATTAAAATAAAATGCTAATAAAGAAAACTAAATAAAAAATAAATTAAAATCAAAAATATATACATACATATGTACATAAACATACATATAAAATCGAAATAAATAATCGAAATAAAAGTTTTAACTAAAGAAATTTTAGATTCAAAAAATTTTAAATTACAAAAATTAAATGCAAATGTGTTATTTCATATTGAATTTTAAAATAAATAAAAAAAACGCAAATAAAAAGTAAGTTATGTACATCAAAAAATTATAACTAAAAAAGAAATAAATAATCAAATAAAATAAATTATTAAATATGATGAAAAATAATAAAGAAATAAGTAAAAATAATAAAATTTAAAATATACAGCGAATAAAACTATGTAAACAAAAATAAATATAAAATCTAATAAAAAATCAGAAATAAAAACGTCAAAATGAAATTTCAGTTCAAAATATTTTAGATTTACAAGATGCGTAATTTAAAAAAAAAATTATTTCATATCGAAAAAAATTGCGACAAAAATATATATAAAAAACAAATAAAAAATTAAAAAATATAACGAAAAATAGTAATTTTATAAAACTAAGAATTTTAAAAAAATTTAAGAGATTAAAAAAATGAGAATTTTAAAAATTTATGTAAACAAAATATAAAAAGTATGAAAAAACTTAGGCCATGAATTCATAGCTTAAAATAAAAATTAATGAAAATTTTAAATTGAAATAAATAAGTAAATTCAATTAGTTTATATTCCATTCAATACATATCGCCGATGTCCTTGCAAAACCGCTAATCTTACTTAAAGCACTTAAAAGTTTATGGGAGAGCGGATCGAAAAAGCTTATTTTTTTTAAGGCCTTTAACTTCAAAGGCGATATTTTATCAGTAATTTTAAAAATTTTTTGTTGGAATAACGGTTCTGCAACTGGTCGATGGGCGAAAAAGGTGAAATTGAAAAAATACGTATAATTTGATGCCAGAAGCAAATAATTTTTCGTTAAACTCCAGAAAATGGCTGAACAAAATTAACTACATATTATGTTATGTACATAACATACATACATACGAGTACATAAGTGTGTGTATATATATACATATGTAGCTTGACAGGAAACAACATACAAACATATCCATACAGCCAGCAGTAACACTATGTATTAGAATGATTAACTTCTTACTTTTCCAAGGAAATAAAGTGTTGATTAAGGCAAACGATTTCTACAAATTAGACAAAAATAATCAAAGGTATTTTTTTGTAGGAATTCTACAAAACGTGCAAAGAAATGGCTGAATATAATTGCTATGTATAATCTTACATATGTGTATGTACATACATACATACACCCATAGCAAGTTTGAACCCGCATATTGTTCTTTGCACGTCCATGGATTTTTTACAAGTTGTTAGATTGTTTGCCAGCATTGTACGCCCGTACGTGAAAAATGGAAAAATGTGAAAATTTATGCGCATTTGACTAACAAGAGTTTTTTTGTTATTGCTGATTTTGTTTTTGTTTCTTGAATGTTGACTTTGTGTAGCAACCCCGAATGCCGCCGATGACCAATCAGTCAGTTAAGCTTAAATTTGTGTTGACATAACCACACTGAACCAAAAATCCATCTCTGGATCAAAGAAAAACTTTCCTTACTTTAAGGTAGAAAATTGTTCGGAATGAGTAAAAAATTCTCCCGAATGCGTAATTTTTCTTTGGAATGTGTAAAAACGTACACGAAAATATGGAACCGTGGATGTAATCTATCATTTTGAAGAAATGTTGGGCATGAAAAGAGATAAAACTCCTTTAGTACTGTTTCATTCCCATTTTTCTTCATTTTGATTGCTGTTTTTTTTTTCAATTAAGAGAAATTTTTTTTTGGGTGCATAACCATATAAAACAGGTGTTCCAACCAACCTTATGGCCAATACTGTATTCGATTAGTGGTGCCACATCATAACACCATAGCCATAGAGATCAATTGAATTTTGGTTTTCCGCCATAACCATAGCAGCTGATATCTGAAGTGCGTGTTGCCAGACATAAAAAAAAAAAAATATTGTTCACCGCTAAAGTTTTGGCATAAGTGTAGAACATGAACCATTTAGATATGCAAAAACCAAAAGTGTGGCTCGATAGAACTTTTCACGCTGATTTCCACTGTACCCAAATTATTTGGCGCAAAAATATTAAAAAAAAGATATAAAACGTTTGATTAAAATTTTTCGATTTTTCGAAATATTAATATATGAACTACATAAACGATTCAAAAACTAACGATGCCAAAATAAAGACAATTAATTTATCTTTCTGTTGATGTCCAAAAATACTGAAAAACGAAAAAAATTCGTATTTTTTGTTAAAATAACCTTTTTTAACTAAAAAAGCACATGTTATTTATTACCTTTAATTTGACGTGGTTACGGTTACGGCAATGGTCATTGCTATGGCGTTATGGTATGTCACCACTAATTTAACCTTTAGTTGGCCAAGTAAGCCAGTGAACTAGCGAGCCAAGCAGCTACAAGCAGCAGTTAGCAATTCGTTCCGCCACAGCAGCGTGGAAGCAATCAAAGCCCCGGTAACTAATACATCAGCAAGAAAAACAAAAAATATCAAAAAAAAAAAAAAAAAATAGAACGCCAGCACTCGGTTGTTTGACGATTTTGTTGATTGTCGCTGCACCCATGTGAGTCTACTATGCTTGTGTGCGTGTGTCATTCTGTTTTCTATTTTGTACGATTGCAACAACATGTCGCACATTTTTATTGGCATTCAATGACAACAAGAACATGTAACAAAAAAACAACAAAACACAAGCAAAAACAGCAACATAAAAAATACCGGCAACAAGCCAATCTAACAACATGCGGCGGCAGCAGCAACTGCCGGGCGGCTTCTGTATGCTTCGTCTTTGATTTTGCACTGATTGGCGACGGGCGGACGTGTTGGCAGTGGCAGCAGCAGCAGCAGTGGCACAATTGTTATGCGTTTCTGTAGGCATACTTGCACTTATGTACATACATACATACATACATACATATGTAACTATGCATATGAATGCGCGTGGATGCATTGGCACAAAAAAAAGTCTGTGGTGTGACGTTGCGACGTTCATCTAACAGCAATAAATTAGGGCTATTCGCGATCCGGTGCAAATGGCCTAGCATCATTGCATTGCAAATTTGTATTGCAAATTATTTGCAATACACAAACAAAATACACGCATTTGCATTTGTCATGGCTTGGCAAATTTGCAATACCGAAAATCCATAGCATAAAAATGCTATGCATTGCATTCATAAACAAAACCAAAGCTGATGCACAAAAATTGTTTTGCAAAAGCTTTACCATGACAGTTTAATAAAGGTCGCTCACAATCCATGGCATATTTCTGCAATTGCATAAATTTGTCAGCTCTTATGCACCGAATCGCGAATAGCCCTATTGTTCTTTTCTATTGGCGCCAATGTTGCGAAAGTTGGCAAGCGCGCGGGGTATTTAGCGGTCGATGTGGTTAGGTTAGTTTTTCCAAAGGCCGCCACCAACGCCGCGTTGTCTTTGCCACCACAATAACCATCAGCAACACTCTTGGCATCAGTGTTGCCAGGTTGTTGATTTGGTCGTCATTTTGAAGATTTTTTTTACTGCCATGACGAAAACACGGACAACGACAAGATGTGTTCGATCCTCTTGAGAGAAAGTACTATTTTATTTTCTAAAAATTTGTTTTTCATTTCCAACCTCAAAATCTCAAATAATTTTATACATCAATAGTTGCTTTTTTTTGGGGGTTAGAAAAAATCACGTGCCAACTTTTGAATTGAGCGTTTAAATTTATATTTATTGAACCAAAATCTATTAGAACCAACTAGTGTCGCTCGCAGGACAATTTCCTTAATTGGCCTGTAACGTTACACCAGAAAATAATTTAAAAATTTTCAACTAATAATAATAATTTTCAACATACAGATAATTAGTCCACTGATTCTTGCTAAATCGTTGGCTTGATTCGTTTACATACCTGAAACAGAAAAGAGATTTTAAAATCAGTAAAATGCAATTATTCGGATAAATATGGTAATAGATAGATACAAATCATACATACGTATAGACACATACTAAGTACATTTCTACCAAAAAAAATTAGATTAAATAACTTAAATAGAGAGAATTTGCCTAGACATATTTATCGATGTATGTATGCATATTGTTATCGATAAATTCGGTAAATCCATCCACAAATTATGAAAACTTATCGAAAAATTCTGTAAAATTACAGGGAAAGTATGCAAAGTTATCGATAAACTCTGCAAAGTTATGATAATTCTGTAAAATTATCGATAAATTCTGTAAAGATGGCGATAAACTCTGCAAAGATCGCGATAAATTCTATAAATATATCGATAAATTATGTAAAGATATGTATGAAAAGTGATAACATAACCCGATGCCTCCAGCTGCCAGCTACCCAAGCCTGCAGAATGATAATGCGCACTGGCCAATTCGGTTATCGATAAATACGGCAAAATTTTAGTGGCGTATTCATAGTCGAAACAAAGTCATCTCTGCATACATATGTATGTATGAAAGGTGATAACATAACCCGATGCCTCCAGCTGTCAATTCTCATATTTGGAGACACGTGTTAAGCCATGAATGTCTCGTAGAGACCGCCAGTTAAGAATCATGGACTAGGTTAGATTAGGGGTGACCCATGCATGGCCCATTCTGACATTTCTGAAGAGTCAAATTTCACTCAGTTATGCTTTTCACTTTCACTCAAATTAAGCCAACGAGGCCTCTTCTTTGGAAAGCGCCTAATACTGGAAATCTTCAATGGATGCAGATCAGCAAAGCATTCGAAGAATCGGCAGAGCCCCGTATCCGTATATAACATTAACCACTGAACTGAAGCTTGGACAAAGCCAGATGATAAGCTGCATGAGCTTTATAACGATATAGACACAGTTAATTCAGCGAATTTAAGTTCAGAGGCTCCGCTGGCTTTATGGACACAAACGCTCCAGTACCGAAAGTATTCAACTTGGAAGCAGCTGTGAGCTTTAAAGGAACAAGAAGGCCTCTGCTGCGATGGAAAGTCCAAGTGGAGAAGAGCTTGGCTTCACTTGGCATTTTCAACTGGCACAGAAGAGAAACGACTGGCATATTTTATGAAACTTGACCAAAATCGCTTAGGCAGTTACAGCAAAGAAGAAGTACTGATTAACTAACGGATTAGTGATCGTGGTCTTCTAAAATAAATTGCTTGGCTCGCTAAGGGGTTCAATGAACAAGTAGACGTAGGCGGAATTTTTTTAGAGAGTTTGCTGGCGTGAATCCCACTGCCTGTCCCAGCGTTTAAAGCCGTCGAAAAAAGCTAAGAAGCTGAAAAGAGGTAATTTTGTAATAGTTCACCCATTTGCAATTTTAAATCCAAAGGAAAGATGGTAAGATTCCAAGCTTGCGGGGAGAGAACGCATCTTTGACTTATGATGTTCACTCTTTGTAAAATGTTTCTCTTACAAAATCTCTATTAAATTATTCTTCTTTTTTTTTCTAATATTCCACATCTTACACAACTCAAGTGATCATTATCTATCTATAACTCGGCCATTCCCTGCGCAGCAATTTATAATCCATAAATATTAAATAATAATTGTTATTCTCCCAAGCAAATCACAAATTAAAAAGCAAAAAAAAAAACAAAAACAAGTGCTGGAAAAGGTATTTGAAGGGCAAAAGGCAATCGAAACGTCGCCGCAGGCATTGTTTTGTTGTTGAGCCGATTTAAAAGGAAATTTATTTCATTTTCTAATTACCACACACAGACACACACACGCTTATACAATCATCAACACTTAATAATAAAGAATGCTGAGAATGAGGTAATGCAACTCTAAGAACTTAGGAATTGTTTTGAGAAAAAATATTGAAATGGGGAACACACGCGGGCCGTCAGCGTCGTCACTAGAAATGTCGATATGAAGTGAATAGTTTTGCTAACCAACACTTCACACCACTTCACACTTAGCCCATGCTCCACAGGCATTGTATTGATGCGCAATGATTTTCGTAGAAAGGAATGCGGGCGGTGCGAGTAAAGGAGACCACATCGAAGGCAATACAAATTAATCGAAATTAGATTAAATGGAATTTGTGATGTGGTGATTTCATAGAATGTGCTGAAGAATAAATGGGAGCTCCATGGACAAAGTGAGTGATGTTGGATCATGGCTATTGAAAGGAGGTAACTAATTCATATGTTTACTATATGTACATATACAGTGGTCGAAAAAATTATAGTCGCACCACATATTGACAAGTTTTAACAATTTATTTTATTTTTTTTTTTGTTATGTAATTTAACCTACTTTTCTTTATAAAAATACAGTTCACCCTTTAACATTTTTAATACAAATTTTTAATAGAAAATTTACCAAAATTTCGCAAAAATTACGAGCTTTTTAATAAGACTTCTTAGAAAAATTTTGAGCAAGCAGTTTTGTAGCACATAGAATTGTAGTAGCAAAAAGTACAAGTTTCAAATGGCTTAAAATTTCCGTTACTTTTTTTGAATTTTTTTTAGCATACAACGAATAAACATACTTTATTTTAATATGGAAGAAAACCAGAACATCTTCAGCAAAAAAGAAATAAATTAAAAAAATTAAGGCAAATTTTTAGCCATTTGAAACTTGTTCTTTATTTTACTAGAATTCAATGGGCCGCCAAACTGAATGCTCAAAATCTTTCTAAGAAATCGAATTAAAAAGCTCGAAATTTTTGCGAAGCTTTTTTAAACTTTTTTAATATTGCAAAAAGTTTGAAACTTGGATTTACACGGGCTTTTTTAATGATGAATGGACCATATTTAAAAAAAAAAAGACTAAAATTAATGTGGTGAAGCTATAATTTTTCGACCACTGTATGTACATAAATATGTAGTATATTGCACTATGTACAGTTATCTCTTAATCGAAGATCACACAGAAAAATGCTATACCATCGCTTATTGGCGCTACTTCGTAATTTATGGCAGCGTTTTTTTTCACTTTCGATTAATTAAATCGAAAAGTTAAAAAATCCATTAAATTATTTATGTTGCTTTAATTTAGATAATGTTTTGTTGCTGGTTTATTTTTATTTTATTGGCTTACTTGCCTCTGTCATTTTTATGTTTATGACTGCGCTAACCTTGAACTGCTTTTTCCACTTCAGACATCCCTAGACTGCATGCACATGCCAAATTGGTAATAAGATGATTAAACCAACTATAAAACAGATAGATATACGCAAATTCAACGAAAATACAAAATAAATAAACACAATGAACTACGTTTATTTTTCGTTGTTTTTTTTGTTTTGTTTTAATAATTTTAAGCGATCTGTTAAAAATGCATCCAAATAATTTATCAAGTTCAATTAACGGCAACTTTGCTCTCGAAAAGGTCGGACTGAGTGTGGAGCAAGAGGAAGTGTTACGAGGTTAATTTGGCGCCAATGTGTTGTGAAAGTGCATTGAACAATCATCAATTTATTTAAAATTAACCAAAATTGACATGCGATGGGAATTTATGAGCAAATCCTTTTTTATTTTTTAAACCAAAAATAAAAGACAAATCCTTCTTGATATTGTAGTTTTTTGGATCGCACATAAAGGAAAATATTAGACAAAAGAAATTGAAGTCTGAAAAAAGTCACGAACATTCCGAAAAAATTTACGGAAAGTCCGAAAAAATAACTAACACTCCGAAAAACATTGACAAGTCCAAAAAAGAATGATAAGCACGAAAAAACTTACGAAAAAATTGCAAAAAATCACAGAAAGTCCGAAAAATAAAAAACTTCCGAAAAAAGTACGAAAAAACCGCATAAAGTCACAGCTAGTCCGAAAAACTCACGGAAAGCTCGACAATCACCGAAAGTCCGAAAAAATTACTGAAAGTCCGAAAAAATTACTGAAAGTCCGAAAAAATTACTGAAAGTCCGAAAAAATTACTGAAAGTCCGAAAAAATTACTGAGTCCGAAAAAATTACTGAAAGTCCGAAAAAATTACTGTAAGTCCGAAAAAATTACTGAAAGTCCGAAAAAATTACTGAAAGTCCGAAAAAATTAATGAGTCCGAAAAAATCACTGTAACTCCGAAAAATCACTGCACCGAAAAATTACGGGAACTTCGAAAAATCATGGGAAGTTCGAAAAATCATGGGAAGTTCCAAAAACTACAGGAAGTCCGAAAAATCACGGAAAGTCCAAAAAAATAACGTAAGTCTGATATAATTACGGAAAGTCTGAAAAAATACGGAATCTTCAAAAATCATGAACACCGAAAAAGTCGCGGAAAGTCCAAAAAAATAACGAACGGTCCTGAAAAGTTACGAACAGTCGGAAAAGGTACGAACAGTCCGAAAAAGTCATGCAAAGTTCGTCCACTTCGCAGTTGCCAAAAGTATCTTTGCGACCTGACAACCAATTTACCTTTGCCGTATATTTAGCCGCCTTTTCGTTTAGAGTGATCTTGCATTCCATCGCGATTTTTGAAGATGTTGCGGCATGGCCATGTGAACAAATAGTAACTGCCTGCAGAACCACATCTGAGGTGATCAGCCACCGGGCGGCTACCTCATGGTTGTAAATTTAGCCTGAAATATACTGCAATGTCTTTGCTAGCTCATAGAGGATTTTGTTGCTTTGGCAATTGGAATAAGGACAACCAGCCTAGCACAGAGGAAAAATACGCAAAACCATCGTAGCAATTTCGAGGGTCCAGCCAGTCTCACTGTAGGAATGTGAGTTCTACATAAATCGCTTGACCTTTTTCCTTGAACCCTTAAAAAAACTCAAGCGTTCGTAAAAATGGGACAATATATTAAAAAGTGAATTCACTTTAAACCAAACACAAACATCCAACCGCAATGCGAAGTTTTGTAGAATATTTTTTTGAACTTTTTTGTAACCATTTATGCATTGTGATAAATTGCCATGGGAGATAGATATCTTCAGCGCAATTGAGTGATTGGAAAAGAACGCAAATGCAAAAATGCATACCTGCATATCTATGTACGTGGAAAAATGGCAACTCCTAGTGACCACAAGCATGCGATGGTAGGAAAAAATGGCAATTTGTGGTGGACCACAAAGAAAAATGAGAATAAATGTATGTATGTATGTATGTAGAAAGAAAAAGCGCGAGAATCTATGTATATGTATGTATATTTAAATGCATACATAAAAGACGCACCTTAAAGAACCCATAGCTCCGTGCAGCTTAGCTAGACGCACCATGACTGCTGCTTAGCAGAGCCTCACCTCAATGCGCATTCAAAGGTGCAAAGCGGCAAAGCTCTACGGGTCTCCACAACCACCACCAACCAACACCACATGCCAGCCGCCAAGCGAGCCATCGCTCGAGGCAGGATGGTAATTTTTCAAGCTCAATTCAATCTGTGGTTCTTTGCTTCAGCTTTGCTGATAATACTATGCGATTATGTTGTTGACCATTCAACTTTTTTTGCATCTCACAGCCCATAAAGCAAGTGAGCGCTCACCTTAACGTATGTACATACATATGTAGCTTAGCAATGGCAACCCCAGCAAGCAGCAAACTAGTGCAAAAACAATGGAATGTGCATGCAGTGAGCCAATATGCTGCTCTTGAAGGTAAACATGAGCTCTTGCATACATACATACATACGGTATCGGTCATATTTATAGCACCCCATTTCAAAGTGATGTTTATTTTTAAGAATTGTCAATTAAAATACAGTTCATTCTCTTACAAAATCCAGAAGAAGTGTTAGATTTTTTTTTGAGTACCTGCACAGTTTTATAGCCCCTTCAATTTTAGTTTGACAATGTGCAAGTTTCGAGTGACTAAAAATAACCGTTGATTTTTTAGAATTTTTTTCGCCGAAAGCAGGGACCTAACAGTTACAACTTTTATTAAAAAAATCGCTCTTTAACAATTATTTTTTTTTTAATTTTATTTAATTACTCCTTAAATAACCATCATTTCTGACTTTTATTTTATAAATCCAAAATAACAGTTATTTTTTACTTTTATCTAAATAATCTGCAAATAACTGCTATTTTTGTTTTTAAAATTTTTTTTTTAAATCGCACTTATAAAAGTAATTTGCATAAGTCGTAGTAAACTTTTGTTTCCCAAAACCTTCTTACCATTTAATGACTTTTATACAAATGATTTAAAACATAAAGGTCGGTGACTGAATTATATTGAAGACTGACTGATTTTTATTGACGACTCTTATAAATAAAAGTGTTCAACAACTGTTATCTAGGACATATAATATAAAAATCAAAAATAATTGTTATTTTCAATTTGTGACATAAAAATTAAAAATAATTGTTATTTCTTTTTAATTTTGCATAAAAATTGCAAATAAAAATTTATTTTCAAAATTGAGTCTCAGTAAAAAAATAAATCGATTGGTATGTATCACTTAGTTGTAGAACATTTTCTTCATAGTAAATTTTTCCATGACAGTTTTCATCAATAACTGTTATGTTCGGTCCCTAGCTGAAAATGTTTCGGCGGTAATTTTAAGCCGCTTGAAGCTTGTACATTATTAGACTAAAATTAAATGGGCTATAAAATTGTGCACTGAAAAAAATTCTAACACTTCTGAAAGAAAGCTCGAAATTTGGGTGACAACTTTTTGCAGTTTTTTGTAGTTTGCTACAAAACTTTAAACTTGGGTTTATATAAATTTTGTAAGGGAATGAACTGTTGAAAATTCTTAAAAATAAATAAATAAATATATCTAAGTGGCAAGCAATATCACTTTGAAATTCTGGTGTTATAGATATGACCGATACTGTATGTATGTATGTACGAGTATGTACATGTGTGTATGCAGCTTAAAAGCAGACGACGACGACGACGACGACGGCGACGACGGCGACGACGAATGCAGAAACCAACCATGAAACCAACAAAAGCTTGTAGGCCGGTTTATATTTTCGGAACGCCGTTGGACGACGTGCGACCTTGAGCGTTTTTTTCCTCTTGTATCACATTTTTTGTTATCTATTTCTTTTGTGTTGATGTGTGAGTGTTTTTTTTTTTCTCATTCGATGGTCATACTTAGATTTTGTAGCATTCTTCAACAAGTTCTATACGCTGCTCGCCAAGTCTGAGAAGTTGGTTGGTTGCGTTTCGTCGCCGTTTTATGCAACAACGTTATTTAAGTACAATCTACTCGTTCTGGTTGTTTTTTCCTGCTGTGTGTGTGTGAAATAACGATATGTTTTATAGTTTACGCCATCGCTTTAACATTGGCCTTCTTCTCCACTTTTTCACTTTTACAAAATGCAATATGCGATTTGTGATTTGCATTGTTTGTTGCGTTTGGTTGGTTGTTTCTCAATGCTTGGCATTAGGGGCAAAAAAGTATAACCTCCTCGGTTTGAGTTATGCATTGAGGGGCACCCTTTTTGCTTCGCAATGATAAACTTGAGAAGATACATTTAGGTTTTTGTGTATTTATTTATGTATATATGTAAATAGGTAGCCGACATGCCATCTGGTCGGCAAAATTGAGAAGTACCCATAAAACCTCCAGGCAGTTAAATCCTGGCCGCGCTTCTATCTACATTTATGTCAGCTTAAGATTTTGCATATCGAAAACGAAATATTACATACATCAGTAAGTTATCGAAATTGTTATCGCTATTTTCATCAATGTTTTTACAGTTATAGTTGTAATAAAACCACAGTAGATCTCTATATTATCGTTATTGATGTTCGCATTGTTATCTTTACATTTATCGTTTATTTTTTGTTTTCGACACCCCAAAGTTTTATATATCGCATTTATTAACGCCTTTTGTTACCGATATTTCTTCTTTTGTCGATATCCCTATTCGATATCGATTTTCGTTTTGTTATCAATATCCGTTTTGCTGTCGGTACCCGTTTTCCAAGTTTTCACAATTTATTTATTTAAGGCTGGTTTGTTTTTTCGCGATTATTGTAATCTTTTATTAGTTTTGTGAGTTCTAGTCCGAGGGTAAATAAAGCTATTAAATGTCTTATATTCCTTTTTGTTTATTATTGTCGATATTTCGCCTCTGCATATTCAAAATCATTCTAAGAAATCTAATTAAAAAGATCGAAATTTTCACGAAATTAAAAAAAATAACTAAAATTAAATAACAAAAAAATAAAAATTTATTGTGAAAACATGTCAATATGTGGTGCCACTATAATTTTCGGATTTTCGATGCATCACTTTCATTAATTGACCTTTGGTTATCGATATGCCTTTTGTTATCGATATGCTTTTTGTTATCGATATGCCTTTGGTTATCTATATGCTTTTTGTTATCGATATGCCTTTTGTTATCGATATTGATTTTATTATCGGTATGGCCTTAGATATCGGGTATTCTATTTTTGTCGATTACAAAATGTTTTTATCGCTTTAAATATTGCTAGCGGCACTATTATTGCTATCAAAATAAATTTTTTAACCAGTAATGTTTTCACATTGAGACAATGGGACGTATTCTTGTTTTCGTTCTAATTCGAAAATCATAAAAGTTTCCTATCATTTTCTATACAAAAATTTAGAATTTTCGATTCGTACGAAAACCAGAATACGCCTCAATTTGTAGCTTAAGAAGTATTTGCCTTTACAACATCAGCTTCATAGTCGTACTTTTTTCGAATTTCCAAACAAAAGATATTTGGCATGAAAACAGTTGAAATTAATATTTTTACATATTTGTTTTTTTTTTTCGTTTTTTTTTGCGCCTGTTGCGACGAGTATTAATTAATTAACTAAGCGCCAGTGTCTTTTTATGTGTGTATGATCTTTTAAATAAATATGTAAGTAAGTATGTAGTTATACTCCGAGCATATCGGCAACGATACTTTGCCACTTGATAATCAATTATCTGTCAAATGATGTTTAATTTTTACAGGCCACTGGCTTTGTTTGTTTGTTTTCGTCGGGGAATTGCGCGTTTAGAATACTTACATACATAGTATCTGTATATTTATATATCATTGGATCTACAAACTTTTGCACATACCTAAGTGTTTATGCAGAAGTACATATTCAGACGTAGAGTATATGCATACCTATACATGTATGGAGAAGATCGTAAACTGTAAACAGTCTAAAGTTTGATTCGTTGGGAATTTCCGGTAGAAATCATTCAAGTGAAAAAAAATTAAAAAAACGAAATTTAAAAAGCAAATCGATTGACTTCTCATTTGGTGGGGTGGAAGGTGGTCACAAAGGGTTTTGTTATTAAGACGTATTAATTTATTTTTTTAGCAATAAAAATTATTAATCTTCAATTGTTAAACAGCAAATTTTTGATGATAAAACAATTACAAGACAAATCTTTGCTATACGAACACAAGCAGTTGCAGCTGGTAATGTCATTTCGATGTAGTCAAAAATACGACAAATTGCAAACTACTTTCTAAGAAGTTTTCATATAATTTCTGCCGCAACCGAAAATAGGTAGAAAGAGCCAAATTAAAAAAAAAAAAAATATGGAAATAACCACTTTTACAGAGCGTTGTAAATAATGCACCAACTACGAGCTACTAGTTTCTACATAAATCTCTCGCTGTACACTGAATGCCAATCACAACTATATAAATCATTGTAAATAGTATTTGTACGAATGCGCATACGTATTTCTTTACAATAATCAGTTTCCGTTGAATTAATTACCAAGCATCCGCATAACAATAAAAATGTTTGTAAATGTTTTTAGTTGTAAAAAAAAAACAATAAAAGAATCGCTGCAAAACAAAAAACAGTGACGCATGCTACTCGCTGTGCTCGGTGCTCATAGAGCAGATTGACGAGTGAACTGTCAGCGAGCTGACAAATGTCATCAAAATAGTTGTAAGGGACGCCAGCAAACAACTTTTTGTTCGTTTACAGGAAGAATTCAACAAATATGCTGGAGTTTGTGACTTAACAAATAAGCAAATATGATTCAAAATGGCTAGTAAGAGGTCCAGTATCACAGTGAATTTAGCGAAAAAAAACAAAGACTTTCAAAATTAGTTAGAATTAGCAAATGTGAGTAAGTAAAAAGTAAATTAACGGTGAGAACGTCAAAAGTAGATAATGACAAATGATTTAATAAATGTGAATACGACGAGATAAGCATACTAATCAGTATGTAAATAATCAAAATCATTGCGAAATGCATACACATGCATATAGATTGAAATACCTAAAGAACATACAATTTAGATGAGATGCCATAATAATAACAATACGAATACAAAAAAAACATAAAAACTCTCCCTGGTCGTTTAATAGTTTTCTCAGCTTTTTAATAAATTTTATTTTCCATTGATGAACCGATTAAATTTATTAACATTCCATTCTATTGATACACGTGTGGCTTTTAATTGTAATTACTAACGTTTCGGAATATAAATTTATTACCCTGTTGCATGCCTATCTGCTATATATTGTCGGCAAATGTTTAGGAAACTGACCCATTACGTTTGCAAATTTTCATTGGGTGTTAATGTGAGTGAACGTGTTTTGCTGCAGTTTTAGCTGATTTCGCAAACGTAACAGTTAAAAACCAAACAATATCATTTAATGAAAATTGCGATAATATTTATATATCACGCAACAATGAATGAATGAAATAAAGTTGTTTTTTATTGCGTTTATGTAGTAATTGAGGAAAACTGACACACAAGCATACAAACATAGCTTGGCAGAAACGGCAGTAGGAAGAAGTCATTCAGCTAAAAAACCGCAAGAGGCTGCCGTCAGGGGGTGTACTGCCCCTCTGCTATAGAGCTTATTATTACATGATAGTTATGTACGATTCCAACTATTTAGAGAACCAGTTCGGTCGAGTACGGCTCCAAGCAGAACCGGGAAATCGGACCGATTCCGCTTCTCAAAAAAGTGGTAACAGAAATAGGCCTTAGGGAAATGGCTTAAACAAAATATTTTATAAATGTGTTTACAAAAATTAAATTTTTTTATATTTTGGTTATAAAGTAAGGTAAAGAAAGTAAATAAATATCTATGCATTAATTCCTTAGTTGATATTTGTGTTACACAAATGTTATAAAAATAAAATTTATGAAATTAAATTTAAAATTTTAAACCCCGAATTTCAAGTTGATAGCATCCAAAGCAACGAAGTTGAGGTAAGTCGGACAGATCGGGTATATGGCCGCTATATGATATAGTGCCTCCAACCGAACAAAATTTAGTATGTAAACTCAGAACTCTATAATATATACCTAAACCTTATTTCAAGCTGATATCTTCTTCCGATTTTCGGTTCTATATGATCCATTTTCGGTTCTTTTGGAAAGGTTTTTCAGTTATTTTTACTTATATTTTCGGTTATTCTGAGATAATTTGTCGGTTATTTTGGAACTGTTTTTCGGGTCTTTTGGAATCGAGTTTCGGTTCAAACTACAGTATAGTTCAAACTACACTGAGATATACGGTTAAAAACTATGGAAAAATTCGAAAATACTAGTGGCTGACTGAGCGCTCGGGTTCGAATTCAGTTTGGTTTCGGAAGAGCTCACAAGGAAGACGGCAGGTCAAGGTGCTTATAGGTTACAATTCCAAAAGTTCTAGGAAACTCTCTCACTATCCCAAAGTCAAAGTAGTTTTTAAATTTCATGATAAAGAACAAATAGAAACTAAATTCTGACCTAATTTTTTACATATTTACCTACACTCCCTACTGCCACAGTCTGCTTGTCTGACAAACTGTCTATCAAATGCCATGCCAGAGCGTTTGTCTGTCTGTGATTGAGCTGCTCGACTTTCTATGTGTCTGTCAGTCAAAGTTTGTGTGACAAAACAATAACCGACACAGACACGTTAGTGGCTGCCACCCAAACAACACAAAACCAAACCAGCTACCGTTTGTGAGCGCAACATAGCTACATACATATTTGCTATATGTATATACGGTGACCCTAAAAATGAATTGAAAATGCAGGACAAATTTTCAAAAATATGACATATATTTACGTAGAACAAATGTAGTATATGTTTCTAAATTCCATTTTAAACTTTAAACATACAGTCAGTCAATAAATATGCAGTTTTTTTAGCCCATTCAATTTTAGAATAACAAAGTTAAAGTTTGAAGTAGCTACGACTTACCATTGATTTTTAGCACTTTTTTGTTGAAGGTGTTTTCTCCATATAAAATAATGTTTGATAATTTTTGTATATGGAAAAAATGTGCGACACGTTCAACAAACAAATTTCCCTTATATATTCCCTGCTTATATTTAGATAGGTAAAGTGCTTCCGCCGTTAATTTTACAATATCGAATATAATGCAGGACACTGGGAAAAATCAGTACATTTTCAGGTTTTTCTGTTTTGAAAAGCTACTCAGGACGGATGGTCACCGTAACTATATAACAACCGCGAAATACTCGCACACAATAAGCAAATACTTTTCATACTTCCCCAATGACGTGCATGTATGCGCATACCGTCGCCAGCCAATAAATAAATAAAACAAATAAAGCAAATAAATAAAGTAATTCAGTGCAAATACAAAATTCTTGCTAATAATTGCATTATCAAGCCTTACATCTGCGATAACAAAAAGGCAAAAGCGGAAGACTAAAAAACATAGCACGTCAAATGACACGAGATATCAAAATGAAAAAATTAAACGAGAGTACAGCACAACAAAGAAAATATGAATGCAAGCTTGTGCACAAATTGAGTTTACAAAAATTCGATCTTGGAATAAGTAAATTATTATAAATCACAAACTTTTAAATGATTTAAATAAATACGCAAAAACAAAAGTGTGGTGGCTGACAGCTGCTTGCTTATTATTAGTTGCTACTCATTGGACGGTTAGCAGCACTCGCTAAAGAACAAGTTCGTTGATATTCAGCTCTCATATAATCAAGTTGCTCGCTGTCCATTCAAATCAGCCCAATTTCAGCAAAACGCGTTATATTAAACCTCAGAAAACAGAAGTGCTGAACAAAAAACAGAAAAGTTAAAATACAAACAAGGGCAGCAGTGGCCCCACGCGCGCTACTTTAAATAGGTACCTTTACACAAAACGTAATGAAATAATGAATGAGATTCGCCAAAGAATTCAAAGTAGAACAAGTGGAGTACACAATGTAAGAGGTTAACTACCTGATGACTGGCTCTAAATAGTAAGTGCAACGAGTGACCGTGCGACCATCTCATTGCACACAACAAAATTCATTACAACCTGCCATCACACACTACATTCATGTGTATGTATATAATAATTTTTTTTTTTTTTCGCTTGCTCAACAACTTTGTGCCACTTCTTCTTTTTTGGAGTCAGTTTTTGCCGTTATATAGCGCGCATTTGTAGCAAGCGAGTAATACAGAATTAAAAAAAAAAAACAGTTCGCCGTTCACTGCCCGTCGTTTTACCGCCTACTATTCGGCTTGACAATGTTGCTAAATAACACTGATCGCCTTTATAGGGGCTTTGTGGCAAAATGGGAAGCCAACAAATATAGGTCTAATGATAATCACTTCGCGCGAACCAACAAGTGGAATTGTATAGGTAAGTACAAACATATGTATGTATGTATGTACATATGTAGGTAGGAGCTTGCAAATGGCCGACGATAAGCAGCGAGTGAAGAACAAGTTACACCATCAACCAACTAACCAACTAGCAAGTGCTGCTATCTGCCACCTTCACTAAACGCGTGTTGCCGTCAGAGGGATTATTTTCGCATTAAATTTGCCGGTAGTTGACTTTTCGCCAATATGTCCAGTTTTTTCGTCGTTTTTTTGTGGTTAGAACTTTTGTTGACTCGTTCATACCTATTTCTTACAAAAAAAAAAAAAAAAAAAAAACAGTTGGTGCTAATAATGACAGAATACAGTTGAATACTGGAAAATAATGCAAAAATACATACATAAATCGCAAAAAAAAAATGGTATGGAGGTGTCATTGCTTCCTGGTATAAGCATCTACTTGTATTGTTGACCATTGCTGGTGGTGCTGGTAATATCTATCTGGTGATGTGATAAATTTAATTGTTTAAGACTTTCTTAGTTAATTTATTACCTCTTGGCTGATAAATGTACATACATATTTACTTACTTTATTTAGTATGGTGTGGTTAGTAGAGCAACAGAGAATCGATTTTCGAGATTTTTCACCGATGCATTGCTAAAAGCCTAACTTAAAATATAGGAAAGAAATAATTAGAAGAATGGCGCCCTTTTGAAAATTGCAGTTTAAGTAAATTGATAAGATACAAGTAAATATTGCAATATGGCTGTCAAAAGAAAGAGGTTTAAGAAGGGTAACAGAAAATATTTTTGTGCAAGGTTGCCAGCTTTTTGAAAATATTAATTTGATTTAATTGATAAGATAAATTAAATAGTGCAATATGGTTATCAAACTAAAGAGGGTTTTGAAAGTTTTCTCCCAAAAATATTTTTGAGGAGGATTGTTTAAAAAATGTTATTCAATTATTAAATTGATAAAATATTACAATACGGGTATCAAACTAAAGAGGTTAAAGAAAGTTTACTGCCGAAAATATTTTTGTAGTGGGTTGCCACCTACTTGAAAATTTTCGTTCAGTTAAAGTACTGAATCAATACACATTTGAAGAAAGGCACATCAACCAGGTAGCAAGCAGCATTAGAGCAAAAACAAAAGCTGTGTGTATTTTGTTGTTGATTTTTCCCCTAAAGATTAAAAAAGGTAAGTAAAATTTGGCATTGCAGCGTTAAATGTAAATAACAAATACAATTCATGGACCAATTGGATTGAAAAAAAAAATCACAGTTACAACCCTGCTGCTGCTACCTATTCAATGTACCTTGAGTATTATGTAACTTCTGAAAATTTGATAAGAGTTAGCCAAAATAATGATTACATATTATATTTTCAAACAAATGCTTCAAATAAGTACCAAAAATACTAAGAATTTATTACTCTACTTGCATACTTTAGCATTATGACTAAACAAAAACAACTACCTGTTCTAATTGCCACAGCATTCAGCAGACGCGACGACTACAGATTGTTTAAATTCCACGGGTTTTCTAGTGCGGAACTACTCATAGTGGCAATAAACGCGCCCGAGGAAGCGGCGAGATAATAATTGCTACTTACTAACAGTTCAACAGTAATAATAGTGCAAAATTGTTTGTAATAAGTAATTCAGCGCGCATTTTAAGCAAAACTGACAGCATTTGTCGGCTGTTGGCGGGCTAGCTGACAGACAGCCAATCGCTTAATATGTAGTTAAGGCAAACAATGCAAAAACAAAACAAAAAAAAAATTATGAATTTTAAAGGAAAAAAAATGGGAAATGATGCGCAATTGTTGTTATTGCTATTGTTATTGCTTTTTCGCCAGCAACTTTATTGCCGCTCGAGAAAAGTGTAAATTGAGTCATTAAGATTTTTTTTTTTGCAGGAACTGATTTAACGATAAACAAAGTAGATTTGTAAAAAAAAAGTAAGACACAATTTTTATGTATAACTAGCTTTAGCCCGCAGCTTCGTTACGACATTAATATTGTAATATTTCATTAAATTCAATTTAACGTTTAAGCAGGTGGCAATCCTCCTCAAAATATTTTCGAAATAAATGTTTTTTAACATTTTTCTTTTGGCATACATATTTTAATATTTCATTAAAGTGATTAAATTTAATTAGGTCTTAAAACAGCTGGCAACACCTTTAACATTTCTTTTTTCGGAATAAATCCCCCTTAAATATCTTTTGCTTAACTTGACTTCAATTTGTTCTATTTCACTTGATTTCAATTGGAAATCCTCTTTAAAACTACTTTCAAAATAGATAAAGCTTGTTTGAAAACTCTCTTGTTTGCTACCCATATTAAAATATTTTGTGTAAGCTGTTAGTTAAATTGATTTCGAACTTTTAAACAGGTGGCAGCCTCTCTCGTTTGATACGCATATAAAAATATTTATTTTAAATTGTTAAACTAATTTAAACTTTCTGAATAGTTGGTAACCCTGTTAAAAAATATTAATGAAATTCAGCTTTCTTAAATCTATCTCGGTTTATGCCTATATTAAAATATTTCGTTGAACTTGTTAAATAAATTGCTTAAGAATTTCCAGACAGGTATCTTAAAAAAAATTTCGAAGCATAGATACTTTAACCCCCTCTAGGCTAGCTCCTTTATTAAGGTATTTCATTCAATGTGTTAATTCAATTGATTTAAAATTTCTAAAAATGTGGCAACCGTGTTAGATATTTGCGTAAAACAATCGTTCCTGAACCCAGCTTGTTTGTAATCTACGTTTGTAATAGATCTATTTTAACATTTTAACAGGTGGCAACCCCATTAAACATATTTTCGCAATAAATCATTTTGAAACCCTCTTTCGTAAAATTTTTGCTGTTATTTTAAGAATGCTTTACAACTAGAATAAACCAAATGTCAGAGATGTTCTCACCTCATGTTTCAAGACTTGCTAGTTATGAGCTGAAGAATCGAACTGCCAACGATTACTTTGGTGGATATATGTATGTATGTATATTTTTTGTGACTGAAAAAAATTCGTGAAAGCAAAGCTTCAATTAAACATATTTTATTTATATTAAAATTCAAGTCACATATTATTGAAATTCAAATCACGTACAAGCATGCAAATTAGAAAAAAAAATGTTGTTACGAAATTTAAAGTGGTCTATAACGGCTTTGCTAAAACAAGAGCGCGTAAACAACCAAAATATTTTAATTTACAATTTTTTTAAGTACGTAACAACCAGCAAAATTTAGCACATTTTTTGTTTATAAACAAATTTACCTCTAACCCAGAAGTAGTAAATAAAATTTTATGTTTTATTACTTTTTAGACAAACACAATAAAAATATGAGTATGCGCTCATTATTTGTTTACATTATCTGCATGCAGCAAGTGTAAGTATAATGTTTTGTTAATTTTTCGCACGAAATGCGCCAACAATTATTCATTTTTAGCGTTCAACCATGGCTTATGAATATTTTTTCCTATATATTATTTTTATTTTAATTTGTTGTTTTTATTTGTGTCACTGTTTTTGTCTGTCCGTTCGGGCCGGCCAGCCATGTGTCATAGCGGGAAGTTTGAACGAACGAACGGCTGATAAAACACGTACGCGCACAACTTGAAGCCAATTTGGGTTTAGTCTAACCTCAATTTCGTACAACAGGTTTGAACTAAGTTTGGATTAAATGGTTTTAAATGCAAACACATACAACAATTTGGTTTCTAATGAAATTCAAATGGCCATCAATGCATTTGGTCAAATGAGCTACTTTCCATTTCACGTGGCTGCCATTCTCAGCGGTCAAATGAATTGCTAGGCATTCTGAACTCGGTTTAGCCATTTTGAAACCACAAACTTTCACAAGCCCACTGCCACTTGGCTGTTTTTAGGAATTTAAGTACAACATACGGACACGGGCGGCTGCACTCTGAAATCTTCAGTTTAATCTTGGAAGCGCCGAGATGGTTGGACTTCTCATTCCATGACGGGTCCCGGCAGAACCATTTGAAGGCTATGGCGTTTTTTTCAACATACACACCCGTGGACCAGTAGCCTCCGCAGACATCCGTGAGTTTGTAAGTTTATTCCTTGCTCATTCCTAACTCTGGTTGTATATAAATATATACGTGGTAGGTAAACCGTACCTAGCTGGTAATCCCAAACGATCTTGTGTAGCTTTCGAGTGGTAAATTTCGGTAAGGAAGCATATTTTCAAATTCAGTAACTTAATGAAAATCTCTACATCAACCCCACAGAGTCCATCTTTGCTCTGCTTGTAACGACAGATGCCCTCCAAGCACCTGCTCCTTTCCCTGCGACTGGGAAATTTGGTTCTGGGTATTAAAAGCTCAAGGCGTCTCGGTTACAAATTGGGACCCAATTTTGATTCAACTACCCACGAGAAATCCAACCCTAAACTCATTAATTTTAGGAGAGAGAACCCGAAACTGCACTTTGAACTCAACAAAAAGCCAACATCATAACTCAAATCCCAACTCCCAAAATAATCTCACCCCAAGATCGATTGAAATTTGTTAAAGAAAGTGGACATCGTCAAAATGACTTAACTTTACGGGTGTGTACTGTCGGAAACGCTACATTTAACCCCAAACCACAAAAGAAGTCTTAACTCGAAATATAACCCCAGACTCCAAAAATCGACCGTACACACGACAAACAGTTAGATCTATGGAGGAACTCGCTACAAATGTCTTGAGCACCTTCGAACCCCAAACTCATCTAGTCAAGAAATTCAGGGATCCATTCAAGCTTATCACACAAGCAGTAAGGAAAAAATACTACTCCCAACTGCGAATGTTGCCATATTATACCTAGGAGATGTGTACAGTGGGGAGCAGAGATGAGTACATGCTTTAACCAAAATCATATAAATCAAACGTTTAAACTTTATATAGAGCTTAGAGAAATTTAACATATTTTCATTAAAAGAAGCTTTTTGGTCTGATTTTTTAGAATTAGTTCCTTCTTATGACTCATCGGCGGATCTATAACTTCAACTCTGGCCTTTACATGGTATCATCTAACTATGCGTGAGTTTCGCTCGGTAGGACTTCAATTGAAAGAAAATCGCCGAGTATACCATTGCCATGAAAAGTCTATTCTGGCCTTATAAAAAGTATCATTCCTATGCATATGTATTTCTTAATGCCAACAGATATATGTTAATAGCAAAAAGACCCGTTTATACTTGCTATACCATCCTAAGTCGGGTCATACCCAGCGATGATGTCCCCTTTTCTTCACATCTGAATCTAAAATTCTCTATCATCGCATAAAATTCCAGAGCATACAAATATTTATATTTAGATAACCTTAGCATCACATGGCAACGCCAAAGCGATTTATGAGGCATGCAAGCAACGAGCAGACGACAGCCGAAGATAGATATGAAATTGCGCATATAAATTGGAAACAAGCAAGTGGGGGAGCAGAGAGAAAAAGAACAAATATTTTTATAATGACTTCTAATGCGTTAAAATAACTCAAAAGTTTTTATGATTCTAGAGAAGAAGCGAACAGAAGCAGCAAAAAAACAGCACTTCAACTGGGCGGCAATCGTAAGCCCTTCCGATTGCCACACAAGCAACGCTGGGCAGCCAGCCCCTCCGCACAACTCGCAGTGAGCTAATTCACCGCCCATGCCACCAGTACATCACCACCACCCCTTTTGCCAACGTCATCACAGCAGCCGGAAAATGTGCAACTGCGGAAAAATGTAACATCCACTCCACAAAACATGTGAATGAATGAAAAGATGCATGCAAGTGGAGTGGAGAGAGAGCGCGCGGCTAGCAGAGTAGAGGAGTGCACAAATGTTTGAGTTAAGTAGTGCACTTGTAAAAAAAAGCTTGTTGGCAAAAACAATAGCACTACAAGTAGCAGCAGGGAATGCCGTTCGTGGGCAGGCAGCAAGCAGG
>NW_023458556.1:18162330-18178310 GCF_013731165.1 Rhagoletis pomonella
GCTTAAGGATTCCAGTGGTTATATCGCACACCTAGATCTAAAATGTGATCAACTCAAAAGAATTTGGACCATTTTTTTTGCATAAATCAATGCAGAGGACTTACCTCCAATCAATGCAAATATTTTTTTTTTAAGATTATATACACTAACTATTAAACTAAAAACTACCGTTATACCTATTTTGTATTAATTGCGTTGAATCCGTATATTTCCAGATCTGAATTTTGAGTTATCTCACTTTGGATCTAGGTGTGCGATATGTATGTATATACATATGTATACTAGACCTGGTATGCCTTGGTATCAGCCTCGACACTTACATACATATGTCCATAAGCATGTATGTATGTATCACCGACTAAGAAGTGTAATGATCGTCTCTGGAAAGATACTTTAACTTGTCATGAGCCAACGTACATACATAACAACTGAAAGAGCTAAGCATGTATTGGGGAAATGCAAAATGTACTACTGGCGTCCTGACTATTCGTAAAAGCCATTCAGTTGCTAGCTAGAAAGTTTAGCTTTTACCACCACAGACGACTCACTTTTTAAATGCCATGCAATAAAGTGCACATTTGTGAATTTTTCACTAACATACACTACACTCCACATGAATAACATCAATTTTTTTAATTTTTCATGCGAGTGATGGTCGTAAAAGTGTTATGATGTCCTTGACATTCCAAAGCGTACAACAACAAACAACATTGATGATCATTCGACTGAGGATCACTGGCACGTACAAAACACACACACACACTTTTTCCATACATATGTATGTATGGTAATAATTGCAATAAAAGAAGCGAAGCCTCTTTATATCCGCAGCTTTAGTTAGCATATGTGTAGTGTTGTGCCCATTTTCACTTTAGTTTTAATGACTTGTAACAGTTTCGCATTTTTTTTTCTTTTTATTTCTTTTATTTTATGATTATCATAACGATGAAGATGAGCGCAACGGCGTTGAAGGCACTAAATGGCATTCGTTTCGCTGCATTGACTGTAGGCAATTGCATTTGTATTCGCATATGTGTGCGTGTGCATGAATTCATTTAAACTTGTGATCATACGCACAATATTATCAGGCTGCTTCCTATTGAGGCCGCCGGCGTTGCTACCCTGCTACGCACACTGCTGTTTATAACACTGCTATGACAGCTGGTATATGGTGGGAAAGTGCAGCGCATAGACTTGACACCCAACACAAAATCAGCCGCCGCCGAACAATCATTTACAATAAACAACAGCATCCATACATGCTAGTGCTGCTATTTTCTGCAAACATAGTACTTTTGTTAGCCGCTTGTGCACACAAAATGCAGATGCACTCGCTGTTTGTCTTTTCCTGGTACTCGTCGTAGTCGTCGTCGCCGTAGTCGTCGCCGTCGTTTGGTTTGACAATTGTTCCGTCGCCGGCATGGTTGCAGCTTGCAATCGCTTTGTATACATATGCGACAATCATTGTTAGTGCTTAGAGTAATCAACACGCTGCTCCGCAAAATATAATGCAACAAACACTAAAAAACAAAATCGTGTGAGCAAATAATAAAGGAACAAAGCATCGCCGCAATGTATCATTTTTACTATCTCAGCGAGTGCACACACAACGGGTTATTTGTTTGTTTTCACTGATATTGTATTGATAGCGCGCGCGTTCTCCAGATTCGCTTTGTTTTCGAATGCAATGGGATGCAGTGCACCTCGCTATTTAGATGTTATTTTTACACACGTCCAAGTTTTGGGCGGACTGAGGGGGAACTCGAACTTTCTGCTATAGGCTGAGTTGCGTACAAGTGTTTGGTTTGTGCGCGCTCTCTTTATGTATATTGTTTGGCATGCTTTTCTCCGTTTCGCTATGGTAAGTGTGTTGTTATTGATTCCTTCAATGTGCACCCATTGTATGCAGCATGGCTTACATACGTACATATAAACGTGGCTAAATATAAGTAAGTTGGTATTTTCTACGTTATTTAGATTTTCTAAATTAAAACTTCACTCCAGGGGTTCTGCTCGTCTCTCGTCTTGTTTTGTATCTACTAATTTGCTTTTATAATAATGGTTTTGATTTAATTTTACATGTTCAATATTCGACCTTTGAAATGAAATATGTAGTAAATTATTTGGTCTAAATATTTTCTTATTTGCCTTCTTGTTTCTGTTGTTGACTAAACCTAGGCTTTCGTGGCGAATTATTGTTGTTGAAGTGTTATGAAGTAATCTTTTTTTGTTTGTTCCCTTAATGAAGCACGTCTGTCAAGTTAGTGCGACACTTTTTGAAATTGGAAAAGTTAACTACGGCATTAATTGTGGCTTTTTTCTTGTAAATTTATTGTAAAAATAAAAAAAAAAATTAGCACAGCGCTTAGTCTTAACTTTACACAGTGAAATTTTCAATTCAAGATGTGCAATATTATCGAGTTTGTGTTTAACTTTCATCTGGCAACTATATTCCAACTTCGTATCTAGCAGCTGGGCCAGTTGTAACTCGAATGTTAACCCCGCAATTTGTTGTGCATTTTTAAAGCGCCTAAAATTAAATTTTCGCTGCATAATTTTAGACGTAATTATTTTGACAAATAGTCAAGCAAGTGCACAGAATTCGGTGGTAAATCGGCCTTACTTAGTAAATTCGGCAACGAAAGAACGTCTAAAAAAAGCAACGCAGTAAGTATGTAGTAAATATTCTGGAAAATAAGAGATTCCGCGAGCTTTTTTGCCAAGGTAAATAAAATATACTTATATATGTATATGTACATGTATTATTTACAGTGTTTCAAACAAATGACCAAGTGTTGATTTTTTTAATATTCGTTATGTTTTTTGAACTAAATTTTTTTTAGTTATTTTTCTATAAAAGTACCTTCCAAACTTTAACAAACACCATATAAATCACAGTTTCAAACTTTCTACAAAGTTAAGGAAAATTTAACAATTTTCATCAAAATTTCAACTTTTTAATCTGAATCTTTAGAATATTTTTGGTTGTGCAGTTTTATAACCCATACAATTGGTTTTGGAGAATTTTTTTTCGAGACTGCTTCTGCATTTTTTTTTTGGTTTGTATACATAACAAGTGCAACGGTCTCCCGCATTTTTTTTAATAAAAAAAATCATTCTTATTTGGAAAAAAGTGCAAAAATACGGCACCAAAATCAATTCAATCAATTATCAAAAATCAAAGGGATTTTTCAGCCGTTTGAAACTTGTACTTCATTAGACTAACAGCCGGTTTCACCAGCAATTTAAGTGGAAAATATTTTCTTTTCTGTCAATTTCCATTTAACATTCAAAAAAATATAATCATTTTTCACTTAAATTACTTTCGTGAAATTGGCTGTAAAACTATTTGCTAAAGATTCAGATTAAAAAGTTTAAATTTTGACGAAAATTTGTAGAAGTTTCCTAAATTTTGTATAAAATTTTAAACAATGATTTATGGTTTTGGTTCAAGCTTGGACGGTATTTTTATAGAAAAATAACAAAAAAATTTAGCTCGAAAAACATTACGAATATTTAAACAAAAAAAAATTAACACGTGGTCATTTGTTTGAGTCACTGTAAATATATCCACAAGAACATACTACCATAATTTTCAGCCACCAAATTGAATGTACAAACCTGAAAAAGAAAAGAAAAAACATTAATTAGCAACAATTCTTTTGAAGCTTATCTTTTAGATGCACACATACGTACATATGCATGCATGCATGTATGTACATACATACGAGTATACATACTTATATCTAAATACTCTTGATAATAAAAATAAAATAAGCTCTTTTTTTCAGCTTAACAAATAACCTGGTCTTGAGAAGCACAGGGGGACATAAATTGAAAGAGAAATAAAAAATAGCAAATTATAAGTCTACAAAATTTTAACATAGCTAGAAAGGCTTTCTTCTTGAAAAAAGCCATAGAGATGTCTTCTAACATTTATTTTGAATTTTATTAAGTGGTTTTTTGCTCTGTGCATGTCGCATATAGTCTGCCTAATAAATAGTGGTTTTAGAAAGTTTTTTTCTTTGTTTTACATGCAAATTATTTAAGCAGTAATTTGCACAAGAAAGCAATGAAAACGCTCTTTAAATGCGATTGCTAAATTAAAGAAGAAAAAAATTAAAAGAAATGTATAATAAAAAAAAATGATGAATAAAATGTATATTAAAATACATAAGCGAGTTTTTAAACAAAAGCCGAAGAACAGTAAAATAAATAAACTTGCTTTGAGTAAATAGTTATTTTATACACATTAAAAGCAATAATCGTAAATTAAGAACACAAAAAATGAAGTAAAGAAACCGGTACCTTTTAAACGGAATGCCAAATGCAAGGCATATGTATGTATGTATGTACATATGTACTTCTAAAGTTATACATTCGTCAAAACGAAGAAGCTCAGTCCTTAAAAATGTAGGTACGTACTTTTAAAAACTTTGTAATTGCATTATTGTGCACTCGTGCATTATTTAATACATACACATATGAATGTATGTCAGCGTATGGTACTTTTTTTTATATTTTCATATTAAATATTTTATATGTAGCATTTTTAATATGTGTATGTATGTATGGGCATTCGCTGCTCGGTGGCCAGTTGGGAAAGTTTATCTTTTGATGTAGGCTTTTGAGACATTAACGATTTGTTTTATAGCTTTTACGAGTTCATTTGCTTTGAAGCATTCATATGCATGAAACGCCAAATCCATATATATGTACACCTGCGTTCAACTAATTAGCATCGAAGTTCAAAATGATATTGTTTGCAACTTATGTTTATTTGTTTTTAATAATTTTCATTTAAAATAAAAGTAAAAGCTTGCACAAATAAAAAAAAAAACAAATCAAGCTTCAAACAATTGTCATCAAAATTTCCAAATTTTTAATCATATTATTTAGACAATTTTCGGGTATGCAGTTTTGTAGCCCATTCAACTTTAGTCTAACAAACTGCAAGTTTCAAGTCGGTAAAAATTATCGTTGATTTTACAGTACGTTTATAATAACTTGTGGACAGCTGCGATAGTAGCAACAGGTTGTGTACATGGAAATGTCTACCAAATTTGACACATGGGAACAAATAACGGCATATTTGTATAATTCAAGTGCATAGCGTACAGAGACACAACTCAAAAAATGTGAACCGAAAATATAACACGCAATTAATACAAAAACAGGTTTTACGGTAGTTTCCTGTTTAGAGAATATAATCATGAAGAAAAAAATATTTGCATTTATTGCAGGCAAATTCTTCGAGTTGATTTATGCAATTAAATATTGAAATTTTTTTTTGAGTTGTGCCTCTTTTGAAGAGGGTGCAAATTTATTTTTTGTATAAAAAAATTACACGCGAAAAACAGTCATTTCCGTATAACCATTAAATATCAAGATTTTTATTTTTAATCATTGCAAAATCGATTTATTTAAATAAATTTAAGTAAAAGTTCTTAAATTTTAAGAAAAAGCAATTGCGTGTTTTTTTTCCATACGGCTCATTGGTTAATTTTTATAAGAATAAAAATAAAGATAAAATTTGGTCGAAAAATAGAGAACCAATTTTAACGGTTAACTTGTGATTTTGATTACAAAGATCATAACTGTTACTGCGCCTGATTCGATATTTTTAGGAATGAACGTTTATTTAAACATCCAATAATGCATTTTTAGCAAGTAAGTTTTTTAATTGAGTAATGAGTAAAATATTATTTAATTTATATGTATCCGATTTGAGTGCTTGTAAAACCCGGCAAGCAAACAAATATTTCTTGGATTTTTACCTTTCTATAAATATTTACTTATTTGTTAACACATTCAACTTACCTGCGGCCGTTTTAACTTACATAATTCGAAAAATTTGCTTATTTAATTACAAAAAAGAAAAAACAACAAATTGTGAGACAATTTAATTGTAAAAATAAACTGAATGAGTTTTTGGGGGCAAAATCGGTAGAAAAGAGAAATAAAGAAGTTGAATGCTGAATGTAACTGAATTACAATTGTCTACAAGTTGTTGGTAAAAATGGGTTAATCTACAGCGGAATGCAAGTCAAACTGCATGTCATGCTATTAGATAGATTTATGACTAAAAAAATAATAATGATTCGGGCGTAAGTGCGCCTTTGGCAAATATGTATTTTATGCAATCGAATGTAAGGAAATGTACAGTAAATAAATGTTGGAAGATAATAGGCGATAGGTAACAACGTGCGACAAAATAAAAAAAAAATTCACAGCAAACGAAACAAATCAATAAATACTCACGAAACTGGGGGCCAAATATAGTAAAACGGCATTTCTATTTAGTTTTTATATTTAGTTTTTATCTGTGACATCAGGATTTTTTAAGGACTTTAAAATTTCTAGAATATGAATGACTAAAGCAAGAAATTATTTAAAAGAAGCCTGAGCAATGTATGGAGAATAACAATATGGGTATGAAATGAAAGAAAATTTATTTCTTTTGGTTTACAAAGACGAATTGGTATTGAAAATGCCTTTTTAAGGAATTTTATTTCTAAGCTAATAAATTTAGAAGGACGAAATTCGAGGATGTGGGCATGTGCACAATTGTCTCGAATAAATATTTGTTCAAAAATAAATATCTATTGCAGATTTTCAAGGATATTCAAGGAATTTAAAAAAAGAATTTCAATACCTATTCGTCTTTGTGCAATAAAAAATTTAATATTTTCCTATTCCACAGAATTTTCTTCTTAATTTGACATCGATTTCGCTACATTTTTTAAATAAATTTTTGAATTAATCATATCTTTGAAATGTCAAAGTCCTTAAAAAATCCCGACATCAGAGTTAAAAACTTGAAACGCTGTTTAACTGTATCTTGCACCTATTTTCACAAGTATATGTAATTTTTAGCTGGGACGTGATTAAGCGGGTTTTTCTACCAAATACAAAACTGAACCAGGTATGCCCAGCGCAGGACAATTGGCTATGGAGTTCTGCTAGCGTTGGGCATGACTGAACTGAGCCATTAAACGAACCGAAATTTTCCACACAAATGTTTGATCCGAACCGAAAACAGAACCACTTTTAATGGCGACCAACTTTTTTTAGACGAATTTTTCCCAGTTTTTTTATTTTTTCTTTTGTTAAATATGGTAATACCATGGTTGCATGACATAAATTATAAATGTGTTTAAACATATATTTTTTATTGTATGAAAATAACACAAAGATATATTTATGTACATAGTGTCTATTCCCGGTTCAAAGCCAAAAAAAAAAACGTTTTGACAAACCAATCCGAACAAATTTTTCAACCGGTTTAAGTCCTTTTTTTGTGTAAAATTGTCTGTCGCACGCTGCAGCGTAATGAACGAAATTTATTCGCCACCCTAGGTCTTCTAGTATAATAGTAGTAGTGAATAAATGTCAGCTGATATTTGTAGTATCATACGATGGCTTTACTGTCATATTGGTTTATGAAACAACAAAGCATGAAATTGAACAAAAAAGAATGAGTGAAATAAATAAAGAAAGGCAAGTAGATAACAATTTTGCAAGCTTACCTAACTTATGTAAGTAAAATGTGGCAATAAATAAAACAAAATAAACCAAAATAAGAAATAAATAGGTAAATAGAGCTTCCGAGAATATATTTATTGCATATATCGATAACGAAACACACAAAAGCTTTATATTTTCATATCCGAAATAACGGCAAAAACTTGTTGATAACAACAATTTTTCGTGCTACCTTATCAAATCTTATCAAAGTAAATTTCATTTTAGCAAAAAAAAAATCAGCCAAAAATAAAAAAAACTGTTCGAGCGAGTAGCACAGAGTGATAAAAATGCACACAGCTGTATACATACATATAGTATGTATGTATAATAAAATAAAAATTGTGACAAGGGTTCTTTTGTTCGTAACCTACATACTTAAATTCCCTAGGCCTAGCCTAGAGACTGTCAAATATGTATTTAAGTATTGGTAAAGTATTGGTAAATACATATGTAGCTTTGCAATTTCTAATCATTCATTTTTGCTGATAACTGCGCACGTATAAACAAGCAATGACAGGTATAAAAGTAAGTAGTATTTTTAGCTTTTTATTTCGCACATTGCCCGCTGGCTGAAGCCAATAAATATGGTGCTTTTTGTGGTTATCAGTTATCATTTGTTAATACATACATACATACTACTTTTTTTTAATTTTCGAGCCTTTCCTGTCTACATTTGCAAGAGCAGCGATTAAAATTTGCGATAAAAAAAGAGTCCAAAACTTTTCGCGAATTTTAAATGAGTCATGCAAAAGGGTTATAGAACTCGAATATTTTTGGTAGGTATTTAACTTGAAGTTTATAATTAAAGCATTGAAAAGTTTCATATTCCATATTTCGTAATGTTTGCTGATCATAAAACCTTTGCGAGAATATAAAAATTAAGAAAATCACTTTTACTATCTAATATTATTTTTTTCTGTTTCTAGTTTTTGGTATAAGTAAACACTTAATGACAGAAGTATTCACAGTTACTGATAACATCGTGCGACAGCCAATTTTACACACAAAAAAAAAATCAATATATTCGCGACAGTAGGGGCCAAATATCGTAAAACTGCGTTTTAAGTTTTTCTTTCCAAAGTCAGGATTTTTCTTAAGAGCACTTTGAAATTTTAATGATATGATTAATACAAAAAATTATTTAAAAAACACAGTGCAATGTAGAATAAAAATATGCGTATCATATAAAAGAGAAAATTCTGTATAGCTAAAAAGTTTACTTTTTTTTTGTGCATAAGGACAATTAAGTACTGAAAATGTATTTTTTAAATTTTATCCTTGCATTTCCTTGAAAATGTGCAATATGTATTTTTGAACAAATTTTATGTTAAGTACGAATATGTATACACAAGACCAGATTCTCGAATTTCGCACTTCCAACTTTATTAGCTTAAAAAATAAAATTAATTAAAAGGACATTTTCAATACCTATTCGGCCTTGTGAACCAAAATACTTGAATTTTTTTCAATTATAAAGATTTTTTTTTCTAATTTGGTAGCCACAGTATTATACTACATTACTTCGAATTTTTTTTAATAATTTTTTGAATTAATCTTATTTTAGAAATTTTACAGTTCTATTAACAAAATCTTGACGTCAGAGAGAAAACCCCAAAACTATAATTGGCTCCCAGTTGCGTAAGTATTTCATTGTTTAGTGTGTTTTGAATTTATTGGATCTTTGGCGCACGGTGTAACCATCTGAAAGTATCTTAAAAAATAAATCTTCCCTTTCGAATGCGAGATATCTATCGCATTTTCAAATTTTTATTTTAATGAGTTACTTTATATTCGAAAATCTATTCACCATTTGAACCACACATTTTAACAGAAGTTAAAATTTTGTTGTTGTTGGTAAAAGGTCTGAAATTTTCAGATAAAGCAATTGCTTAGTTTCTATTCATGCAGCAGTTTATAAATTAATATAAAATATATAATTTTTAAATACAGTCCACAACAACAAAAACTATATAAATAAAGATTTTAAACTTTTTACAAAATTAAAAAAAAATTATCAAATTTTCATCATTTCAAACTTTTTGATTAAAATTTTAAGGTAAATTTCGAATATGCAGTTTAATGGTCCATTTTAGTTTAGTATAATTAAGTGTGAGAGTGAAATAGCTCAAGATTCTGGTTGATTTTTGAAGAATTTTTCTTCCCTACGATTTTGCGCATTTTCCCTTACATGGAAGAAACTATACAAGACCGTCGAGAAAAAAATTTAAAAAAAATCACCCAGAATTTTAGGCTACTTGAGATTTCACTATGCCAAACTTTAAATGGACGTATCCAAAATTTTAGTAAAAAAGTTGAAGTAAAAATGTGAAATTTTATGAATTTTTCTAAATTTTGTAAAAAGTTTAAAACTGTTGTTTATAAAGTTTTTGTAACAGTTTATTATTTAAAAAAATAATAATAATTTACAAAATTCCAGCTCATTTTTTTTAAATGGTGGCAAGGTTTTCGTGGCCACAAGTGTACGTACAAATTTTCGATTACTATCAGCTTGCTTTCCAAAAAAAATCAACAAATTCATATTTAAAATACATATGTATACCGCTTGAAATTAACTTTCAACTTATATTTATTAAATATTTAAATTTTATATAATTTTCGCCAGCCACTTCCACGCTTGAGTGACCACTTCATTTTCAGATGAAATTCCTTCAAGCGCATATTGAATTACAAAAAATTCACTTTCGCCTCCTACAATTTCTCACCTTCCTTTTACCAAAAACACTACAGCCAACGCCACCACCGTCACCGCCTAGGCCTTAGTCGGCGCAACCAACATCCACCTCTATTGGCATTCAAATGACAAACACTCATGCATGCATACATACATGTGTACTCATACTTACCGCATAAGCTCGAGTATTGCCATTGAAATCAAATTCCAAGCTGTGTAAATGATATTTTAGCCACAAGCATGAATACCGCAGCTATGTATATTCATATCTAAAGGCTCCGTTATGCATACTTGGCATGGCTTGAGAGCTGTCACATAAGAAATCTGTTAAATGAGCCTCGCGTGTAATCGGTTATCGAACGCACAGCACTACATACGTAGAAGTCTGTTGGTTTTTGATTTCTACGTAAAAATGGTATAGCAGTGCATGCAATGCCAAGTATGCATAACAGAGCCTTAAGTCTGTATGAATGTATGTTACATGCATATGCATATTTTCGCTTGTTTTTTTTTGCTGCCTGCGGCCAAGCTTGTGTTGTTATTTTCTTAGTTTTTGCAATTCCATTTTTATGCCGTGCGAAACCACTCTTGAGCCTGTATGGTGGGTGCGGGGCAAAAGAGACGTGCGGTGCGTTCAATACTAGTCTACCAAGCATTTATACAAAAAAAAAAAATGTTGCATGAACACAAATGGCTGAGTGGCTTGAGTTTGCATACCACACACACACACACACACACACACACACACCTTTCTCTTGACGTCATAATCGATTCCAAAGGCGTGATATTTGCTATTTTTAGCCGCTTTAGTGACCCTTGTAAGTTGAAGAAAATTCTGGCTAATTTGGGTGGAGTTTTGTTGTGATTTAGTTGCTGTTGGCATTATTAAATATCCACTACGCATTTGGCAAACTCAACACAATGTTGCAAATATTCAATATGAAATCGATATACATTCCTTTTTACTTTCCCAGCATTTCTTTTTTTTTTAGTGACAAACAAAAAAGTCTCGAGTTCCTCGAAGGCATTGCAGTAAATGAACGATTCTTTTGTTTGTTTTGTTTTGCTACAACCAGTTTTGCTATGCCTCACCCACCATCAACAACGCCCTAAACACACTTTTAACGAGGTTAGGTCAGCCCATTACTTTTACGAACAGCTGTGACTGCTACCGTCGTTGTACACAAAACTTTTCAAATTTTGGCATTTCGACGCGAACATTACATTTGAGAGGTCCTTGCTAACAACTGGCAGCTTATGCCATTGTGGGTGTTGTCGCGCATGTCATTATCCAACATAGGCGCATATACATACATTTCACTGTTACTATGTACATATGTATGTACGCTATGCACATGTCACTCGCTGCTTGTGTCGAGTTGGGAATTTCATTTTCTAGGTCGTTTATTAAAAATGTCACGCATTAGGACGAAATGAGAATTTCCTTTTTTCAATGAATGCAAGACAAGGCCACGAAAACTGTGTGAGTGACGTTAGCTGTTTTTGTTAGTTGTGTGCCCTAATTTCTTATTATTTGAGGCAGGCATAAAATTTGGAAAACTGATAGTATTGGAGCATAAATCAGTGCAGAGTTATTTGGAATAGGTGAATTGTACTTTTTCTACATTTGTTTAGTGTGGTCCTTAATTATAAATTGAAATTTGATAAAATTAGTATTAAAAGTTTAAAGAGCTAAAGTAACAGAAATATAAAGCGAAAAGCGATAGCTGCGGAAATAAAGCTCAGAAATAGAGTTGAGTTTTACCGTGTGGTTTCTTGTTTAGCCGTAACCAGACAATGCTGCTGTCAAGATCGTAAACAAAGCCTAAGAAGCTCTTTAAAAGCTTTACTTAAAAATCGAGGAAGAAATGAAGTAAAGCAGAATTTCACCACGAGAACAGGTCTTTGTGATTTTAGCAATTGTATGCAATTGTATGCACAGCAGATTCAACTATTCTGAGCTTTGAATAAAATCGAGAAAGAATCACATCACACCCGTGGAATACAATTTCGATCAGTTAGTCGATTCAGAGTGTTCAAAAGGAAGGTGGAGAATCTGACAATACAGTTACAGAAGATCTAAAAATTATGTTCCGCATAAATCGATCCGCCCTAATGTTCATAAGTGTAGGTGTTTGCATTGTATCTATGCCAAATGTGTCAACATTAGCTTGAACTAAGCTTTTTTACGCACTTATCCTAACCCGTACAAGTTTTTCGTCTTCGGTACCCCCTGTAAAATTGTCTGCTTAAAAATTTCATGTCAAATTTTAACCCTCTAACAGGTCTATTCTGCACGTTACCGAAGATTTTGTAACCGGGAAATGTTAGAAGATTTGTGAAAATTCTGGTAATATTCACGGGGCAATGTTTTGTTACCAGCTTATGAGATGGTAAAAAAAATTTACTGGTAACAAGAGTGCACAGAATGCGAAAAGGGTTAAAAAATTGACGGACACTTTATTTACCGGTTACAAAATTTATGTTACCAGCGTAGAATAGAGTTAGGGGGTTAAAACCTACTACAAAAAAATTACATTTGAAGACGTTTTATACAGTTTTATCAATGGTATTTTCGATAAAGTAATTGCACTTTCGGCCATAATTTTAGAACTTAAACCCCCTTTACAAAAAAACTCAGACACTCTGGACTAGTACTGTATTGGGCAAAGTTGGTCTGGGAGATATCCTCTTTCATAATTCATAACATTTTTGTTAAATTGTTGGATTGTGTAATGTATCTAATTGTATGTACTTGTATAATATGGAAAAATTACTTTGGCTACCTTCTATAAGAAAATATTGATAAAAAGTTGAAAGCCCCTTTTAATTTCTAAATCGTGAAATCCGCGCTATTTTTGTTAATCAAAACCTAAGTGAATTAAAAAACAACATGTAAGGCCGTATATCAAAGGTTAAGTTAGTTATGAGCGACTAGTTGGAGTACACAGTCGTTGATATAGAAATTCTGACTTGCTGTATCGCCGTTATATTTTAACCTCATTTGCTATCTTTACACTCTTTTATACATGTTTGTATGTACATACGTGTGTAGTTTTGATGATGCTCTCCATTTTAGCGAGTATGCATACATACAACCATGTGAACGTAAAGCATTTCGCCATTTTTTTTTATTTTTTATTTTTGGTGATGGAGCACCTTTTGCCTTATATACTACCTAGAAGAAATTTCAGTGTTAATTTTACCTCTGTTTACTCGTCATTCTTTGGTTTTAGCCATATGTACATCCAACTATAAATAAGGTTATTGGCCTGTTACAAATTGCGACTGCGACGACTACGTTCGGTTACTACGTTCGGTTATTGTACTCGCTTCAATGGTACCGAACAGCTGAATATTGCGAAACTCTCATTTAGCGTTTGTTTAAGGTGCCCTGCTTACTAGCATATTTCCACATACCTTTTTGTATATGCATGTACATGGTTATTCTTGTATCTGGCAGCTGTTATTACCTGAATTGTTTTATGTATGTATACTTATTGTTATTGTTGCTTTTCTTTTTATTTCATTCATTCTTGTCTAGCAACCGAAATTGCGAAATATTCTTAACAGTTTTGTTTGCGTCACAATTTGACATTAAATACAATATTACGGATAGACAGTTAGTCAAGACATTTTAACTGGATGACAGCTGGTAATTACGGTAGTTCTGAGAACGAACGAAGCATTAAACAAATTGGTGCAAAAACTTAGGTCGTAGGTAGTACATATTTAGTAGAAGTGGTTCTTCTGGCAATTTTAACCGGCTGGGTATTAGCAAGTTTGATAAAACTAAGGCGAATTTTCTTTGATATTTTTAGTATAAAAAATAAATCATTAAGTTAAGGATATGGTGGGTGGCAGTTCCTGATGAAACTCACTTAGAATGAAGGTCCTTTGTAATATCATATGGGGATCATAATTAAGAACCGTCCAGGGCTTTTGATCTTTTTTGTTTGTCAAAGCTGGACAGTTACAAAGTAGGTGGTGAATAACCTCGTTTCCATTCATCTAATTAATGCAGTTGGTATGTAATTTTTTAGACTGTTTCTGGCAAAAACCAAATTGATCGTTCGGATTTTTTAAGCGAAATTTCTAAGTAAATTTCGAAGATGTTTGCTTTAAATATTTAACGCCACGGGGAAGATGGTACACATACATACATACATATATATGGCGAAAAAAATATACAGATTAAGACCCCTTTCAGACACATCAAGTGTTGATTTCAAGTCTGCTCGTTCGTAGGCGAAGGAGGTGAGACGAATGTACTCTTCCCCTCTCTTCTCACCTGCTTTGGCTACGAACCGAGCGGACTTGAAAGCAAGACTTGACGTGTCTAAGATTGTGGTTAAGGAGAAGATGAAGGTACGTCCATAAACCTAGCTGACCCAAGTCGCCAAAAATCAATAAAAATTAGCTAGGAATTAGGTGTATTTTAGGTGTTAATTAGGGCCTCCAAAATTAATTTAGGTGTTCCTTTGGTTTCCGAGAAATTCGCAAAAATGTGTTTTTCAGCTAGCTCAGCGCTGTTAAGCTAGCTGAACAATCTTAAATTTTTTTTTTTTAATTTTCGAAAAACATATATGCAGGAATTAGGTGTTCTTCAACGCCACCGAAACTAATTTAGTAGCTCCATTGGTTTCCGAGAAATTCGCAAAAATGTGTAATTACGTA
This sequence comes from Rhagoletis pomonella, assembly GCF_013731165.1. Taxonomy (NCBI): domain Eukaryota; kingdom Metazoa; phylum Arthropoda; class Insecta; order Diptera; family Tephritidae; genus Rhagoletis; species Rhagoletis pomonella. The sequence continues at coordinate 18,177,227 of NW_023458556.1, forward strand.
AACCTAGCTGACCCATCGTTAAATTCAGGTTTTAAATTTTCCAAATATATGCTAGAATTAGGTGTCTTTTAGGTGTTCTTCAACGCCACTAAAACCAATTTAGTAGCTCCATTGGTTTCCGAGAAATTCGCAAAAATGTGTTTTTCAGCTAGCTCAGCGCTGAACAATCTTAAATTTTTTTTTTTAATTTTCGAAATACATATATGCAGGAATTAGGTGTCTTTTAGGTGTTCTTCGACGCCACTAAAACCAATTTAGTAGCTCCATTGGTTTCCGAGAAATTCGCAAAAATGTGTGGGTCAGCTAGGTTTACGTAAAACGAGAGCTACAAATTTTTTCTTTCCACAACAAATTTTAAAGCTAAAAGCTACAATTAATGCCGCTATAACATTTTCAATATCTCAATTCTATCGACTAGGTGTATGGTGTCAAGTTAGCACTACATACCATTTTTTCTTAAAAACCGAGAGCTACAAATTTTTTGTTTCCACAACAAATTTACAACAAAAAAGCTACAATTAATGCCGTTGTAACATTTTCAATATCTCAATTCTGTCTTGAATGGTGCATGGTGTCAAGTTAGCACTACATACTAAATTTTGTTCGAAAAAGGGTCAACTCAATTTTTTCCAGAAAAACGAAAGCTACACATTTTTTCTTTCCACAACAAATTTTAAAGTTAAAAGCTACAATTAATGGCATAGTAACATACTGGATATCTCAATTCTATCGACTAGGTGTATGGTGTCAAGTTAGCACTACATACCATTTTTTCTTAAAAACCGAGAGCTACAAATTTTTTCTTTCCACAACAAATTTTAAAGCTAAAAGCTACAATTAATGCCGTTATAACATTTTCAATATCTCAATTCTATCGACTAGGTGTATGGTGTCAAGTTAGCACTACATACCATTTTTTCTTAAAAAACGAAAGCTACAAATTTTTTCTTTCCACAACAAATTTACAACAAAAAAGCTACAATTAATGCCGTTGTAACATTTTCAATATCTCAATTCTGTCGTGAATGGTGCATGGTGTCAAGTTAGCACTACATACTAGATTTTGTTCGAAAAAGGGTCAACT
>NW_023458556.1:18178320-18184001 GCF_013731165.1 Rhagoletis pomonella
AAAAAACGAGAGCTACAAATTTTTTCTTTCCACAACAAATTTACAACAAAAACACTACAATTAATGCCGTAGTTAACTTTTCCAATTTCGAAAAGTGTAGTGCTAACTTGACACACGTGAAAAGTCCTAAGAACTCCCGAAAAGCCGCCGAAAGTTCCAAAAAAATTTAGAGAAAATTCCCAAACTATCTCGAGAGGTCTGGCATAAATTGCAGGTTTATGGTTCAAAAGAAAAAAACTCAGAATTTTAGAATATAAAAATCACTTTTTTATACAGTCTCTGATAATTTCATGAACAATTTGCAATGCCACTATTGTACATACATACATACGTATATTGTTGTTTGAGAATGCAAGGCTACCTTTGAGAATGTATTTCTCCCTTACCTAAAAATACATACTTACTACATACATAGCATTGCAGTTGCAGTTATGCAAATATGTGTAGGTGCAGTCAACTCAACCATCTTCCTCTTCTCATTCGCCTCTTCAACACATCACTGCAGTGCCGCCATTGACTCTTAATTTTCAACTTCCTGAGTGAAGAATTGGTTTTATTAAAAAGTAACGTATTTTCGCCACTTAACATGCAAAAACATTTTACAAATCAACTCTGTAGAATTATGTAAAGCAAGGAAAACGACAAAGGCAATGTAAATCTACAAGAAAATTAGTAAAGTGGAAAGAGAAGCGAAAAAGCTGGAAACAGTGGTGCGCGCTTATAGTAAATGAACTATAGAAAAGTTAATAAAAGTAAAAAGAAAAAAAATTAAGTATAAAAGAAAACATCTGAAAAGTGTTTAAAGAATCCATAAGCACACAAGCGAACGACCTTCACAGTCATTGGACGCAGAATTGCAGACTCCAAAGCCGGAGACGCGGCTTGCAACCAGCGAATGGGCAACAACATCAATGACGAGCAGCAGCAGCAGCAGCAGCAGCAACAACAGCGAACAGGCAGGCAATCAAGACAGCGCATACCAACCAAGCTTAGCAGCTGAGCTAATCTGGAAAAGTGACTGGGAGAGAAGTTGGACCAAGAAAATGTGAAAAAGCAAGCCAACAAAAAATTTAATAAACCAAATAAAATAGTAAAACGAGGAAAGTGGCAAAACGACTAAAAAGTATGCAGAAAGAAGTCTTGCCATTGCCGCTCCATGGTACTTTCGTGACTTTAGCTGCGGCTTCTGGTAGAACTGCAGCGAGCAGATTATAGGCACGTAAAAGCCACATGAAAACAACGACAACAACCGGCGGTGGAAACTTAGCATTTTAACCAGAAATGCAGAAAGAAATGTGTGTGAGTGTGTGTGATTTAAAAAAATGCGATTTGTATATAAAAAGTTAATGCCGGCAAAGGTGCTGCTGCGGTTGTGCTTGACTAACTTTACGCGCAGCAGCGCTCTAAAAGAAAGCGGGGAGAAAAGCGTATAGGCGACATTGGCGAGGAAAGGGGGAAGGTGCTTAGAGTAGTGAAGGCAGTTGTAGAAGACTTTGCTTATACTACGTAGAGTGTCATTTTATTAGGGGTATTCAAGCGTTAATGCGAAATGCAATTGCAACGATGCAAAATGTGACATCGCAAAATTTTATCAACAACAACACAGCCGAAAATCTCGCATAGAGTCATTGCATTTCACTCTATAAAAAGCATAAGCAACTGCTATGACTGATGCGAGATTTTCGACTGTGTTGTTGTTGATAAAATTTTGCGATTTCACATTTTGCATCGTTGCAATTGCATTTCGCATTAACGCTTGAATACCTCTATGATATTTTTTTTTCTTTTTTTTCAAGCTTCTGCATTGAATTGCATTAAATGCGTATATAAATACTTTACATATACATAATTCCAATAACAATATGAAAGGTAAGAAAGTTGAAAAGACCGCAAAAAATTTGCAGGACAAAATGAAACGATAAAGCAAACAAAAATGGTATGCGAAAAAACAAAGACAAAAGGAAAGCAAAAACAATAACATGGAGGACGAAAAATAGGGGACACAATTTTTTTATCGAAACTTGCAACTGGCGAAGGTAAATTGTATGTGCATACATATTAGAGGGCTGCATGAATTCATTCAAACTTCTAGACAAACAGAGTACAGTAGATTTGAATATTTTACTTCAAATACAAAACACTCAGCGTTTGGAATTTTGTAAGTTATGAATTTACATTTCGTTTTATATTTTCTACCTTCAAATGGAAGAATGTGAATGAATGAATGGAAACATTCAAATCATTCAAACTCAGTTCGGTAAAAGTTTTTTTCTACAAACTAGTTTTTTCGTATGTAATAGGAGCGCAGCAATACATACATACATACATTGTATGTTTGTACATATGTGCATAGAAAAAATATTTTTGAATATTCATACACAAAATTGTCATTTATTTCAATTCAATTTATTTTCACTTTGTTTGAATATTGTAATGTCGACACAAATATCAGAACAGCTATTCACTCAAATTCAAAAAAATTTGAAGCCAAAATCAGTCATTCGTTTTGTATATGAATAATTCAAAAGCCGTTTTGAATGCATTCATGCAGCCTTCTAATACATATGTATGTATTTCGAGTTGTCTAAAAACAAAAGTCAACGGAAAAGACGTTTAGTCTTGGAGGGGAAAAACACCAGCACCACAAAAAAACGACGGTTTAAAGCAGGGACCGTAAATGTTTAATTTGTATAATAAAAATTATAATTTAACCGTTAAAATTTTATATACATTTTTCTTTTCAAATTCAACCCTTAATTTTTCGATCAAGAAAAACGCCAAATCACACGACTGGTGCCTTTTTGTACTGATTTGTACATTTTGACAGTTGCAGAGTGGCGTTTGGAAAATTTTGTATTAAAACAAGTAATAAATTAAAAACAATTTTTTTAGACAAATTTTATTAGTCCGTAAAAAAAATCTACCCCCCACCATCTAATTACTAAATTTTTTTGTGGAGTTATATCTTTCCATTTAAGTAATTTACGTTCTAAATATAAAAAAAAATATGGAACATAAATACGGGTTTTCTAAATATCTCGACTCCTGCGGCACCTATCGGGTAAATTTTGTGTGGTTATTCCTTTTCATGTAGGTAATATACATTACAAATATGAACCATATCGGTCAATAAATAGGAAGTTTTCAAATATATCGACACCCGCGCCACCTAGCGGATTAATTCATCTTTCACATTGCATTATCATCGGGTTCTGAGTTAAATTCAAAATTTCAAATCTCTAACTCATCGGGAAGTTTGTTAAAAATTTATCACATGATTTGATTGCACACATGAAACATAATAAAAGCTTGTAAAAAAAGATGCTTTCCTACTTGATGCACACCTTGACAATTTTAAATTAAAAAGAGAAGTTATTGACCATAAAAATTATGTGGTGTTAGACTTACACAAAATTTTGTATAATTTTTGCAATTTCAAAAATTTTAATTTTTTGAAATCCTGGTAGCGACCCCTAAAATTTTTTTCTTTTTTAATTCGAAATTTTCGTGTGTCTTCATTTTGTACATTGGACAAATTCAAAGTTTAATAAACCCATAACAAAAGTCCACTGAAAACTGAAAAGATAAATGTTTGCGAAATACATATCTCGGAACAGCTGCTTTTGCCATATACACCTTAGAAGGCAAACAAAACAAAGGGCCACCGTGCCGGGCCAGCAAATGCTTGGGTATATTCAATCGCAGAGCATGCCGTATGTTGTAATCAGATAAATGTAAAGTATTACGAAAGCAACAAACAAGCACATGGACAGCTGGAAAGAAGATGAACTTAGCAAAGAGAACTACAACAAAGGCTACTTAGGACAAAAACTGGCATTGTATGCAGTGGAGGTTATGACGGAAATGTAAAGAATAAAAATGCATGCATGTAAATATGTGTAAATGCTTTTATTTATACTTTTTTTATTTTTACTATATAGTTCTAATGTACGTATGCATGCAGCGCCCATACAAACATTTATGCAAATTGAGAACACACTGGCTGACTAAAACTGGCCACGGCCTTTGCAACAGCAGCAGAACTACGGTCGACTGGCAAATAAAAACTAATGAGTAAAGGTGCGGCTAAACGTGGCAATGCAAGCGCTTTTCGATGCATTTTGCTGTCAAAATGCAAAATCGAAAGTCTACTTTCCCGTGTAAACAGCGAAGAGAGTCCTTTTTGCAAATTTGCAGAAATCACCTTCGACAATAAAAATTGCAAGGTGTAACTGAAACTGAAATTATGCGAATCGCCTACGAGCAATAATTTTAATTTGCTCCTGCTGCACTAGCAATTTTGATTTTTGCTGCAAGTGCTGTCAAACCAATGGAGTGGAGTGTTGCCGTGTGATGACTTTTTTGGCGAATTTGTTGAAAAATTATAAAAATGTTGAATAAAATAAGAAAAATACGTGCAAATAATTTATTCTACTGATATGGAGTATTTAAATGTTAATGCATTAGATATTTTGTGACGGTTTTGTTTGTGCTCATTTTAGCAGGTTAAGTAAATTTTTCAGGTAATTAATTTTTTTATAAGCATACAAATTTCTGGTAACATAGTTGAAAGTGGACTTGTCTGCATTTACTGTGTAAACAGACAAAAAGTACCTAGTATCGGAAAGTTTGATTTTCAGAAATGAAAACTGCTTTGGAAAGCTACTTTACATTTCTTTTAGAAATTCTTGAGTTTGACAGACTTTTGAAAAGGACTTGCACTTGCCACATCTAACAGCTCCTTAAAGAACTATGTAAATTTTTGCAAATATACATAAATACATACTACATACATATGTACGTAGGTATACATGCAAAAACAAACACACATATAAATGCGATTCCAGCTGGCAGCTGATGTGGCGAATGCAAAAAGGGCGAGTCAACGTCGCAACAGCAAAAGGTTTCTTCTATGTAACATTTGAAGGAGAGCATGGAGATATGGCAAGCAGAAATAATTAGGGGTATTCACGATCCGATGCATACTGTCTAGCATGGTGCATAGAAAGCATAAATAGCATGATTGGCTAGTTTTATTGTTGTTTGAACACATGAAACAACAACAATCTAGCTATTTATGCTATCTGTGCATCATGCTAGACAGTATGCACCGGATCGTGAATACCCCTATTGTAAAAACCACACAGAATAAAATATGCATAATGCGGCGATAGACAGAGAACGAGCAGCTAAATGAACAATTTTTGTTCGTTATTGTTGCATTTATTTTAGCAAATAGCTCCACACTACCAGCAAAATTTTAATACATATGTACTTTTATAGCCTTTGTTAGAAAAATCCTGCAAAAAATTGCTTGCAAAACACAAAAACACAAAGAAATACATAAAGCATACAAAACAAGTTGCAGCCCAAAATCAACGAAAAATTAATAACAACTCAAGAAATGTATCAGCACGAAAAAACATGCAAGTGAAATACAAAAAAAAATAAAAGGCAAATAAGCAAAAAATAAAATGTTAAAGAAACTCGTTTTTGCAGTTGTACGCGCTTGAACGGACGGACACTGTTGGGTACCACTGGTCGAGTCGGGTCTGGTTTATTGGACTGGTCTTGTTGAAGTTGTCTTGCGTCGCATTGTTGTGGCTTTCGAGCTGGACTGATGGCTGCTGATGCTGCTGCTGCTGCTGCTGCTGCGACTAAGTATTGTCTGGCTACAGCGC
>NW_023458556.1:18184101-18196036 GCF_013731165.1 Rhagoletis pomonella
CACATCACCAGATAGATATTACCAGCACCACCAGCAATGGTCAACAATACAAGTAGATGCTTATACCAGGAAGCAATGACACCTCCATACCATTTTTTTTTTGCGATTTATGTATGTATTTTTGCATTATTTTCCAGTATTCAACTGTATTCTGTCATTATTAGCACCAACTGTTGTTTTTTTTTTTTTTTTGTAAGAAATAGGTATCAACGAGTCAACAAAAGTTCTAACCACAAAAAAACGACGAAAAAACTGGACATATTGGCGAAAAGTCAACTACCGGCAAATTTAATGCGAAAATAATCCCTCCGACGGCAACACGCGTTTAGTGAAGGTGGCAGATAGCAGCACTTGCTAGTTGGTTAGTTGGTTGATGGTGTAACTTGTTCTTCACTCGCTGCTTATCGTCGGCCATTTGCAAGCACCTACCTACATACATACATATGTACATATGTTTGTACTTACCTATACAATTCCACTTGTTGGTTCGCGCGAAGTGATTATCATTAGACCTATATTTGTTGGCTTCCCATTTTGCCACAAAGCCCCTATAAAGGCGATCAGTGTTATTTAGCAACATTGTCAAGCCGAATAGTAGGCGGTAAAACGACGGGCAGTGAGCGGCGAACTGTTTTTTTTTTTTTTTAATTCTGTATTACTCGCTTGCTACAAATGCGCGCTATATAACGGCAAAAACTGATTCCAAAAAAGAAGAAGTGGCACAAAGTTGTTGAGCAAGCGAAAAAAAAAATAATTATTATATACATACACATGAATGTAGTGTGTGATGGCAGGTTGTAATGAACTTTGTTGTGTGCAATGAGATGGTCGCACGGTCACTCGTTGCACTTACTAACGGGTGATTTTTTAAGAGCTTGATACCTTTTTTTTTAAAAAAAACGCATAAAATTTGCAAAATCTCATCGGTTCTTTATTTGAAACGTTAGATTGGTCCATGACATTTACTTTTTGAAGATAATTTCATTTAAATGTTGACCGCGGCTGCGTCTTAGGTGGTCCATTCGGAAAGTCCAATTTTGGGCAACTTTTTCGAGCATTTCGGGCGGAATAGCCCGAATTTCTTCGGAAATGTTGTCTTCCAAAGCTGGAATAGTTGCTGGCTTATTTCTGTAGACTTTAGACTTGACGTAGCCCCACAAAAAATAGTCTAAAGGCGTCAAATCGCATGATCTTGGTGGCCAACTTACCGGTCCATTTCTTGAGATGAATTGTTCTCCGAAGTTTTCCCTCAAAATGGCCATAGAATCGCGAGCTGTGTGGCATGTAGCGCCATCTTGTTGAAACCACATGTCAACCAAGTTCAGTTCTTCCATTTTTGGCAACAAAAAGTTTGTTAGCATCGAACGATAGCGATCGCCATTCACCGTAACGTTGCGTCCAACAGCATCTTTGAAAAAATACGGTCCAATGATTCCACCAGCGTACAAACCACACCAAACAGTGCATTTTTCGGGATGCATGGGCAGTTCTTGAACGGCTTCTGGTTGCTCTTCACTCCAAATGCGGCAATTTTGCTTATTTACGAAGCCATTCAACCAGAAATGAGCCTCATCGCTGAACAAAATTTGTCGATAAAAAAGCGGATTTTCTGCCAACTTTTCACACATTCAACACATTTCGAACCGAACACTGATTTTGGTAATAAAATTCAATGATTTGCAAGCGTTGCTCGTTAGTAAGTCTATTCATGATGAAATGTCAAAGCATACTGAGCATCTTTCTCTTTGACACCATGTCTGAAATCCCACGTGATCTGTCAAATACTAATGCATGAAAATCCTAACCTCAAAAAAATCACCCGTTATTTAGAGCCAGTCATCAGGTAGTTAACCTCTTACATTGTGTACTCCACTTGTTCTACTTTGAATTTTTCGGCGAAACTTGTTCATTTCATTACGTTTTGTGTAAAGGTACCTATTTAAAGTAGCGCGCGTGGGGCCACTGCTGCCCTTTTTTGTATTTTAACTTTTCTGTTTGTTGTTCAGCACTTCTGTTTTCTTAGGTTTAATATAACGCGTTTTGATAAAATTTGTCTGATTTGAATGCACAGCGAGCAACTTGATTATATGAGAGCTGCATATCAAAGAACTTGTTCTTTAGCGAGTGCTGCTAACCGTCGAATGAGTAGCAACTAATAATAAGCAAGCAGCTGTCAGCCACCACACTTTTGTTTTTGCGTATTTATTTAAACCATTTAAAAATTTGTGATTTATAACAATTTACTTATTCCAAGATCGAATTTTTGTTAACTCAATTTTTGCACAAGCTTGCATTCATATTTTCTTTGTTGTGCTGTACTGTCGTTTCATTTTTTCATTTTGATATCTCGCGTCATTTGACGTGCTATGTTTTTTAGTCTTCCGCTTTTGACTTTTTGTTATCGCAGATGTAAGGCTTGATAATGCAATTATTATGCAAGAATTTTGTATTTGCACTGAATTACTTTATTTATTTGCTTTATTTGTTTTATTTATTTATTGGCTGGCGACGGTATGCACATACATACATGCACGTCATTTGGGAAGTATGAAAAGTATTTGCTTATTGTGTGCGAGTATTTCGCGGTTGTTATATAGTTACGGTGACCATCCGTACTGTTTTTTGCAGGACCGTACTGTTATTCAAAGGTCTGTCCTGCGTAGCTGTTAAAAATACAAAAACCTGAAAATGTACTGATTTTTTCCCAGTGTCCCGCTTTTGTCCCGCATTTTGTTCGATATTTTAAAATTAACGGCGGGAGCACTTTAAATACTGTCGATAACTGATTGATAGATACATGAAAGTGAATACAATCTCATAAAAAATTCTCCCAATCAACGTAAGGTCCATTGATGTGCCTCTTACAAAAATATATAACTTGTGCCAATTTCAATGAAAATTATTAGTGCTACAAGCGACCAAAGTCGAAAAAGTAAGATTTTCAATCAAATATACAGTTTTTTTCATTGTTTTAAAAATTCGATATATAAAAGATATGTCATTACGGTAAATTTTGAGCCTAAGATAATGAAAATCGGATGAGAAATGTAGATGTTATGTAACGCAATCTGCACAAATTATATATTTTTGTAAAGGGCACATAAATACCTTTATGTCGATTTTTGACGCATAAGTGCAAAAATACCAAAAACACGTTCTTCGAAGAGAAAAATTCGAAAACGTTTCGTTGAAAAATTGGGTATTGTTTTCGGGTTGAACGACCCAAAGTTTTCCTTTAAAATTATCTTTAAAGAGGTTCACTTTTCGTGTAAGCTAATGTAATTTAATATGTTTTATTATAATTTTATAAATATTCATTTAAAAAAAGATTAAAACCAATGAAGAAAATGTGATTTATATACAGTCAGTCAATAAAGTTTAGGTACAGCGAATTTTTTACAATACGGGCAACTATTTTTTAAATATTTTATTTTTCGATAATTTCTTATAAAAGTATTGTAAAAAAGTCGCTGTACCTAAAATTTATTGACTGACTCTATGTTTAAAGTTTAAAATGGAATTTAGAAACATATACTATATATCTACGTTTTTCTTATTTTTATTCTACGTAAATATATGCTATATTTTTGAAAATTTGTCCTGCATTTTCAATTCATTTTTAGGGTCACCGTATATACATATAGCCATTAGCGCACACAAGGGGTGGGTTTTGGGGTTCAAGCCCCCCCTAAATCTAATAACCTGAAATGCAAACTGTATGCTAAAGCCAGCTCTCAAGAAAAATAACAAGAAATATTTTTTAACCGACTTCCAAAAAAGGAGGAGGTTATCAGTTCGTCGGAATATTTTTTTTGTTTATGTATGTTACCGCATAACTTTGGACCACGTCAACCGATTAGCGGATCATGAGATATATATATATATATATTTTTTTTATATGGGAGTTGAAGTCGGTTTTTTTTTTTGCTAAAAATTACTAGTTATTAAAAAGCACTTTGCTTTCTTGAAGAAATAAACATACGAGCATTTTTTTCTTGAGAGATGCAAACTGATTTAAGAAATTTTGATAGAAGAAAATTTCTATTCCATTTCTTCTGCGTCATTTTATATGATTTTTTCGTTTTTCTTGAGAGCTCTTAAAAGTTTAACTGCGAATGAAACCATTGTCATAAAAATATGCAATGCATACTCACTTACTTTTGTTTTTTTACACCTTACAGCCTAAAAGAGTTTACCACTGATATGTACTTAACAAGGATTCGAAGATTTAATTTACCAAATTCGAATTCGTTCCACCAAAATTACCTACATAATAAAAATGAAAGTTCATTTAATTTTTCCGGTAACTATTCGAAATATTAAAAAAAATTAGGCAATCATGAAAAATCACCATATCAATCGAAAGCCAGAAACCAGAACTTTATATTAAACAAGTAATTTTCAAATTACGGGACGACCCTTGAGGTACCATCTTTCCGATTAAAAAAAAAGAATTATTGAAATCGGATCACGTGGTTCAAAGTTATGCGGTGGCATACATTAAAAAGAAAAAAATATTCCGACGAACTGAAAACCTCTCCGTTTTTCGAAGTCGGTTACAAATGTTTGAGTTCTTTGCTAATTTTATGTAAATAAAGTGCAATTTATGAAAAAACTTGCATAAATGTACCTTAAAGAGCATATTATCTGAAGCGAATTTTCAGAAGTATAAACCCCTCCCAAAATATATTCCTGGGTGCGCCCCTGCATATAGCACATATGTATGTAGCTATGTTGCGCTCACAAACGGTAGCTGGTTTGGTTTTGTGTTGTTTGGGTGGCAGCCACTAACGTGTCTGTGTCGGTTATTGTTTTGTCACACAAACTTTGACTGACAGACACATAGAAAGTCGAGCAGCTCAATCACAGACAGACAAACACTCTGGCATGGCATTTGATAGACAGTTTGTCAGACAAGCAGACTGTGGCAATAGGGAGTGTAGGTAAATATGTAAAAAATTAGGTCAGAATTTAGTTTCTATTTGTTCTTTATCATGAAATTTAAAAACTACTTTGACTTTGGGATAGTGAGAGAGTTTCCTAGAACTTTTGGAATTGTAACCTATAAGCACCTTGGCCTGCCGTCTTCCTTGTGAGCTCCTCCGAAACCAGACTGAATCCGAACCCGAGCGGTCGGTCAGCCACTAGTATTTTCGAATTTTTCCATAGTTTTTAACCGCATATCTCAGTGTGGTTTGAACTATACTGTGGTTTGAACTAGCTCATCTACTAGTGATGTACAGAAACGAGGAACCGGAACCGGAGAACCGGGTCCTTTAAAGAACCGACTGGTCCGGGTTTTACAAGAGCCGAAAAACGATTCTACCGGAACCGAAACTCGATTCCAAAAGACCCGAAAAACGGTTCCAAAATAACCGACAAATTATCTCAGAATAACCGCAAATATAAGTAAAAATAACTGAAAAACCATTCCAAAATAACCGAAAACGGATCATACAGTACCGAAAATCGGATCATACAGAACCCAAAATCGGAAGAAGATATCAGCTTGAAATAAGGTTTAGGTATGTATTATAGAGTTCTGAGTTTACATATTAAATTTTGTTCGATTGGAGGCACTATATCATATAGCCGCCATATACCCGATCAGTCCGACTTACTCAACTTCGTTGCTTTGGATGCTATCAACTTGAAATTCGAGATTTTAAATTTTAAATTTAATTTCATGAATTTTATATTTATAAAATTTGTGTAACACAAATATGAACTAAGGAATGAATGCATAGATATTTATTTACTTTCTTTACCTTAGTTTATAACCAAAATATAAAAAAATTGAATTTTTGTAAACACATTTATAAAATATTTTGTTTAAGCCATTTCCCTAAGGCCTATTTCTGTTACCACTTTTTTGATAACCGGAATCGGTCCGATTTTCCGGTTCTACTTGGAGCTGGACTCGACAGAACTGGTTCTTTAAATAGTTGGAATCGCACATCACTATCATCTAATAATAAGCTCTATAGCAGAGGGGCAGTACACCCCCTGACGGCAGCCTCTTGCGGTTTTTTAGCTGAATGACTTCTTCCTACTGCTTTTTCTGCCAACCTATGTTTGTATGCATGTGTGTCAGTTTTCCTCAATTACTACAAAAACGCAATAAAAAAAACAAATTTATTTCATTCATTCATTGTTGCGTGATAAATAAATATTATCGCAATTTTCATTAAATATTATGACATTGTTTGGTTTTTAACTGTTACGTTTGCGAAATCAGCTAAAACTGCAGCAAAACACGTTCACACACATTAACACCTAATGAAAATTTGCAAACGTAATGGGTCAGTTTCCTAAACATTTGCCGACAACATATAGCAGATAGGCATGCAACAGGGTAATAAATTTATATTCCGAAACGTTAGTAATTACAATTAAAAGCCACACGTGTATCAATAGAATGGAATGTTAATAAATTTAATCGGTTCATCAATGGAAAATAAAATTTATTAAAAAGCTGAGAAAACTATTAAGCAACCAGGGAGAGTTTTTTATGTTCTTTTTGTATTCGTAGTGTTTTTATTGCATCTCATCTAAATTGTATGTTCTTTAGGTATTTCAATCTATATGCATATGTATGCATTTTGCAATGATTTTGATTATTTACATACTGATTAGTATGCTTATCTCGTCGTATTCACATTTATTAAATCATTTGTCATTGTCTACTTTTGACGTTCTCACCGTTAATTTACTTTTTACTTACTCATATTTGCTAATTCTAACTAATTTTGAAAGTCTTTGGTTTTTTTCGCTAAATTCACTGTGACACTGGACCTCTTACTAGCCACTAGCCATTTCCACTATTATTTATTCATTTTGAATCATATTTGCTTATTTGTTAAGCCACAAATTCCAGCATTTTTGTTGAGTTCTTCCTGTAAACGAACAAAAAGCTGTTTGGTGGCGTCCCTAACCACTATTTTGATGACATTTGTCAGCTCGCTGACAGTTCACTCGTCAATCTGCTCTATGAGCACCGAGCATAGCGAGTAGCTTTTTTATTGTTTTTTTTTTTACATCTAAAAGTATTTACAAACATTTTTATTGTTATGCGGATGCTTGGTAATTAATTCAACGGAAACTGATTATTGTAAAGAAATACGTATGCGCATTTGTACAAATACTATTTACAATGATTTATATACTTTGATTGGCATTCAGTGTACAGCGAGAGATTTATGTAGAAACTAGTAGCTCGTAGTTGCTGCATTATTTACGATGCTCTGTAAATGCTGTGGTTATTTCCATAACAATTTTTTTTTTTATTTGGCTGTTTCTACCTATTTTCGGTTGCGACAAAAATTATATGAAAACTTCTTAGAATGTAGTTTGCAATTTGTCTTATTTTTGACTATGTACGTCGAAATGGCATTAAAAGTTGCCACTGCTTGTGTTTGTATAGCAAAGATTTGTCTTGTAATTGTTTTATCATCAAAAATTTGCTATTTAACAATTGAAGGCTATTAATTTTTATTGCTAAAAAAAATAAATTAATACATCTTAATAACAAACCCCTTCCACCCCACCAAATGAGAAGTAAATCGATTTGCTTTTTAAATTTCATTTTTTAATTTTTTTTTTCACTTGAATGATTTCTACCGGAAATTCCCAACGAATCAAACTTTAGACTATTTACAATTTACGATCCTCTCCATACATATGTATGTGTGTATATGCTCTACGTCTGAATATGTACTTATGCATAAATATGTGCAAAAGTTTGTAGATCCAATCATATATAAATATGTATACAGATACTATTTATGTAAGTATTCTAAACGCGCAATTCCCCGACGAAAACAAACAAACAAAGCCAGTGGCCTGTAAAAATTAAACATCATTTGACAGATAATTGATTATCAAGTGGCAAAGTATCGTTGCCGATACGCTCGGAGTATAACTACATACTTACTTACATATTTATTTTAAAGATCATACACACATAAAAATACACTGGCGCTTGGTTAATTAATTAATACTCGTCGCAAGAGGCGCAAATAAAAGCGAAAAAAAACAAATATGTAAAAATATTAAAATATCTTTTGTTTGGAAATTCGAAAAAAATACGACTATGAAGCTGATGTTGTAAAGGCAAATACTTCTTAAGCTACAAATTGAGGCGTATTCTGGTTTTCGTACGAATCGAAAATTTAAAATTTTTGTATAGAAAATGATAGGAAAATTTTATGATTTTCGAATTAGAACCAAAACAAGAATACGTCCCATTGTCTCAATGTGAAAACATTACTGGTTAAAAATTTATTTTGATAGCAATAATAGTGCCGCTAGCAATATTTAAAGCGATAAAAACATTGTGTAATCGACAAAAATAGAATACCCGATATCTAAGGCCATACCGATAATAAAAACAATATCGATAACAAAAGGCATATCGATAACAAAAAGCATATAGATAACCAAAGGCATATCGATAACAAAAAGCATATCGATAACAAAAGGCCTATCGATAACCAACGGTCAATTAATGAAAGTGATGCATCTAAAATCCGAAAATTATAGTCGCACCACATATTGACATATTTTCACAATTAATTTTTATTTTTTTGTTATTTAATTTTAGTTATTTTTTTTAATTTCGTGAAAATTGCGAGCTTTTTAATTAGATTTCTTAGAATGATTTTGAGCATACAGAGGTGAAATATCGACAATAATAAACAAAAAGGAATATAAGACATCTAATGGTTTTATTTACCCTCGGCCAAGAAAACAAACCAACCATAAATAAAAAAATTAAGTTTGAAAAAAAAAATAAAAATTAAATAAATTGTGAAAACTTGGCCACGTGTGGTGAGGTTATAATTTTTTCGACCACTGTATGTATGTATAGATGTATTGTGTATCTCGATAACAATAATGATAACAGTAATGGTGTCGGCCGATGCCCATACAACGGCGATATTTAAAAAAATTGCAATATCGATAAGAAAAAGTTCAAATAACGATAGCGTAAGAGATATCAATAACAAAACGTATATCGATGAAAACGAATATCGATATCAATAATAATAGGGATATCGACAAAAGAAGAAATATCGCTAACAAAAGGCGTTAATAACTGCGATGTATAAAACTTTGGGATGTCAAAAACAAAAAATAAACGATAAATATAAAGATAACAATATGAACACCAACAACGCTAATATAGAGATCGATTGTGGTTTTATTACAATATAGTTGTAAAAGTTGTACAGTAAAAAATATTGACAAAAATACCGATAACAATTTCGATGTAATATTTCGTTTTCGATATGCAAAATCTTAAGCTGACGTAAATGTAGACAGAAACGTGACCACAATTTAACTGGCTGCAGGTTTTATGGGTAGTGTTCTCAACTTTGCCGACCAGATGGCATGTCGGCTACCTATTTATATACATAAATAAATACACAAAAATCTAAATGTATCTTCTCAAGTTTATCATTGTTTCCACTACCATCCTTTATTAGCGAAGCAAAAAGGGTACCCCTCAATGCATAACTCAAACCGAGGAGGTTATATTTTTTTGCCCCTAATGCCAAGCATGAGAAACAACCAACCAAACGCAACAAACAATGCAAATCACAAATCGCATATTGCATTTTGTAAAAGTGAAAAAGTGGAGAAGAAGGCCAATGTTAAAGCGATGGCGTAAACTATAAAACATATCGTTATTTCACAAACACACAGCAGGAAAAAAAACCAGAACGAGTAGATTGTACTTAAATAACGTTGTTGCATAAAACGGCGACGAAACGCAACCAACCAACTTCTCAGACTTGGCGAGCAGCGTATAGAACTTGTTGAAGAATGCTACAAAATCTAAGTATGACCATCGAATGAGAAAAAAAAAAACACTCACACATCAACACAAAAGAAATAGATAACAAAA
The DNA here is from genome assembly GCF_013731165.1 of Rhagoletis pomonella. Lineage (NCBI taxonomy): Eukaryota > Metazoa > Arthropoda > Insecta > Diptera > Tephritidae > Rhagoletis > Rhagoletis pomonella. The sequence goes on from NW_023458556.1 coordinate 18,194,012, forward strand.
AATGTGATATATGAGGGGAAAAAAACGCTCAAGGTCGCACGTCGTCCAACGGCGTTCCGAAAATATAAACCGGCCTACAAGCTTTTGTTGGTTTCATGGTTGGTTTCTGCATTCGTCGTCGTCGTCGTCGTCTGCTTTTAGTCTGCATACACACATGTACATACTCGTACATACATACATACAGTATCGGTCATATCTATAACACCGAATTTCAAAGTGATATTGCTTGCCACTTACATATGTTTATTTAGTTATTTTTAAGAATTTTCAATTAAAATACAGTTCATTATCTTACCAAATTTATATAAACCCAAGTTTAAAATTTTGTAGTAAACTAAAAAAAACCGCAAAAAGTTTTCACCCAAATTTCAAACTTTTTTTTTAGAAGTGTTAGAATTTTTTTGAGTGCTCAGTTTTATAGCCCATTCAATTTTAGTCTAATAATGTGCAAGTTTCAAGCGGCTTAAATTACCGCCGAAACACTTTCGGCTAGGGACGGAACATAACAGTTATTGATGAAAACTGTCGTGGAAAAATTTACTAGGAAGAAAATGTTCTACAATTAAGTGATACATACCAATCGATTTCTTTTTCTACCGAGACTCTTTCAAAATCAATTTTCATTTGCAATTTTTATGCGAAAAAAATAAACAATTATTTTTAATTTTTATGTTACAAATTGGAATTAACAATTATTGTTGATTTTAATTTTTTTTATAAAAGTCGTCAATAAAAATCAGTCAGTCCTCAATATAAATCAGTCACCGACTTTTATTTTTTAAATCATTCGTATAAAAGTCATTAAATGGTAAGAAGGTTTTGGGAAACAAAAGTTTACTACGACTTATGCAAACTACTTTTATAAGTATGATTTAAAAACAAAGATCAGTGACTGAGTTTTATTTATGACTTTTATAAATAAAAGTCTTCGATAACTGTTATCTAAGACATATAATTTAAAAAACAAAAATAACAGTTATTTGCAGATTATTTAGATAAAAATCAAAAATAACTGTTATTTGGGATTTATAAAATAAAAGTCAGAAATAATGGTTATTTTAGGAGTAATTAAATAAAATTAAAAAAATAATTGTTAAAGAGTAATTTTTTTAATAAAAGTTGTAACTGTTACGGTCCCTGCTTTGACGGGACTATAAAACTGTGTAGGTACTCAAAAAAAATCTAACACTTCTTCTGGATTTTGTAAGAGCATTAACTGTATTTTAGTTGACAATTCTTAAAAATGAATATCACTTTGAAATGGGGTGCTATAAATACGACCGATACCGTATGTATGTATGTATGCAAGAGCTCATGTTTACCTTCAAGAGCAGCATATTGGCTCACTGCATGCACATTCCATTGTTTTTGCACTAGTTTGTTGCTTGCTGGGGTTGCCATTGCTAAGCTACATATGTATGTACGTTAAGGTGAGCGCTCACTTGCTTTATGGGCTGTGAAATGCAAAAAAGTTGAATGGTCAACAACATAATCGCATAGTATTATCAGCAAAGCTGAAGCAAAGAACCACAGATTGAATTGAGCTTGAAAAATTACCATCCTGCCTCGAGCGATGGCTCGCTTGGCGGCTGGCATGTGGTGTTGGTTTGATGGTGGTTGTGGAGACCCGTAGAGCTTTACCGCTTTGCACCTTTGAATGCGCATTGAGGTGAGCTCTGCTAAGCAGCAGTCATGATGCGTCTAGCTAAGCTGCACGGAGCTATGGGTTCTTTAAGGTGCGTCTTTTATGTATGCATTTAAATATACATACATATACATAGATTCTCGCGCTTTTTCTTTCTACATACATATGTACATTTATTCTCATTTTTCTTTGTGGTCCACCACAAATTGCCATTTTTTCCTACCATCGCATGCTTGTGGTACTAGGAGTTGCCATTTTTCCACGTAGATATGCAGGTATGCATTTTTACATTCGCGTTCTTTTCCAATCACTCAATTGCGCTGAAGATATCTATCTCCCATGGCAATTTATCACAATGCATAAATGGTTACAAAAAAGTT
>NW_023458556.1:18196136-18197544 GCF_013731165.1 Rhagoletis pomonella
GCGCTGTAGCCAGACAATACTTAGTCGCAGCAGCAGCAGCAGCAGCATCAGCAGCCATCAGTCCAGCTCGAAAGCCACAACAATGCGACGCAAGACAACTTCAACAAGACCAGTCCAATAAACCAGACCCGACTCGACCAGTGGTATCCAACAGTGTCCGTCCGTTCAAGCGCGTACAACTGCAAATACGAGTTTCTTTAATATTTTATTTTTTGCTTATTTGCCTTTTATTTTTTATATTTTTTTTTTGTTGTATTTCACTTGCATGTTTTTTCGTGCTGATACATTTCTTGAGTTGTTATTAATTTTTCGTTGATTTTGGGCTGCAACTTGCTTTGTATGCTTTATGTATTTCTTTGTGTTTTGGAAGCAATTTTTTGCAGGATTTTTCTAACAAAGGCTACAAAAGTAAATATGTATTAAAATTAAGCTGGTAGTGTGGAGTTATTTGCTAAAATAAATGCAACAATAACGAACAAAAATTGTTCATTTAGCTGCGCGTTCTCTGGCTATCGCCGCATTATGCATATTTTATTCTGTGTGGTTTTTACAATTATTTCTGCTTGCCATATCTCCATGCTCTCCTTCAAATGTTACATAGAAGAAACCTTTTGCTATTGCGACGTTGACTCGCCCTTTTTGCATTCGCCACATCAGCTGCCAGCTGGAATCGCATTTATATGTGTGTTTGTTTTTGCACGTGTACCTACATATGTATGTATGTAGTATGTATTTATGTATATTTGCAAAAATTTACATAGTTCCTTAAGTAGCTGTTAGACGTGGCAAGTGCAAGTCCTTTTCAAAAGTCTGTCAAACTTCCAAAAGAGATTTCAGGAGCAGTTACACCTTAGATGTAAAGTGGCTTTCGAAAGCAGTTTTTATACAAATTCGCCAAAATACTCATCACATGGCAACACTCAATTTTTATTTCCGAAAGTGATTTCTGCAAATTTGCAAAAAGGACTCTCTTCTCTGTTTACACGGGAAAGTAGACTTTCGATTTCGCATTTTGACAGCAAAATGCATCGAAAAGCGCTTGCATTGCCACGTTTAACCGCACCTTTACTCATTAGTTTTTATTTGCCAGTCGACCGTAGTTCTGCTGCTGTTGCAAAGGCCGTGGCTACCGTAGCCAGTTAGTCAGCCAGTGTGTTCTCAATTTGCATAAATGTATGTATGGGCGCTGCATACATACGTACATTAGAACTACATATAGTAAATAAAAGCATTTACACATATTTACATGCATGCATTTTTATTCTTTACATTTCCGTCATAACCTCCACGGCATACAATGCCAGTTTTTGTCCTAAGTAGCCTTTGTTGTAGTTCTCTTTGCTAAGTTCATATTCTTTCCAGCTTGTTTGTTGCTTTCGTAATACTTTACATTTATCTGATTACAACA
>NW_023458556.1:18197554-18205932 GCF_013731165.1 Rhagoletis pomonella
GCTTGTTTGTTGCTTTCGTAATACTTTACATTTATCTGATTACAACATACGGCATGCTCTGCGATTGAATATACCCAAGCACTTGCTCGCCCGGCACGGTGGCCCTTTGTTTTGTTTGCCTTCTAAGGTGTATATGGCAAAAGCAGCTGTTCTGAGATATGTATTTCGCAGTTTTCAGTGGACTTTTGTTATGGGTTTATTAAACTTTGAATTTGTCCAATGTACAAAATGAAGACACACGAAAATTTCGAAATTTAAAAAATAATTTTAGGGGTCGCTACCAGGATTTCAAAAAATTAAAATTTTTGAAATTGCAAAAATTATACAAAATTTTGTGTAAGTCTAACACCACATAATTTTTAAGGTCAATAACTTCTCTTTTCAATTTAAAATTGTCAAGGTGTGCATCAAGTAGGAAAGCATCTTTTTTTTACAAGCTTTTATTATATGAACTTAACTCAGAACCCGATGACAATGCAAAGTGAAAGATGAATTAATCGGCTAGGTGGCGCGGGTGTCGATATATTTGAAAACCCCATATTTATTGACCGATATGGTTCATACTTGTAATGTATATTACCTACATGAAAAGGAACAACCACACAAAATTTACCCGATAGGCGCCGCAGGAGTCGAGATATTTGGAAAACCCCTATTTATGTTCCAATTTTTTTCATATTTAGAACGTATATTACTTAAATGGAAAGATATAACTCCACAAAAAATTTAGCAATTAAGTGGTGGGGGGGTCGATTTTTTTTTAACGTTTGTCTCTAAAAAAATTGTTTTTAATTTATTACTTGTTTTAATAAAAAAAAAGCAAACAACACCACTCTGCAACTGGCAAAATCTACAAATCAGTAAAAAAGGCACCAATGGTGTGATTTGGCGTTTTTCTTGATCGAAAAAATAAGGGTTAAATTTGAAAAGAAAAATGTATATCAAATTTTAACGGTTATTATACAAATTAAACATTTACGGTCCCTGCTTTAAACCGTCGTTTTTTTGTGGTGCTGGTGTTTTCCCCTCCAAGACTAAACGTCTTTTCCGTTGACTTTTGTTTTCAGATAACTCGAAATACATACATACATATTTTTTTGTCTTGTATGTGCACCTACATTTGTAAATACATAAACATTTACGTACATATGTTTGTACATACAATTTACTCCTTTGCTACCAGTTGCAAGTTTCGATAAAAAAAATTGTGTCCCCTATTTTTGGTCCTCCATGTTATTGTTTTTGCTTTCCATTTGTCTTTGTTTTTTAGCCTACCATTTTTGTTTGCTTTATCGTTTCATTTTGTTCTGCAAATTTTTTACGGCCTTTTCAACTTTCTTACCTTTCATATTGTTATTGGAATTATATGTATGTACTTACATACATACATATATACGCATTTAATGCAGAAGCTTAAATTGAAAAAAAAAAAAGAAAATACATACATAAAGGTATTCAGGCGTTAATGTGAAATGCAATTGCAACGATGCAAAATATGAAATTGCAAAATTTTATCAACAACAATACAGTCGAAAATCTCGCATCAGTCATTGCAGTTGCTTATGCTTTTTATAGAGTGAAATGCATTGATTCGATGCGAGATTTTCGGCTGTGTTGTTGTTGATAAAATTTTGCGAGTTCACATTTTGCATCGTTGCAATTGCATTTCGCATTAACGCTTGAATACCCCTAATAAAATGACACTCTACGTAGTATAAGCAAAGTCTTCTACAACTGCCTTCGCTACTCTAAGCACCTTCCCCCTTTCCTCGTCAATGTCGCCTTAACGCTGCTGCGCGTAAAGGTAAGGCCGGTCCACATAGAACTTTCGCGTTGGCTTTGGCGTTGGCGTTGGTTTGACAGAACGCACGTTAAAAGTATGCTTGCTACAATGAACGCTTGGCGGCGAATCCTTGGGCCACTAAATTAACATATTAACGACAGATAAATTAATATTTCATATCAATAATTGCATTAAAAACGATATTTCTTGCCCGCACTTGATTAAAAAGGAAAAATATTTCACATAATTTTATTTATTCGCAACAGCTGACGAGCGACGCACGCGAAAAGTTGAGAGTTGGCCATCTTTTTGCTTTGTGTTGGCGTGAGCGTTGTCGAATTTTGGCTATGTGGACGGCTGCATTTGAATTCATGTATTCATAGTCAGCTGTTGAAGCGACGCCAACGCCAACGCAACGCCAAAGTTCTATGTGGACGGGCCTTTAGTCAAGCACGACCGCAGCAGCACACACACTCACACACATTTCTTTCTGCATTTCTGGTTAAAATGCTGAGTTTCCACCGCTGGTTGTTGTCGTTGTTTTCATGTGGCTTTTACGTGCCTATAATCTGCTTGCTGCAGTTCTACCAGAAGCCGCAGCTAAAGTCACGAAAGTACCATGGAGCGGCAATGGCAAGACTTCTTTCTGCATACTTTTTTAGTCGTTTTGTCACTTTCCTCGTTTTACTATTTTATTTGGTTTATTAAATTTTTGTTGGCTTGCTTTTTCACATTTTCTTGGTCCAACTTCTCTCCCAGTCACTTTTCCAGATTATCTCAGCTGCTAAGCTTGGTTGGTATGCGCTGTCTTGATTGCCTGCCTGTTCGCTGTTGCTGCTGCTGCTGCTGCTGCTGCTCGTCATTGATGTTGTTGCCCATTCGCTGGTTGCAAGCCGCGTCTCCGGCTTTGGAGTCTGCAATTCTGCGTCCAATGACTGTGAAGGTCGTTCGCTTGTGTGCTTATGGATTCTCTAAACACTTTTCAGCTGTTTTCTTTTATACTTAATTTTTTTTCTTTTTTTTTACTTTTATTAACTTTTCTATAGTTCATTTACTATAAGCGCGCGCCACTGTTTCCAGCTTTTTCGTTTCTCTTTCCACTTTACTCATTTTATTGTAGATTTGCATTGCCTTTGTCTTTTTCCTTGCTTTACATAATTCTACAGAGATGATTTGTAAAATGTTTTTGCATGTTAAGTGGTGAAAATACGTTACTTTTTAATAAAACCAATTCTTCACTTAGGAAGTTGAAAATTAAGAGTCAACGACGGCACTGCAGTGATGTGTTGAAGAGGCGAATGAGAAGGGGAAGTTGGTTGAGTTGACTGCATTTACAAATAAATATTTGCATAACTGCAACTGCAAAGCTAGTATGTATGTAGTAAGTATGTATTTTTAGGTAAGGGAGAAATACATTCTCAAAGGTAGTCTTGCATTCTCAAAGAACAAAATACGTATGTATGTATGTACAATAGTGGCATTGCAAATTGTTCATGAAATTATCAGAGACTGTATAAAAAAGTGATTTTTATATTCTAAAATTCTGAGTTTCATTCTTTTGAGCCATAAACCTGCAATTTACGCCAGACCTCTCGAGATAGTTTGGGAATTTTCTCTAAATTTGTTTGGAACTTTCGGCGGCTTTTCGGGAGTTCTTAGGACTTTTCGTTCCTTTGTTGGAGTTTTAGATTCGATCTTAAAGGAAATTTGATGTTCGATGGTGTATTTAAATCTTCACTATGCTCTTTGTGAATCCTTAAAATAAAAAAGTAGTTCCTACAGCCGGAGGGAGCGAAACTTATAAAAAGTTGCAGGAAAGAAGAAGTTTGCAATTTATTTTGTAATATATTAGCGATATTTTCTAAGTAGATATTGCAAAAACCTTGCACGGTGTACGGATTGCACGGTTTGCAGAGTTTTTACTTTAGCGAAACCGGATCCACCATGCACCGTGCAAAAGTTTTGCAAGACTTAGATAATACCCCTTTTTAGTTGTAATATTTTTGCCGAAGCTATATATTTTTTTTTCTTTATAATAAACAGCCTTAGTTTACTTATTATTATTTAAAAAATTATGTTAGTCTTAATCTCTATCTCAATTCTTAACTTTATCTGTATCCTTATCGACATCTTTATTTGTAAATTTATTTTTATCGTTACCGTTTATCTTAATCTTAAGCTTAATCTTAATCTTAATCTTAATCTTAATTTTAATTTTAATCTTAATCTTAATCTTACGCTTAATCTTAACTTAATCTTAATTTTAATCGTAATCTTAATCTTAATCATAACCTTAATCTTAATCTTAATCTTAATCTTAATGTTAATCTTAATCTTAATCTTTATCTTTATCCTTTTCTCTATTTTCGCTTTTTATTTGTCCTTATCTTTAATTGTATCTCTACCTTTATCTTTATCTCTGTTTTATCTTTATCCTCATCTAAATTTTTCATTATTTTCTTCATATTCTCCTCCATATTCACCTTCATCTTCATCTCTATCACCATCTTCTAGTGTTCCATTTCATTTTCATCTTTATCTTCACCTTCATCTTCTTCTTAACCGCAATCTTACACCCCTTTCAGACTCATTAAGTCCTGCTTTCAAATCCGCTCGGTTCGTAGGCAAAGGAGGTGGGGAGAGAGGGGAAGAGTACATTCGTCTCACCCCCTTCGCCTACGAACGAGCAGACTTGAAATCAAGACTTGACGTGTCTGAAAGGGATCCTAATCTTTATGGGATGTCGCCCAACATATCCTTAACTTAATGATTTATTTTTTATACTAAAAATATCAAAATAAATTCGCCTTAGTTTTATCAAATTTGCTAATACCCAGCCAGTTACAATTACCAGAAGAACCACTTCTACTAAATATGTACTACCTACGTACGACCTAAGTTTTTGCACCAATTTTTTTAATGCTTCTTTCATTCTCAGAACTACCGTAATTACCAGCTGTCATCCAGTTAAAATGTCTTGACTAACTGTCTATCCGTAATAATGTATTTAATGTCAAATTGTGACGCAAACAAAACTGTTAAGAATATTTCGCAATTTCGGTTGCTAGACAAGAATGAATGAAATAAAAAGAAAAGCAACAATAACAATACAACAGTTCAGGTAATAACAGCTGCCAGATACAAGAATAACCATGTACATGCATATACAAAAAGGTATGTGGAAATATGCTAGTAAGCAGGGCACCTTAAACAAACTAAATGAGAGTTTCGCAATATTCAGCTGTTCGGTACCATTGAAGCGAGTACAACAACCGAACGTAGTAGGTACTTAGTCGTCGCAGGCGCAATTTGTAACAGGCCAATAACCTTATTTATAGTTGCATATGGTTACATATGGCTAAAGCCAAAGAATGACGAGTAAACAGAGGTAAAATTAACACTGAAATTTCTTCTAGGTAGTATGTAAGACAAAAGGTGTTCCATCACCAAAAAAAAAAAAAATATAAAAAAAATTGCGAAATGCTTTACGTTCACATGGTTGTATGTATGCATGCATACTCGCTAAAATGGAGAGCACCCTCAAAACTACACACGTATGTACATACAAACATGTATAAAAGAGTGTAAAGATAGCAAATGAGGTTAAAATACAATGGCGATACAGCAAGTCAGAATTTCTATATCAACGACTGTGTACTCCAACTAGTCGCTCGTAACTAACTTAACCTTTGATATACGGCCTTACATGTCGTTTTTTAATTCGCTTAGGTTTTGATTAACAAAAATAGCGCGGATTTTGGAATTAAAGGGGGATTTCAACTTTTTACCAATATTTTCTTAGACAAAATAATTTTTCCATATTAAAAGTACAATTGCAATACATAGTCGAACAATTTAACAAAAATGAATTATGAAAGAGGATATCTCCCAGACCAACTTTGCCCAATACAGTACTAGTACTAGTCCAGAGGGTTTGACCTTCTTTTTAAAGTGGGTTAAAGTTTTAACATTTTGACCGAAAAGGCAATGACTATCGAAAACGTCTTCAAATTAATTTTTTTTGGTAGGTTTTAATCCCCTAACTCTATTCTAAGCTGGTAACATAAATTTTGTAACCGGTAAATAAAGTGCCTGTCAATTTTTTAACCCTTTTCGCATTCTGTGCACTCTTGTAACCGGTAAATTTTTTTACCATCTCATTAGCTGTTATTGCCCCGTGAAATAAGCAATCCCCGAATTTCCACAAATCTTCATAGCTAAATTGTTGAATATTTCGACTGTGTTACCAACGTACATAGAATCGCGGTGACAAGAACTGGTAACATTTTTTGGTAATACAATTTTTCGGTTACAAAATCTTCGGTAACGTACATAATAGACCTGTTAGAGGGTTAAAATTTTCCATGAAAATTTTAAGCAGACAACTTTACTGGGGGTACCGAAGACGAAAAACTTGTACGGGTTAGGATAAGTGCGTAAGAAAGCTTAGTTCAAGCTAATGTTGACACATTTGGCATAGATACAATGCAAACACCTACACTTATGAACATTAGGGCGGATCGATTTATGCGGAACATAATTTTTAGATCTTCTGTAATTGTACTGTCAGATTCTCCACCTTCCTTTTGAACACTCTGAATCGACTAACTGGTCGAAATTGTATTCCACGGGTGTGATGTGATTCTTTCTCGATTTTATTCAAAGCTCAGAATAGTTGAATCTACTTTGCATACAAATGCTAAATTCACAAAGACGTGTTCTCGTGGTGAAATTCTGCTTTGCCTGATTTCTTCCTCGATTTCCAAGTAAAGCTTTTAAAGAGCTTCTTAGGCTTTGTTTACGATCTTGACAGCAGCATTGTCTGGTTACGGCTAAACAAGAAACCAGACGGTAAAACTCAACTCTATTTCTGAGCTTTATTGCCGCAGCTATCGCTTTTCGCTTTATATTTCTGTTACTTTAGCTCTTTAAACTTTTAATACTAATTTTATCAAATTTCAATTTATAATTAAGGACCACACTAAACGAATGTAGAAAAAGTACAATTCACCTATTCCAAATAGCTCTGCACTGATTTATGCTCCAATGCAATCAGTTTTCCGAATTTTATGCCTGCCTCAAATAATAACAAATTAGGGCACACAACTAACAAAAACAGCTAACGTCACTCACACAGTTTCCGTGGCCTTCTCTTGCATTCATTGAAAAAAGGAAATTCTCATTTCGTCCTAATGCGTGACATTTTTAATAAACGACCTAGAAAATGAAATTCCCAACTCGACACAAGCAGCGCATAGCAGTGCATAGCGTACATACATACATACATACATATGTATGTACATAGTAACAGTGAAATGTATATGCGCCTATGTTGGATAATGACATGCGCGACAACACCCACAATGGCATAAGCTGCCAGTTGTTAGCAAGGACCTCTCAAATGTAATGCTCGCGTCGAAATGCCAAAATTTGAAAAGTTTTGTGTACAATAATAACAGTAGCAGTCACAGCTGTTCGTAAAAGTAATGGGCTGACCTAACCTCGTTAAAAGTGTGTTTAGGGCGTTGTTGATGGTGGGTGAGGCATAGCAAAACTGGTTGTAGCAAAACAAAACAAACAAAAAAATCGTTCATTTACTGCAATGCCTTCTAGGAACTCGACACTTTTTTGTTTGTCACTCAAAAAAAAAGAAATGCTGGGAAAGTAAAAAGGAATGTATATCGATTTCATATTGAATATTTGCAACATTGTGTTGTGTTTGCCAAATATGTAGTAGATATTTAATAATACCAACAGCAACTAAATCACAACAAAACTCCACCCAAATTAGCCAGAATTTTCTTCAACTTACAAGGGTCACTAAAGCGGCTAAAAATAGCAAATATCACGCATTTGGAATCGATTATGACGTCAAGAGAAAGGTGTGTGTGTGTGTGTGTGGTATGCAAACTCAAGCCACTCAGCCATTTGTGTTCATGCAACATTTTTTTTTTTTTTGTATATATGTATGCTTGATAGACTAGTATTGAACGCACCGTACCGCACGTCTCTTTTGCCCCGCACCCAGCACACAGGCTCAAGAGTGGTTTCGCACGGCATAAAAATGGAATTGCAAAAACTAAGAAAATAACAACACAAGCTTGGCCGCAGGCAGCAAAAACAAAAAAAAAAACAAGCGAAAATATGCATACGCATATAACATACATACATACAGACTTAGATATGTATGTAGCTGCGGTATTCATGCTTGTGGCTAAAATATCATTTACACAGCATGGAATTTGATTTCAATGGCAATACTCGAGCTTATGCGGTAAGTATGAGTACAAGTAACTAGATGTACACATGTATGCATGAGTGTTTGTCATTTGAATGCCAATAGAGGTGGATGTTGGTTACGCCGACTAAGGCCTAGGCGGTGGCGGTGACGGTGGTGGCGTTGGCTGTAGTGTTTTTGGTAAAAGGAAGGTGAGAAATTGTAGGAGGCGAAAGTGAATTTTTTGTAATTCAATATGCGCTTGAAGGAATTTCATCTGAAAATGAAGTGGTCACTCAAGCGTGGAAGTGGCTGGCGAAAATTATATAAAATTTAAATCTATATATATAAAATTCAAATTATGTATGTACCTATAGA
>NW_023458556.1:18206032-18215349 GCF_013731165.1 Rhagoletis pomonella
ATACATTTAAGGCGCAGCGAAGCACGCCGGGTAATTGCTAGTATTTAATAAATATAAGTTGAAAGTTAAATTCAAGCGGTATACATATGTATTTTAAAGTTGAATTTGTTGATTTTTTTTGTGAAGCAAGCTGATAGTAATCGAAAATTTGTACGTACACTTGTGGCCATGAAAACTTTGCCACCATTTAAAAAAAAAATGAGCTGGAATTTTGTAAATTATTATTATTCTTTTTTTATATAGTTCACACTGTTACAAAAACTTTATAAACAACAGTTTTAAACTTTGTACAAAATTTAGAAAAACGCATAAAAATTGTTATCAAAATATCACATTTTTGAATCAAAATTTTTACGAAAATTTTGGATACGCAGTTTAATAGCCGATTTAAGTTTGGTATAATGTGCAATCTTGAAGTAGCCCAAAATTCTCGGTGATTTTTGAAAATTTTTTTCGACGATCTGTTGTAGTTTTTTCCATGTAATGCAAAAATGCGCAAAATCGCATGGAAGCAAAATTTGTCAAAAATCAACCAGAATCTTTAGCTATTTCGCACTTGCACTTTATGATATTAAAATAAAATTTTAACTACATATTAAAAATTTACCTTAACACTTTAATCAAAAAGTTTGAAATGTTGATGAAAATTAGAATTTTTTTTTAATTTTGTAAAAAGTTTAAAATTTTTTATTTATATAGTTTTTGTTGTTGTGAACTGTATTTAAAAAAGTATATATTTTATATTAATTTACAATGGACCGCATGAATAAAAACTAAGCAATTGCTTTTTCTGAAAATTTCAGACCTTTTACCAACAACAACAAAATTTAACTTTTGTGAAAATGTGTAGTTCAAATGGTGTATGGATTTTCGAATATAAAGTAATTCATAAAAATTTAAATTTGAAAATGCTATAGATATCTCGCATTCGAAAGAGAAGATTTATTTTTTAAGATAATTTGACTAGTTTTATGTTAAAAAATTTATTTGTGTGTGTTTTTTGCACTTTTGATCGCAAAACCTGGTCTCAGTGCCCAGCTTTACCTATATTGTGTTTTTTTTTTTTTTATCTAACGAAACCGTCGTAAGTACCACGTAAAAAATAATTTAAAAAATTCTAAGCAATGTAGTATAATACTATGGCTACCAAATTAGAAAAAAAAATCTTTACAATTGAAAAAAAATTCAAGTATTTTGGTTCACAAGGACGAATAGGTATTGAAAATGTCCTTTTAATTAATTTTATTTTTTTAAGCTAACAAAGTTGGAAGTGCGAAATTCGAGAATCTGGTCGTGTGTATATAATTCCTTAACGTAAAATTTTTTCACAAAAATACATACTGCAAATTTTCAAGGATATTCAAGAATAAAATTTTTCAGTTCTTAATCGTCCTATGCACCAAAAAATTTAAACTTTTTAGTTATACAGAATTTTCGCTTTTATATGCTATGCATAATTTTATTCTACATTGCACTGTGTTTTTTAAATAATTTTTTGAATCAATCATTAAGATTTCGAAGTGCTTTTAAGAAAAATACTGACTTTAGAGAGAAAAACTTAAAACGTAGTTTTACGATATTTGGCCCCTATTTTCGCGAATATATTGATTATTTTTTGTGTGTAAAATTGACTGTCGCACGATGTTATTAGTAACTGTGACTACTTCTGTCATTAAGTGTTTACTTATACAAAAAACTAGAAGCAGAAAAAAAAAATCAGACAGTAAAAAAGATTTTCTTAATTTTTATATTCTCTCAAAGGTTTTATGATCTGCAAACATTACGAAACATGGAATATGAAACTTTTCAATGCTTTAATTATAAACTTCAAGTTAAATACCCACCAACAATTTTTGAGTTTTATAACCCTTTTGCATGACTCATTTAAAATTCGCGCAAAGTTTTGGACTCTTTGAACAGTTTTTATCGCAAATTTTAATCGCTGCGCTTGTAAATGTAGACAGGAAAGGCTCGAAAATTAAAAAAAAATCAGTATGTATGTTTGTATTAACAAATGATAACTGATAACCACAAAAAGCACCATATTTATTGGCTTCAGCCAGCAGGCAATGTGCGAAATAAAAAGTTAAAAATACTACTTACTTTTATACCTGTCATTGCTTGTTTATATGTACGTGCGTCGTTATCAGCAAAAATGAATGATTAGAAATTGCAAAGCTACATATGTATTTACCAATACTTTACCAATACTTAAATACATATTTGACAGTCTCTAGGCCTAGGGAATTTAAGTATGTAGGTTACGAACAAAAGAACCCTTGTCACAATTTTTATTTTATTATACATGCTATATGTACATATGTATACAGCTGTGTGCATTTTTATCACTCTGTGCTACTCGCTCGAACAGTTTTTTATTTTGCTTTGGCTGATTTTTTTATTTGCTAAAAAGAAATTTACTTTGATAATATTTGATAAGGTAGCACGAAAAATTGTTGTTATCAACAAGTGTTTGCCGTTAGTTGAGATACGAAAATATATATAAAGCTTTCGTGTGTTTTTCGTTATCGGTATATGCCTTAAATATTTTCTCGGAAGCTCTATTTACCTATTTATTTCTTATTTTGGTTTATTTTGTTTTATTTATTGCCACATTTTACTTACATAAGTTAGGTTAGCTTGAAAAATTGTTATCTACTTGCCTTTCTTTATTTATTTCACTCTTCTTTTTTGTTCAATTTCATGCTTTGTATTTTCAGAAACCAATATCACAGTAAAGCCATCTCAATCATTCTGCAAATATCAGCTGATATAAATCGTACGTTTCAATTGAAGAAAGGTCTTTGCTACAATCAGACTTAAACAGCATGGCTTACTGGTGTAAAGTAAATCTTATGCCTCTAAATCTTAAGAAATGTAAAGTAATGTGCTTCTCGCGAAGAGCTGTTCTGCCAGTTTCTTATATAATAGGTAACCATAACCTGGAACAGGTATACAATTTTGTGGACCTTGGTATCACAATGGATCCTAAGCTTAATTTTAATCTTCACATTAATGTGACAGTCAACAAGGCTAAAGGTGTACTTGCATTTGTGAAACGATGGTCAAAAGAATTTAGTGACCCTTATATCACTAAAACCCTGTTTACAACATTAGTTAGGCCGATTCTGGAATACGGCTGGGTGGTTTGGAATCCAAGGTATCAAATTTACTCAGACAAGATAGAATCAATTCAAAAACAATTCCTACTTTTTGCTTTAAGAAATTTCCGATGGGATTCTCAATATAGTCTTCCACCTTATACGAGTCGCTTAAAACTTATTAACCTTCCTACACTTGCCAGTCGCAGGGAAATGCTTGGTATAATTTTTATGGTTAAATTACTGACAGGCTCAATTTCAAGTCCGTCTCTTCTGGTTGATGTAAGCTTTAATGTTCCGTCACGCGTATCAAGACACTTTTGTCCCATATTTCTGAAAGCCTGTAAAACCAATTTTGAATTGCACGACCCACTCCGTTGCTTATGCCAGGATTTTAACTCTCACTCCGGCACGTTTGATATATCAGATCCGCTTTTCAGCATTAAGAAAGCGATACTCTCCTCTCTCAATAAGTGAATTATTGACATAAATACATAAAATCAGTTGATGAATTTAGTTCTGTAGCTGAACAGTTTTAGATCTCGACACTTAACAAACTCCTGCCTATCGTGACTCGGCACAAAAATTGAAAATATTGGTTCCGTACGTCATGCGGACTGCGCCCCTCGTGCGGATGGGCGGGAATGGAGGGTAAAAACCGTTGGGATATTATTATTATTATTATTATATTTATTCACCACACTAGAAGGTCTAGGGTGGCGAATAAATTTCGTTCTTTAAGCTGCAGCGTGCGATAGACAATTTTACACAAAAAAAATTACTCAAACCGGTTGAAAAATTTGTTCGGATTGGTTTGCCAAAACGTTTTTTTTTTTTGTTTTTGAACCGGGAAAAGACACTTAGACATATATTTTTGCGTAATTTTCATACAATAAAAAATAAATGTATAAAAAAATTTATATTTTATGTCATGCAAACATGGTATTACCATATTTAACAAAAGAAAAAATAAAAAAAAAAAACTGGGAAAAATTCATCTAAAAAAGTTGGGCGTCAAAAAAAGTGGTTCTGTTTTCGGTTCGAATCTAACATTTGTGTGGAAAATTTCGGTTCGATTAATGGTTCAGTTCAGTCATGCCCAACGCTGGCAGAACTCCATAAGCAAGTGCCCTGCGCAGGGCATACCTGGTTCAGTTTTGTATTTGGTAGAAAAAACCGCTTAATCACGTCCCAGCTAAAAATTACATATACTTGTGAAAATAGGTGCAAACTACAGTTAAAACAGCGTTGCAAGTTTTTAACTCTGATGTCGGGATTTTTTTAAGGACTTTGACATTTCAAAGATATGATTAATTCAAAAATTTATTTAAAAAATGTAGCGAAATCGATGTCAAATTAAGAAGAAAATTCTGTGTGCACAAAGACGAATAGGTATTGAAATTCTTTTTTAAATTCCTTGAATATCCTTGAAAATCTGCAATAGATATTTATTTTTGAACAAATATTTATTCGAGACAATTGTGCCCTTGCCCACATCCTCGAATTTCGTCCTTCTAAATTTATTAGCTTAGAAATAAAAATCCTTAAAAAGGCATTTTCAATACCAATTCGTCTTTGTAAACCAAAAGAAATAAATTTTCTTTTATTTGATACCCATATTGTTATCCTAAATTGCTCAGGCTTCTTTTAAATAATTTCTTGCTTTAGTCATTCATATTCTAGGAATTTTTAAGTCCTTAAAAAAAAAATCCTGAATTCACAGATAAAAACTACAAATGCCGTTTTACTATATTTTGCGTCCAGTTTTGTGGGTATTTATTGATTTGTTTCGTTTGCTGTGAATTTTTTTTTTAGTTTTTGTCGCACGTTGTTATCTATCGCCTATTATCTTCCAACATTTATTTACTGTATTTCCTTACATTCGATTGCATAAAATACATATTTGCCAAAGGCTCACTTACGCCCGAGTCATTATTTTTTTTTAGTCATAAATCTATCTAATAGCATGACATGCAGTTTGACTTGCATTCCGCTGTAGATTAACCCATTTTCACCAACAACTTGTAGACAATTGTAATTCAGTTACATTCATCATTCAACTTCTTTATTTCTCTTTTCTACCGATTTTGCCCCCAAAAACTCATTCAGTTTATTTTTACAATTAAATTGTCTCACAATTTGTGTTTTTTTTTTGTAATTAAATAAGCAAATTTTTCGAATTATGTAAGTTAAAACGGCCGCAGGCAAGTTGAATGTGTTAACAAATAAGTAAATATTTATAGAAAGGTAAAAATCCAAGAAATATTTGTTTGCATGCCGGGTTTTACAAGCACTCAAATCGGATACATATACATGAATTAAATAATATTTTACTCATTACTCAATTAAAAAACTTACTTGCTAAAAATGCATTATTGGCTGTTTAAATGAACGCAAATGCTGCAATAATATTCCAGTAGGTTCATTCCTAAAAATATCTAATCATTATCTTTATAATAAAAATCACAAGTTAACCATTAAAATTGGTTCTCTATTTTTCCGACCAAATTTAACCGTTATTTTTATTTTTATTCTTATAAAAATTAAGCAATGGCGGCCCGTATGAAAAAAAACTACGCAACTGCTTTTTCTTAAAATTTAAGAACTTTTACTTAAATTTATTTAAATAAATCGATTTTGCAATGATTAAAAATAAAAATCTTGATATTTAATGGTTATACGGAAATGGCTGTTTTTTCGGGTGTCATTCTTTATACAAATAATAAATTTACACCCTCTTCAAAAGAGGCACAACTAAACAAAAAAAAATCAATATTTATTTGCATAAATCAACTCGAAGAATTTGTCTGCAATAAATGCAAATATTTTTTTCTTCGTGATTATATTCTCTAAAGCGCAACACCATCTAAGAAAAATTCTAGAAAATCAACGGTAATTTTTAGCGACTTGAAACTTGCACGTTATTGGACTGAAATTGAATGGGCTACAAAACTGCATATCCGAAAATTTTCTTAGTATTATGATTAAAAATTTGGATCAAAATTTTTTGAAGTTTGATTAAGTTTTTCAAAATTTGTGCAAGCTTTGAAACTTTCATTTATGCGATTTCTGATATGGATTGCATCACTTTTATTTTAAATGAAAATCATTAAAAATAAATAAACATAAGTTGCAAATAATATCATTTTGAATTTCGGTGCTAATTAGTTGAACGCAGGTGTACATATATATATGGATTTGGTGTTTCATGCATATGAATGCTTCAAAGCAAATGAACTCGTAAAAGCTATAAAACAAATCGTTAATGTCTCAAAAGCCTACATCAAAAGATAAACTTTCCCAACTGGCCACCGAGCAGCGAATACACATACATCCATATATTAAATATGCTACATATAAAATATTTAATATGAAAATATAAAAATAAAAAGTACAATACGCTGCCATACATACATTAATATGTGTAAATATGTATTATTGCACGAGTGCGCAATAATGCAATTACAAAGTTTTTAAAAGTACGTACCTACATTTTTAAGGACTGAGCTTCTTCGTTTTAACGTACATATGTATAACTTAAGAAGTACATATGTACATACATACATACATATGCCTTGCATTTGGCATTTCGTTTAAAAGGTACTCGTGTCTTAACTTCATTTTTTGTGTTCTTAATTTACGATTATTGCTTTTAATGTGTGTGTAAAATAACTGTTTACTCAAAGCAAGTTTATTTATTTTACTGTTCTTCGGCTTTTGTTTATATACTCGCTTATGTATTTTAATATACATTTTATTCATCAGTTTTTTTTTATTTTACATTTCTTTTAATTTTTTTTTCTTCTCTAATTTAGCAATCGCATTTTAAGAGCGTTTTCATTGCTTTCTTGTGCAAATTATTGCTAAATTAATTTACATGCAAAACAAAGAAAAAAACTTTCTAAAACCACTATTTATTAGGCAGACTATATGCGACATGCATAGAGCGAAAAACCACTTAATAAAATTCAAAAAAAGTCAGAAGACATCTCTATGGCTTTTTTCAAGAAGAAAGCCTTTCTAGCTATATTAAAATTTTGTAGACTTATAATTTGCTATTTTTTATTTCTCTTTCAATTTATGTCCCCCTGTGCTTCTCAAGACCAGGTTATTTGTTAAGCTGAAAAAAAGAGCTTATTTTATTTTTATTATCAAGAGTATTTAGAAATAAGTATGTATACTCGTTTGTACATACCTGCATGCATATGTACGTATGTATGCATCTAAAAGATAAGCTTCAAAAGAATTGTTGCTAATTAATGTTTTTTCTTTTCTTTTTCAGGTTTGTACATTCAACTTGTTGGCTGAAAATGATGGTAGTATGTTCTTGTGGATATATTTACAGTGACTCAAACAAATGACCACGTGTTGATTTTTTTCGTAATGTTTTTCGAGCTACATTTTTTTTTTGTTATTTTTCTATAAAAATACCATCCAAACTTGAACCAAAACCATATAAATCATTGTTTAAAATTTTATATAAAATTTAGGAAACTTCAACAAATTTTTATCAAAATTTAATTTTTTTAATTAGAAAATAGTTTTACAGCCAATTTCACGAAAGCAATTCAAGTGAAAAATGATTTAATTTTTTTTGAATGTTAAATGGAAATTGGCAGAAAAGAAAATATTTTCCACTTAAATTGCTGGTGAATCCGGCTGTTAGTCTAATTAAGTACAAGTTTCAAACGGCTGAAAAATCCCTTTGATTTTTGAGAATTTTTTCGGTGCCGTTTTTTTGCACTTTTTTCCAAATAAGAATGATTTTTTTATTAAATAAAATGCGGGAGACCGCTAGCAACAATATTTAAAAAAATTAACCCCAGTTTTTGTAAGTTGCACTTGTTATGTATACAAAAAAAAGGCAAAAGCAGTCTCAAAAAATAAAACTGTAGAAAGTTTGAAACTGTGATTTATATGGTTTTGGTTAAAGCTTGAAAAGTATTTTTATAGAAAAATAACTAAAAAAAATTTAGTCCAAAAAACATAACGAATATTAAAAAAATCAACACTTGGTCATTTGTTTGAAACACTGTAAATAATACATGTACATATACATATATAAGTAATATTTTATTTACCTTGGCAAAAAAGCTCGCGGAATCTCTTATTTTCCAGAATATGTACTACATACTTACTGCGTTGCTTTTTTTAGACGTTCTTTCGTTGCCGAATTTAATAAGTAAGGCCGATTTACCACCGAATTCTGTGCACTTGCTTGACTATTTGTCAAAATAATTACGTCTAAAATTATGCAGCAACAATATATTTTAGGCGCTTTAAAAATGCACAACAAATTGCGGGGTTAACATTCGAGTTACAACTGGCCCAGCTGCTAGATACGAAGTCGAAATATACATACATATATAGGTTCCAGATGATGGTTAAACACAAACCCGATAATATTCTAGCGACTTGTGCGAACTCGATATAATTTTAACTTACTTCCCATTTATTGGTAAAAGTAAACAAATGAAGTTCGTATTGAATTGAAAATTTCATTGTGTAAAGCTGAGATTGTGCACTGTGTAAACATTTTTGATTTTTTTTTCACAACAAATTTGTAATAAAGAAGCTACAATTAATGCCGTAGTTAACTTTTCAAATTTCGAAAAGTGTAGTGCTAACAGACGTGCTTCATTAAAGAAACGAACAAAAAAAGATGACTTCATATCACTTCAACAACAATAATTCGCCACGAAAGCCTAGGTTTAGTCAAAAACAGAAACAAGAAGGCAAATAAGAGAATATTTGGGAAAATTTTAGTAGACGGACGGCAAATTCTAGAAAAAGGGGGGATGAGGGGGGTAGAATAGGACCCCCTGATTTCAAAACTATCCCCCTTTTTTCTAGCAACCCTATAGTTCTTATATAATTTATTGTTAAAGTTTTCATATAAACGATGAATAAGATAGCAAAATAACATACAACTTAGTGCCACCAGACTGGAATTTTGAATAATAAAAGCGGATTTTTAATTCGGAATTTTTACTTAGTAGAATTATTATTTCTGTGTTGCCGAAGAAGGGGGGGCTGAACACATTTTGCAGAGAACACCTTTCTGCGTAGGCGGCCTTCGGCCGCACTTAGCGATTATAACCCTCAGGCAGTAGAATTCTCCTTTCTGTTTTGCGAAGAAAAGGAGCTGAACACCTTTTGCAGAGAACAGCTTTCTGCGTAGGCGGCCTTCGGCCGCACTTAGGGATTATAACCCTC
>NW_023458556.1:18215359-18216826 GCF_013731165.1 Rhagoletis pomonella
GGCAGTAGAATTCTCCTTTCTGTTTTGCGAAGAAAAGGAGCTGAACATTTTCTTTTGTATTGATTTCCCCTGTATTCCTTTTTAATCATTGCCTTCTTTGTATGTATTGTTTTGTACAATATGGCAACACATGTTATGTGTCAGTTTGCAACCATGTGTTATTGTAAATATGCGTGAAATTCAATGTAATTTACAAGTCGATAAAAGTTTAATTAAAGTGATTTATATACAAGATAAACTAAAAGAAAAGTGTGTAAAGTATTAAGTACAGTGTTATGTGCATTTATATATATAAAAGTATGCACAAATGCTTTTTTGTTAAGGAAACCAAGTGGAAAGACTTAAGAGATTTTAACAACAAATAACTTATAAACAATGATATTATTTATATTTTTTAGTTATACATGTTTTAGAGGATACCTCCCTTAACATCCTGACCAAGTTTCATTTGTTAATTCCACCTGGTTTTCTTAAAACACAAGGTGCGGCTGACTACTAAAGCCCACCCGAATATTTAGTCCAAATAATTTACTACATATTTCATTTCAAAGGTCGAATATTGAACATGTAAAATTAATCATTAAAATAAAAACCATTTTTATAAAAGCAATTTAGTAGATACAAAACAATTAGCATAACTTTAGTGTATTGTTTGGTCTGCGAGAGACGAGCAGAACCCCTGGAGTGAAGTTTTAGTTTAGAAAATCTAAATAACGTAGAAAATACCAACTTACTTATATTTAGCCACGTTTATATGTACGT
The DNA here is from genome assembly GCF_013731165.1 of Rhagoletis pomonella. Classification (NCBI taxonomy): domain Eukaryota; kingdom Metazoa; phylum Arthropoda; class Insecta; order Diptera; family Tephritidae; genus Rhagoletis; species Rhagoletis pomonella. The sequence goes on from NW_023458556.1 coordinate 18,216,122, forward strand.
ATGTAAGCCATGCAGCATACAATGGGTGCACATTGAAGGAATCAATAACACACCACACTTACCATAGCGAAACGGAGAAAAGCATGTCAAACAATACAAAGAGAGCGCGCACAAACCAAACACTTGTACGCAACTCAGCCCATAGCAGAAAGTTCGAGTTCCCCCTCAGTCCGTCCAAAACTTGGTCTTGTATAAAAATAACATCTAAATAGCGAGGTGCACTGCATCCCATTGCATTCGAAAACAAAGCGAATCTGGAGAACGCGCGCGCTCTCAATACAATATCAGAGAAAACAAACAAATAACTCGTTGTGTGTGCACTCGCTGAGATAGTAAAAATGAAACATTGCGGCGATGCTTTGTTCCTTTATTTTTTGATCACACGATTTAGTTTTTTAGTGTTTGTTGCATTATATTTTGCGGAGCAGCGTGTTGATTATTCTAAGCACTAACAATGATTGTCGCATATACAAAGCGATTGCAAGCTGCAACCATGCCGGCGACGGAACAATTGTCAAACCAAACGACACCTCTCTGAACTTGGCAGGACAACTTTTTCTTAAAGCAAAAATTCCTATCGCATAATTTGCCGTTAATTATCCGTAAATTATCCGTGAAAAGAATAATTTTGCCGCGGACATATTTTAAAAAATATCGAGTGCCCTGCTAACTTCCGTGGAAGTTAGCAGGGCACCTTCTGAAAAC
>NW_023458556.1:18216836-18217101 GCF_013731165.1 Rhagoletis pomonella
TGCCCTGCTAACTTCCGTGGAAGTTAGCAGGGCACCTTCTGAAAACCAATAAAGGGAACCAGCTAAACCCAAACTAACTATCTGATAATTTGCCGTAAATTATCCGTTGTTTATCCGTGAAAAGAATTATTTTGCCGCGGAAACATTTTAAAAAATATCGCGTGCCCTGCTAACTTCCGTGGAAGTTAGCAGGGCACCTTCTGAAAACCGATAAAGGAAACCAGCTAAACCCAAACTAACTATCTGATAATTTGCCGTAAATTAT
>NW_023458556.1:18217201-18257981 GCF_013731165.1 Rhagoletis pomonella
TGCTGCTGCTGCTGCTGCTGCGACTAAGTATTGTCTGGCTACAGCGCGTCAGAAGCTGACTGCGATGCTACTCATGCTGCTATCGGCTTGGACTTGTATCCAATATAGTCTCACTTTAACCGGCGCGTCGCAATTTATTTATGTACCTATGTATATATGTATGTACATGTGATGTGGACCTCCTAAATGCGACTGCAATTTCATTTAACGACTTTCTTTTAGATGTTGTTGCTTTCGTCTGCTTCAGTTTTCGCTTTTGGTTACCGAAATCTTCGTCTGTCAACCATTACTTTAAAGTACTTGGCTAGTAGCTATTCTTTGTTTTTGTTTTTTGCTGTATGCGGCTAATTTTTGCAAACGAATTAGAGGCAATTGTTGCTAACGAAATATATTTCAAATTTTATAAATGGTCCATAGGGAATTTTTGGGGCAATAATGCGATGAATTGTAGTAGAAACAAGTAGATTATAGTTTTTTTTTCATAATTTCTCAGTCGAGTCTGAAGGTCGTCGCCGTCAGGGTATGTATTTGTATTACTAGGAAGAAATTTGTAAAGCGCTCACAGATATACAGTGGGCGGTGCCATGCCCATTTTCCAAAAATCAATACTTAATCTTATTTCTAGTTAAGAGATTGTTGTAAGCATTGACTTGGAGTAAATTAACGTCCTTAGTTATTGAAATACAAGGGGTTTCGTATTTCTGAAAGTGGATTTTATTTTAGTCCTATTTCAAAAATTTTCTACGTCTTCCTTTTTTGTACCAAGGGCTATAACTGTACCAAGTTTGTTAGAAATTGATACATCGGTTACGGAGTTGCACATATGTATGTATATAGACATAAGCAGGCGGTGCCACGCCCATTTTCAGAAATTTCAAAATTAATTTTATTTTGCGCCGAAATTCTTCTTGACATTCCAGCTTTCAACTATTTGTATTCAGTATTTGCGGAAATATCGTAGTTGTTACTTTATTCGAAATCCCGTGAGGCGTGGGGCGTGAGGGGGCGTGGTTACCGTCCGATTCCGCCAATTTTCCATACCAAACTTCCTTGAGAAACTTATGTAACAGATTTTGATTTGCACGTTTTTTTTTCAATTTTTTCACGTTTTATCCTGTGTGAGAGACAGACATGGCTTATTTAGTCGGTTTCACATTCTGCGCATATGTCTATATCCATGTACTATTTCGATTTCTTTAGGCAGTTACAACAAACAAATCATCCTCCAAAAAAATAAATGAATGAATCTCAAATTAAAATCCAACAAAACAAAGATTATGGTATAGTGGTGGGCCAATTTATCAAATGAAAAACTTTTAATAACAGAAACAATAAAATAGTTGTAAAAATTTAGTTGCATTCAAAATTAAGTTTCACCAACATCCCACATACATATCTACAATACTATACATACCTACTTTTCTATAACGTGTAACTAAAAAGAGTTTAAGTATTACTAAATTTGTTTGTTAATATTATGATGTCATACCAATTTTGCGATTTTTCTTCTATAAGCTTAATAACGACAACTTAATAGACTGTGGGTTTGATGTTAGCGTGGACAATGTAACCTGTCAAAGCCACTGTTAAGTAGCGTGGTCTAATTAGAAAATATGATACCAATGCCCACAGACACAAGGAGTAGACACGCACTCGCCACTCGGCAACGTTGACCACCACACGTCATTGACAGTACTCGCCACAAGTGGCATTGACTTCCTGTTGTCAGCAATTTGTAACATTCTGTCACGCTGCTTTCAATTTAAATTATAAAAAAAAGGTTGATTGCATTTAGACAAGAAAGTGTGCATACATACATACATATATATGTACATATGGCACATTTTTTATGCAAATTATGAATGTTTGTCAACAGCAAAGGGCAAGCGATTAATACAAATCAAATTATATATGTATGTATGTGATTTGCTCAGCTATAGCGCATAAATCCATATTGTATCTAATGGTTAAACCACAACCGACATAATTCGTTTTATTTTCTATTCCTAAGCATATCTACTGAGGGTGAAAATTTACACAAGAAAATTCTTAAAATTGGACCTCTAAGTCACTACTACAAATTTAAAGAGTTCAGCTTAAGAAAACACAAAATAACTAATGAACAAGCAAATGGAGTGAAAACCACCATGTAAAAAAAGTTTTTCTCCAAACTGAAGTAATTTTCTCCATATTTGAAATAAAATGCATAGGCTTTCGAAAAGTACAGATAAAAAAATTACATTATTACATACATATGTGTGTGCTTTAGGGTGTTCCAAAAAAGAGTAAAATCGAAAGTTGAATGCTCTCACCCCTAGTATTGTTCTATATCGAAAAAATTATACCCTTGTTGAAAGCAAAAAATGTGTAGAGGTCGCTCAAAGCAAATTTTCGTAGAAATGGTACAGAATTCTCTAAAATCTATATTTTTCGAAGGAAAAACTTTGTTTCTCTTCAGAAGACTTCTAATAAAATTACCCAATTGATTATTTAACCATTTTTTAAAGTTAACTTTTTTTATAGGACCCCTAAAAACCCCAAAAAATGCAATGAGGTGCCCATAATAAATCACTAGTATTAAAAAATTGGGTATTAATGGAAGTCTTCTGAAGAAAAACAAAGTTTTCTTAGCGAAAAACATTGATTTCTAAGAATTCCATACCATTTCCACAAAAATTGACTTTTCTCCATATAAAATTCATGGAAAACTTTGAGCGCTAGGGATGTGAGCATTAAAATTCCGACTTTACTCTTTTACATGCATTTTTGGACCACCCTAAGTACATACACACGTACATATAAGCAATCGGTCTGAGTTTGTAAGCACATTATCTCACTCAGATAAAATTCCAACGGCTTGTAAATACTACAACCGCCTTAGTGCCATTAGGCAACGCGGCAAAATGTTCATATGATGCCTTGAGCGCCAGAGTAGCCTAACTGACATTTCAAAAAAAGTTGAGGTGCACCTAACTGCTCGTCTCCACAGCATAAAGTTTATATCTTGATACATATGTCAGAATATAATTTGCCAATGGAGACCGCTCATTGCCTTTCGAGAGCAATATATATCAGAGCTTATATCTTGCCATCTATTGCCGGCAATTTGGTAGTTTGACAGCTACATTTTCATTTGCACGAAAACTTCGTGGCTGCAACATCATTATTATTTTAATATAAAAGCAAAAATTGAGCTGTTTCCTGTTAAAATATTTGTAATTATGTATTTGGATGTAAAATAGCCTATTTTCTCAATTTTTTAAGCGATTAAATCCGGCAAAAATACGTTTTCGAAGCTATCTTACAAATGCTTATATCAAGATATAAAAAGCCCACACAAATATTGCCACTGATATAAATTATATCTAGCGACCAAAATGACAGCTGGGCAGCATTAAATTTTATCCTGTGGAGACGGCCAGTTAACTGCATCGAAACGGCAATAGCCCGAGGCACAGCCTTTTAGTTTTCTGTTACTGTAATATGTACCATCACGTAGGTGAAATGATCTTTTTAGTAAAAGACCGCATTCATGTTTTATAGATCCTTTTTTCTCATATTACTATATTTTGTTTTTGTAGATAGGCTCTTCTGGCCCTCATGGCCTCATATACATATGTACTATGTATGTAGTTTGGCGTGTCATCAGAAGCAGGCAAAATTGTAGAATTATTGTAGAGGGGAACGCACACACGCGCACCAGAAAACGAAACAAAAAAAAAAATCACCAACAATGGAAAACCACCTGTTTGTTAACACTTTCAGTCAGCTATTGTTGTTGTGGTGTTTGTTAATAATGCTATATACTGCTGATTTCAGCATTTTCGGCATATGAGAAAACATATGCGTTTACCTGTATACCATAGTTTGTATGTGCCATAGAGTTTGTATGTGCCTTGCAATAAAAATACAAATATGCATAGAATGCCAAAGTGAATATATACATACATAAAAGCTTGTGTTTACTTATAAACAAAGTCACTGAAGTTGGGAGATGACAGAACCGTATAAATCAGCAGACTTTTGCAACGTTTCTGTGAAGATAAAATCCAAGAAGCGGAATAAAAAAACAAAATCCTATAAAAAAAATGCCAACCACGCTTTAATGTTAAGTACAAATGTACGAACATAATTCCTGAAGTGAAGCGGCATTAAAAACCATGATAAAGCAATTGAAAAAAAAATTGCTTACTCACATATGTACATACAGTATTGGCCAATCCAATAGCATCCCCATTTCAAAGTGGTATTGTTTACCACTCATATTTATTTATTTATTTTTAGGAATTTTCAATTAAAACTCAGTTCATTCTCTAACAAAACCCGTATAAACCCAAGTTTTAAACTTTGTAAAAGACTACAAAAAAATTCAAAAAATTTTCACCTAAATTTCAAACTTTTTTCTCAGATGTGTTAGAATTTTTTTGAGTGCACAATTTTATAGCATATTCAATTTTAGTCTAACAATGTGCAAGTTTCCAGTGGCTAAAAATCACCGTTAATTTTTTAGAATTTTTTTCGCCGAAGGTGTTGCGGGTTTCTTCCATATAAAAAAACAAATTTAGTGACTTGAAACTCGCACATTGTAACTAACATTGAATTTGCTATAAAACTGCGCACCCAAAAAAAATTTTAACTCTGACAAAAAAAGTTTGAAATTTAGGTGAAAATTTGTCACATTTTTTACAAAGTTTAAAACTTGGGTTTATGTAGGTTTCTTTTAGAGAATGAACTGTATTTGATTTGAAAATTCTTCAAAGTTAATAACTAAGCATAAGTGGCAATCAATATCGTTTTGATGCTATAGATATGGCCAATACTGTACATACATACATATGTATGTAACATTTTGGTTTCTTTATGGAGTGGTGAAAAAACTCCATAGAAAATCAAGTCCCTTTACTGTGAATTTCCTCCAAAGGCTGTTTTTGTTGAAAAATGTAGCAAATTTTATGCTATGTTATTTATTTTTAAAATCCAATAGATTTTTAGTGATTAATCGCAGACTTTTCAGCAGTGCTGTATTTGTAAAGAAATGCAGTTAGGGCCTTTCTATTTTAATACACAATAACGATTTACATATATGGGCAAATCTCCGGAACCGTGCGATTTGTTGTTGAAAAAAACGTAAATTTTTAAGTAAACGACATAAAAATAAAAAATGCATCAATATTCCTTAAATGCTGTCACGCAAAGACATATGCAGACAATATTTGTTATATTTTCTATATTTTTAAAGGCACATGCCTGAAAAGGGTCTTTATTTTATGTACACACATGTGGCAGAGAATTGGCTGAAGCTGTCGAATTGTTTCATCAGAATGAGACTGCAAAGCTCAGACTTTTAATATTAAACATCAAATGCATTGGTACAAAAACAAAGCGAAATATGTACAAATAGCCACATAGCTACTGAAAAGCAAGAGGATCCACAAGAATAAAAAACTGCTAACAAAGCAAAATAAATTCGCGACGAAAAGAATTATGGCAATTCGGTTTGCTCAACTGACTGTCGAGCTGACTGACTTCTCTACAAATTTGATGGGACGTTAATGATTGAACCTGTGGTGGTGTTTACATCACGCAACTAAACAGCTTAGTGAGTTAACCAGTTATAGAAGACAAATATATATGTACCTAAAAAAGCTGACCACAGTGTACCGCTATTATCGGTATCTTTAAATAGCAATGAACGTTTGTATAAAAGTAATATGTATGTAAGTGCCTAGTTTTGCGAAAAAAAAACAATTGATTACTTCGGTGAGATACAGCAATTAAAAAATCGCAATTAATGACTTGTACATATCTTTCTACATTTTTGCTGCATTTTAATTTGGCGGTAACGAGATTTATAAAGAACCCACAAAATTTGTTAAAAAGAAAGTGGATAATGAAAAAAGGGTTGAAATAAAAATTACATAAAAATTGGTTTATCTTGGCGCAAATATGTATTTATGTTATAGTTCCGATTTGCGTATTACAAATTTTAATGATCATACATATGTACCAACATATTTTTGTATCTTTACCCGCATCCATCGTTCGTATCAAATTGATACGAATTTCAAAAACATATTGAAATATTAAGACAAATAGTTAATGTTTTGAATAGGTTTTTTTTTGGGACAAATGCGTCAGGTTCGATTTCATTTGAAGACAAAGAAGGGAAAAATTCATTGAATAAAAATGCAAATAAATGTTTTGTCCTACTTGACCTTCAAAGACCTCGAACTTGACATAATGAGGGTTAACGAATCTTGGATTCGGTTTCAGCGAGTCTAAAACCGCATATATATGAATTTTCAGGTTTATTCAATGAATTTTTCCCTACTTGACCTTCAAATGACCTCAAGCGCGCCGACTAAGGTAGGGATATAGAGGTTTGGTTCAATATGCTAAAAAATTTTTTTTTTGTAAAGCTGCGTAAAAAAAAAAAAACAAATCAAAATTTGGTTCTTTACGGGACAGCCTGATATTCGCGGCTTGTTTCCATAGCCATTCTGCATTTTGTTAAGCATAACCCCATTACAGTCTTTTGTGGAAGTGGAATCCCATAGTTCTTTTGGAATACCATAAATCCTTCTAATTTTAAAACGCTTTCTTCTAGATTACTGCTATTGCAAATTTAAATATAACACGTGCCAAGAGGGATCCTTTTAAGCCGTTAAAGGCGAATTCGACTGATACCTATCAGCGAGAACTATACGGCCTCGATTCTGCAAGATGAGCGTACCAGGAAAAATAGATCGTAAAGTTCGTCTGTTGAAGCGAGAAAATTTAACGAAGCGGAAAGCTTTCACCCTAGCGTTGAAGTCATGGTGCGGACCAGAGGTTTATAACATGCTTTGGAGCAATGAAATAACACCAATTTTGTGGAATGATGGCGGACGACGTCAGACGACGCCTTTTAAATTTTCCTGATATTTTGTGGGAGAAAATTTCATCTGTCAAATAAGCTTCAACTAACCGACTTCATTTTGACTATAAACATGCTCCAATCGCTTTAACCCTCATTTAAGCTAATTTAGCCCGCCGTTAGTAGCGCGGCTATACATTCCGTTTCATAATAGGGGTATTCTCTGAGTCTTGCAAAGCCCTTGCATGGTGCACAGATTGCACGGATTGCACGGTAAAAACCGGTTTTCGTATGGGACAGCTTTGCAAACCGTGCAATCCGTGCACCGTGCAAGGGCTTTGCAAGACTCGGAGAATACCCCTAATAAGATAAGTAAAAACTTTCTGCTATGGCTTTTATATGGTACGAGCTCTCTTAAGATTAAGTGGCTAATTTTTTAATAATTATATCCGTATACCGTAGATCTATGGTAACTTTTATCCTGGATCTACGGTATAAGTTGAAGTTGATAAGTGAATAGACACTGCCTACATTTTTTTTTTTATCTAGCTTACCGATTTGAAATCTGACAATTTTTGACTAACCTATGCAGCTTGCACTTTAATTTGCTATATGTATAGATAATCGCATGCTTACCTGGCAAATGGTGTCTGTTCCAATTCATAAATTTCGTTAATATCTTCTGCAACCAGCAGTTCTTTAAGTCGTTCCTCGTTGATGTCCAAGAGGCCATCACCAATTGGGAAAATACCTTCGGTAAACATGTTGATGCTGTTTACTTGTCTTACAATCTGTTGGTCTTTTGAATATTTTAAACAAGTTTTAAAAGCTAAAAAAAAGCGAAATTGCTACGCAGCTATCAGTTACTGACCAAGAAAATAAATTTGAAATTGCCAATCAAACTTTTTCACACTTTTTGCTAACAAATTTTAACAAACTCTTTTTTTGTTATGCGCACGCGTACGCTTTCAAAAGAGCTGTAATAATTGGTATTGATAAATCTATTTATGTAACAATTGCTTTAAAGTAAATTTTTGTCACTCAGTCGCAAATATAGACAGACTTCTAAACATGTAAATTGACCAACTTGTGATGCTGTGGAGTTGCTTCCCAAGAACTACACACTCAGCGCAAGCCCGATGTGCTAACTTTTTAAATTTTTCAATGCGAGCAAATGAATCACAAGTCGCACAAACTTCGAATGGCTTAAATTTACACTGCAAAATTTCACTTAAAAGAAATTGTATCATAATTTTTCATTGGATTATTGCTTCCGAACACAAATACTTGTTTAAAATTTGGTATTTTCGTTAATTTTATTCTTTGACTTCACTGCTGCAGCTCTTCTTCACTGTTTTTGACATATACTATTTTTCGTTGGTAGGCATTTACGTTTTATGCATTTCGCACTCAATTTATCACTTCTTCTTTCTGCTCTACTACATCCCCAACTTCTTTTTAACAGCTTTCGTTTTTCATTCGTTTGTTCGCACGTTCGTTACAGCACTGGTTATGTTCGTGGGTCAACTCAACATTTTTCGAGTTTTAGCTACTAGCTACATGAAACACAATTCACTTAATTTCCTTTAAAAATTCGTCAATAGATTTTAATTCACAGAATAAATGGTTCGAGGTTTAAATTCGTTGTCGTAATTGTTGCTGCAGCTGCGAAGGAGTTGCAAATTATACCAATTTTTTTGTTTCTACCGTTTTCTTTTTTCTTCGTTTCATAAACGCAACGCGACGAAAGGCGAGCGGGCGAGCGATGAAGCAGGTAAACGGAGTTGGAAATCAGAGCGGGTTTTCACAAATTAACAACACGAATATTTGAAATTTTCACCAGTTCAGAGTGTTCCCGGTATTGCAATTAACACACAAACTACACTTTGCATCCAAATCGAAAGTTTTGAATTTCGGAAATAATGAATTTAATCCAGATTTAAGAAAACATGGTTTGCGCTACGTCCGCTTTCAACATTCTTTCCACCTTCACCGTACAAAGAGCGATTTTCGAATGCCTCAACAATTTTCTCTTCATGTTCAACAGCGCCATTTCTGCTCGCTGACAGCTGCAGCTGCGGTGTTGCCAATCTGTTGCTGTGTGTATTTCAATTGAGACATTTTCCGATGGGAAACTTTCAATCTAAGTGGCAGCGTCAGCTTATGATTGGAAGAGCAAATTGGTCTGAATTTATAAGAAAATGAATTTTCTACAAAGATTAGGCTTGGGAACTAATGCGAAATGTAACAAAACGTTTATTTATGCCCCTCAAAGCATTTGCAAATGAGACTAAAGCACGTCTTTAGATGTTTTGAGCTGCCCATAGCGAATTGGAACGAATTCGCCATTTGAGCCTTGTTGGTAGCACTAAGCTGTGTTTCATTAGCACAATTGCTGAATTCTCGTTGCCACATAGTCGGTGTTAAAAGAAACTGCAACAATTTTTATTGGGGTTTTATAGATACAAAATTTTAAAGTAACGAATAAAAGAATATACAACTTTAGATTAGTATTTTAAAATAAAGAAAAATTCAATAACTATTAAATGATACAGCTAATATTATACAAAAGAATTTTATAATAGCACTCAACGTCTGTGCATTTATAATTCCCGGTTTAGGTTTCTTTTTTTTATTAAATTTTCGTCTTTCATTGTTTAAATTTTTAGAAACTTGTTTAATATATTTTTTCTTTGTTTTCAATTTAATGTATCCTTTTTGTTTAATTTATTTTTATTTTAGTTTTAAGACTTTATTGTTTCAAAACGGAAAATATTTGCTTTAATTTGATCTAATTTTTAGAAACATATTTTGTTTGTTTTCTTTATTTTATTTTTTTTTTCTTGTTTTAATAAAAGTTGCAGATTTTGTTTTAAAAAGAAATTTAGTTGTTATGAACAAATTATATTTTTTTCCCCCTAACTTATTTTCTCTTGTTATTAATTTGTAGATTTTATTGTTAAAAAAATACTTTATTTTTAATTTCATTTAGTTTTTTGAAACCTATTAATTTTTTTATTTAATTTTTGGTTTTTATTGCTTTAAAAATAAAAATATATATATCGCTAGCTTAGATTGAAAAGTTGTCAGGTCCCATTTTGCTTCTTTTGGACATACCAAATTTTCCTTGTATTGAATATAAACGGGAAAAGAAAACACAATTACTTACTTGTTGCCACTTGTATCAAAATATGAGTTTTCACACCAAAGCGGACTTTGCAACTATTTACTCTAAGCAAACGATATATATTTTTAATTTATTTTAATTTTTAGAAAACTTATTGCGTAAACATAAGTAGATCTTTCATTTCCCTCCTTCATTGTCCTTCGAAAGACTGAAAAGAGACTTCGAGATAATTTTCAGAATTGATAATTGTCTTACGAAGGACTTATTGATCTAAATACTTATCGATAATGATATCGATAACGACATAGTCCGCGATCACTCAGAATGAATTCTGAATAAACCAGGGATCGCAAATTATGATATTTTTTTTAGTTTGAACTCAAAAATCATTCTGGAAGAGAAATGTTACGTACTTGTTACACAAACTACCTTCAGCGGCACTCATATTAATAAAAAAAATTAAGTTTAATAACACTGTTGGGACGCTTACATAATTTTGGGTCGTAGATCAGGTCATTTTCGCAAGATGTTTTCATTTTAAGTTTGCATTGTGAATGAAAAAATGAAACTTTAACAGGGGGAAAAAATAAAAATAAACGATTTTTTGTAAAAAATATCGATAACGAAAATCTCTAAAATCCCGAAATAGTCCCCAGATTGAGTCTCTGTCTATATCCTTTTCGCAATAATTACCTTTATTTTAATCTTTCTTCCTCTATCTTCATCTTTACTTTTATCTGTATCTTCATCCTCATATTTTTCTTTTTATATATCTTTGTTTTTACTTTTATGTTTATCATATTCTTCATCTACGTATTCCCCTTCACCTTTGTCTTTTATAAATATTGCGCCATCTGTTATTCAAAAGCCGAAATACCTACACCCACATACTTTTTGTCTCCTTCTCTCACTTTTTTTTGTATGGAAAATTATTTATGCCCATATATTTGAATCAAATAAACATACTTACAAGATACCAACCAATACTTCCCCTATACCAAATGAAAGGAAAAATCTTGAGTTTTATATTAAAGAAAACAAAAACAAAATCTTTCGAGCATTTTGGAAACAAAAAAAATTTGCTAATTTTTTTTTAATTTTTTCGCATTAAAATATTTGTTGAACTTATATAAAATTTGTACACGATAATATTTCTACTGCTCCAAAGAACCTATATCCCGAAAATGAAAGTTTAGCCTGCAAATCGTAAGTTGCTAGAGCACTTGAAAGGCTCAAAATTTACCCCAAAATAAGCCAATATTTACCGTTGTTTATATAAATATATGAATATATAACTGCTAGAAAAAGTATTTAATTATATTTATTATCCAAAAATAAATACTGCAAGCATTCAACTACATATATACATACATACATATGTATGTGTAGATGCACTCACCACTTCGCCTTTCCCCAAAAATAAACACTGTTAATAAAAATCGGTAATGAATGCATAAATTCTATAATGACTAATAAAGCCGAGCAATTGAGATATATCATCGTGCAATAATACAGCTAATTGTGTACTAATTTTACATCTCAAATATTTTCCGCTAGAGAATGTAATTTTTTTTAGTGCAACGGTAACGGACGAGTGCCATTAGTGCGTGTACATTTCGGTTGCGTTCAAGTGTGTTCACATTTAAGTGTGTGTGTGTGTGTGTGTGTGCGGGATATGCAAGAATGCGAATATGCACGTTGATTTCAAAAATAGTTTGCTATATTTTTATGCGTACGTACATACGTACATACACATGCATGCAGTATATACTTGCATTTTCCGCAATTGAAGCGCCGACAGCGGCGAAGTGCAAAAACCTCAAACGGATTTACGCGAATTTGGATTTTCAACACAAACAACTCAATCGAAAGAACGCGTCGCGCGCCTAACAGCTGCAACTGCAGCCACAGGCTAAGTGGGATTGCTGTTCGAGCAAGCAAGCAACTGGCAAAAGTGCATTAGCGGATATGGCTGATGCTCGACGGCATGTGAAAATCGTAGGGAATGAAAACACAGCGGGCAAAGCGGGCGAATAGTATTGGATGTGCGCTAAATTCCACGCCTTACGTTTTACATGTGCACTATGTGGATATGTATGTATTAGTATGTAAATATGTATGTATGTGTGAATCTTTTCGATTGTAGACTTCTTTGGACTTCATGGGTTATAATTTTTGTTTATTTAGTTTTAGCCCAGGAATATAGTAAAGTTAATAAGCCTTCATACGTTTGATGAGATGTTAATGGCTATGAGTTCCTCAGATTACGCTGGTTTACAGCAAAAATGTTCAATGGATGCCACTATCCAATTTCCAATTTCTATGTAGAATTGCTCGGTGATTCCGAAAATCTAGTTATTTTCTATGGATACGTTTTCGAGATATTTGCAATTTACCGTTATTCAGATCAAAACAAAAAGTGGTTCCTCTTAATCACGTATATCTTGCAAACCAATTTAACAATCTTAAAATGAGAAACGTCAAACCAAAGCTAATAAAATTATCCATAAAACATTAAACTAATTAATTAATCATTCTAGATTTTTTATTTTTTTTATCAAAAAAATCAAACTTTAACAGAAGAAAAATTAAAAAAATTACAGTTTATGTGCCAAATTTTTGCCTTTGTGCTAAAGCCTGTTCTGTTACAAAAAAAATCAAGTTACTAATGAAGGAAAGCGAGGGATAAATAAAGAAGTAATGAGTGGTCAAATGAAAATATGCAAAGATTTTTTGTATGAAAAATGAGCAGGAAAGAAAGTTACTCATACGCCACGTACACCTGATTTATACAACATTTGATTGGCTAATCTTAGTTTCAACCAGCCAGCTGAAGGTCTTCACATCATTTTCCCAAACATGGCCATCACTCCCCGTATGTGTGTGTGTATTTCCACCAGCAACAGGTAGAATGTCAGTAAAAGCATAGACGGACAGCAGAGTTCATCCGGATTAACAGCGCAGTTGATCTGATCAAAATTGTACCCTGGCAGACGACGGTAATGCGGATTAACGAGCCGCAAGAACTCCCATTTAATTTTTTTTAATACTTTTTTGAAACTTACTTACCAATGTAACCAGCCGGTGTCTGTACTTTAATGATGAGAATGTATCTGGGTTGTCCTGGTTCATATGTAGCACAACTTTTGCCAATGCCGGTTGGACCAACTTCCGTTGCCAGTACGAAGGATCATTACCCGTTCCCGTTCTTAGCGACCTGCGCCTTTCAACACACTTTGACGTCGAGATCCAGAATTACATATTGACTTTGTCTGTGGACTATATTCTTGCGCTTTTATAAAGTTCCTGATCACCAAAGATAGCCATACCACTATCGGTACGTCGGACTTTGCTGGATAGCGTTAGTGGGCTGTGCTCTGGTCAAGTCTTTGGCCACGAAGCAGGCCCCGGGTGGTGAGATTTGTGAGGGGAATTAGCCTTCGGACTTTTCTTACCAGAAGGTATCATGGCTTTAATGCTAGTGGGTACCTATGCTACACCTACTGCGTGCCTCCGTTGTAAGCTTTTTCTGGCGTAGGGGAGTTTGGAGGTTCGGTGGCTCTAGTGGCTCCTGTAGGTTTTTTTTTGAGCGCCGAGGTCTTCATTTTAGCGATGTTTAGGTCAAAGTTTTCGTTTTATACTGTGTCTGGCATCTAACATACCTAAAACCGTAATGAAAGCAGCCATTGAACGAAGTTGAACGCTCGACGCTAAATCTATTCCGGTTTCGCTTTCGATTCGCATTCCCAAAGAAGCAAATGTTTTGGCAAATTTTCAAGTTTAAAAGATCAGCGCTTTGGTTTTCATTGTTAACCTCTCGCATTGTTATCAAAGCAATACTCCCTTGAAAATAGTATTAGAGAATCCATTCTATGGTTCCGCCGCCAAATGCCAATTAGTTTGTTGAACTGCTGCGCTGAGAGTGGCGGCGGTGATGATGGCCAAACGCTTGAGCTACATACAGACATCAATACTACTTACCATATGTATGTATGTGTGTATGTACATTAGAGTGGTCCAAAAAAAATTTTTTTTTCGAGATAGGGTTTGGCACCTTGCAAAATTTGTCCTCTTGTCGAAAGAGTTGCTGGATACCCAACTATATGTTTCTAAGTATAAATTTAGGGGCTGTTCATGATGCTCATATTTTACTCTAGAAGTATAGTGTACATATTTTTATCAAATAATTTGTTAAGCAACCTAAAAACATTTCAAATTTAAATTATCTATAAAAATATCACAAGCTTCAGTTATCATGGCAACAGTAGCTTTTTATATGAATCACCAATATTTTTGCCAGTTTCACAGCGATCCAGTAGCGCATCTCAAGGTCCCTGAGCACCCTATATTGGTTAAAGTAGAAAAATGAAAGTTGGTATAGATATTTCAAATATCAAAAGGAAAAAAGTAAGGGGGTGTCCCTGTTTTGTAGAATGACATTTTTTCTCCCATACAAAAATTGGACCACTCTAATGTACATATGTATGTTTTTCTCAGTTTTTGCACTTGCTATTCAAGTCTATTTAGTTGTTTTCAGAAATTTCCAACAAAAAAACACGCACTGTCGACAAATTCCTCTGCGCTGTCGACGCACCTGCTAAAAATAAGCGCAAACGCCAAATGGCTTTACTTTGGCAATGTTGATCCAAAAACGTGGTGGTACATTCTTGCCGCATCTATGGATGGCGCGCGCCACACGATGATCATACGCGCCTTCGCTAATCTCATTTCTGCAATGCATTTGCATTTGTTGGCGACAATCATGAGCGAGCGCTGCATTTGTATGTATGTATGTAGCGGTAGCGTGTTTGCAATTCTAATGCTTGGGCGCCTTAAAATAGACAAATATTTTTCTAAATTTATTTGCTTGTTTTTGTCAACCCAAAACAGCAACGGAATATGAGTGTCATCAGCTTAATGCAGTTAATGCCAACGCCTCTGTCGCCGCCACCCTATTGCTTGCTGCTGCAACAGAATTCAACATTTTCGGCCCACAATTATTCATAGGTGGCGCCGACACCAATATTGGGAACACCACAGCGTTGACATCGCGACGACAGTGACGTGAAATGACGTTGTAGTTTTAAAAATGAATATTTCAACGAGATGATTGAAGAATTTCACAAATATTTGTATGAGTATATACGTATGTATGTATAGATATATATATATAGTATATATACCCTGCAAACCATGTTTTCAGAGTACTCTGAATAGTAGAAAAATCTTAAACAATTCGTAAAGATCTTATCCGATTTTTTGCGGAATTTTCTAAAATGAAACAAACAGTGCACACTTCGATCCCTTTACGAAATTTCGAAGGCAGTGCTGCGATGTGAAGAATTTTTTTTTTCAGAATTTTCTTTAAGAAATTGTACAGAAATTTCGTTATGAGTTCGTGTCAAACATTTCAGATGATTTTCTTTGTAGACTCGTAAAAAAAATCGTTACAGAATTAGGACACTCCTAAAGATTTCGTTAAGATTTCGGGAACTTTGGTTTGCAGGGTATATACATACATACATACATATATACATATATGTATATGTGTGTACATTAGGGTGCGCCTAATTTTTCAACTTTGACCCAAAAAGCGAGCCAGGTTCATTTGGTCATACAAATTTTTAAAATTTTCAAAATCGGATAATGGAAAGACGTGCCTTAACAGCCCTAAAGTTATGCAAAACTGGCCTTATAACTTCCAAACCTGACGAGATATGAAAATAGCGTAGCGAAAATTTGAAAAAAATTTAATTAAAAAAAATCTGTCCTTTATTGTAGATGGGTTGGCAAATGAAAAATTTTAAAAAGCTACACAGTTTACGTGGCGAACTTAGCTCAGTGGGTAGACTACTGGCTTTGTAGGCTTGGGTCGCTGTATCAAATCCCAGCTATAACTTTTACCTTTGTGTAAATAATTGTTGTTTTTCCACACCATTTTTTTCATATCTAGTCCTAGCCATGCCCATTTTCCGTCTCAATTTCTTCAAAGCAGAAAAGGGAAATAGAGTTGTCATGTATAGCGATTACGTACAGGTGTTTGAAGCAAGCGCAGTTTGCAAATATAAAGCAGTTCTACAAGTCGCTCCCAATGAAAAATCGGTACTGTTTTTCCATCGCAAAAATATTAAGATTTACGTGATCTGGACCGATTTCAAAATAACTCCAAACATTTACAGCCAAATTCATAAAAAATAAAGATCACTTCAACTGTTTTATAAATCAAAAGTTTGTATAAAAATGTCACTTTATAGAGCCCTATAAATCTACTTTATTTTATATGAATACGGCCATTAGTTTTTTGAAAATAAAATTTGTTTTTTTTTTAAATATTCTTTCCCAAAAATTTAACTCAGATGATTTGTAAAAAAAAACTGTATCAACGGAAAAAATAACGAGATATTTGAAGGTATTTTCAAATCGGTCTAACTCACATAAATTTAATATTTTTACGAAATATTTTGGCGAAAGTCTAACATCCAATTACATTAAAATTAAAGAAGATTTTAACTGCTTTATAAATCGAAAATTTGTATCAACACGTCCATTTATAGCGCTCTTTAAATCTATTTTATTTTTTTATGAATAACGCCATAAAAAATATAACAAATTTTATAATTCCGTTTGAAAAACCGAACCTCTTTTCGGCGATGCATGCATGCATTCATATTGATGTCCAATTGAGGGCATGCAAGTTATTTTGCAATCTTATCCGTATTAAAATGTTTTATTAGATATCCAATTAATATTAGCCCGGCACGCATGCTTCGATTCGCTATGCTCTTAGGTACATAGTATGTACATATGTATGCATGTATGTATTAATATACATATCTATGTATGTGTGTATTTAGCACACAACCCTTCAGTTTTCCTCGCATATTTGTGCTAAATACTTTTCTGCAATTTTTGTCTTGTTTTCGAGTGTAAGATTTTTTTCACAAATTGGTAGCGACCCCAACTTTTTTTCGTATCCTAAAATTTAAAACAATTAAATTCAACAAATGCAACAATTACTTGTATTTTGTTTTTGCTTTTAGCGGGCCATTGTCAAATTTTAGCTATTCTTCCCCGACTAGGAAAATATAAAATTTTGACAATCAAACGCTACTCACAGCTGATGAAATAACACCCCTTATATAAATTCGCCTTGGTAGCTACATATGTACATATGTATAAGCCAAATTAAAAAAAAATTACAGTGATCGAAAATACTTTCAGCGGAACGTGCGAAATTATTGTGAACAATCCAGAATTTTAAGTAAATAAGACTGAAAAACAAGTTGGAATTCGCTGACTTAAATATTCACACCAAAAATTTAAACAGTAAATATGTATTTTCAATATTTATTTAAAGTAAATTAAAAAATAATGCTGAATTTCCACTAAGCATTAAATAGCAAAAATGACAAATGACAAAGTCGGGCATTAAAAGATAATCGTGTCATTACATTAAAAAAATAGTCATTAAGAAATTTTTTTACATGGCATAAATTTTTTGTCATTTCAATGCCTAGTGGATATTCGGCATAAGTTTGAAACCCAAAAATGTGCATACATATTTATTTGTATTAGTAATTTGTGTATAATTCTATTATAAATGTTCAAATTTTAAATTTGATTTGGTATAATTTTCATAAAAGCACATTTAGTACATACAATAAGTGAGTGATGAAACAAACATTTACAGCCAGTCATAGATGTTTGTGTGTTGCTTTTGCTTCGCTTATAGAAAACTTAAGTAATTACATATCGCACATTTGCTTCAAGAGTGCCACAATCCAAACAATTAAAAACTCGACAAGTACAGCTTTAAAGTTTTGAATACATATTTTCTTCTAGTGAGCTACTGGCAATAGGTACAGCTATGAACATTTTAACACATCATAAGGCCAGGTAGCGGTCTGCGTACTTATCTAAAGTTTTTTTACTTTATTTATTTATTTTTTGTTATTATGGCACTATTGCAGCAAATGTGCGATATGTAGTTGCAAGTGAGTGTAAAAAAAGTATCATTGCTAAGCTGTTCTCATAAATATTATAAGTGAAAATTCATTTAACATGCATTACAATGCCTCATATAAAAAATCAGGGACTAACTAAATTTAATTCTGAAACATTCTACATACATACATACATACATATGTGCATATGTATATACATAGCAGTACAATATATTCAAAACTTGCTTCCGGAGCATAAAGTTCGTAAAAGTTCTATTAGTAAATATCTATTATCTTCAAATATGTTAATATCTTATTCGTGATTTTTGCCGCTTTGCAGATTTTACAAGAATAAGTTTGAAATGTGTTTATGTATGTACATTCATATGTCACCATTTAATGATTTCAGTTAATTATTCTACACATTAGACTAATATATTCTTTAATTTCACGTAAATTGCCTACATTTAGCCATGTACGCATGTATAAATTATATAACAATGAAGTATGCAAGCAGTTCATGTGCACATATCGATGTATGTATACCCAGATATACACGCAAGTAAAATATATAAAGTTTAATAATTACATAGTACATATTTGCGTACACATGCAATTATTTGCACATCTGCATAATATTTAATAGAAACCGAATTCATATCAGTACATACGGGCATACACACATACAAATTATGTATCGTAAATAAAGTTATTTAACTATCCATCGTTATTTGCAGGTATCTAATGCAATATTTTTTAAACATAAAAATAGTTTACAGAAACAAGTGGTAACATTGTTTTTATTTTTCTAATTAACATTGCTATTGTTTTGAATAACATATTAAAAAATAATAACAAATTTCTATGTAAATCTACTATTGGTTTTGCAACAATAACAAAGACATGCGTAAAGCTGCGAAAATAACCCATTATTATTATATTAGTTACATGTTCCAAACCAAATTTTATTAGTTATAACAAAAGGTATAATTTCATTTCGTTTAATTCAATAAATACGTAAGTAACTAAGCATCAGTATATATCATATGCGTTAAACGATTCTCAATATAAACCTTAAAAAAAATTGCTTCATTTTTTTATTGGTGCAACAAATCCATTTATAAGGTATGTCTAATTCAATTAGATTGTGGCTTGGCAAAGAAAGCTAAAGTTTGTCCCATCTATAGTGAAATCTTAATTTTAATTTACATACTATTAGCAAACGATATACAAAAGCGTGCAAGATGCTGTTGCTGTGCAACGTAAAGAAAAACATATGTAGGTAAATGACTTTTCAACAATTAGATATCCAACAACCGATTAACTGCATTCTTGTTTTTGTGTTCTAAAATGCGATTGCTTAAATTACTATACAGGACCATACAGCTTTTAATCCCACCACTTTGTTACAGGAACTTGCGATAATTCCTTAAGTCCACCTGCTCGTCACTCAAACCAACTCCTGTCAAATCGCCCAATACACCAACAGCCGCAGCAGCGCTCTCAAAAGATGGCGGTTCACTATTCAAACCTGGACTGGGTGGATCACAGACATTTGCATTTTTCCCTTTTGTTCGACGACGTCCACGCGTGCCACCTGTGCCACGCGGTCGCCGACCAGTACTAGTCGTACCTGATGTCGGTGTTGCCGTTAGTTCACTTGTTAAGCCTCTGCTGTTACCATCATTCGTATCCACAGTCGAATGCGATATATCAGAGGTAGCAGCTGTGGAGGAGCTCGCTGATTTTCGACCGCGCTGACCGCCGGTACGTCGTCGTCCACCACCGCCACCACCTCCTTCGCTGGGCGTAGTTGCGTCACGTTTATTTGGACGACGCTTTCGTCGCTTTTTGGTGCCATAGCGCGGATCATAGTCTAATTCATCATCGCCAGGTGATTTGGGATCTTCCAAGGCATCTAGTTCATTCATTTCAATGTCATCATAGAACCATTCTTTCGACATGTCGTCCTTGACTGGTAGGGGTGGCTGTTGTTGCTGCTGCACTATTAATTGCTGACTGTCTTTACTGTCAGATGTGTCGCCGCCAGCAGCGCCCAAGGATAGCGATTCATCGAGCAGCGTCCCATTCAAATCGGAATCAAACATCGACCCAATGCTAGAGCCGATTAAAGGAGATGCTGTGCCAGCGTTTCCAGTGACCACGCTCGATTCTTGTTCTTTACGCAAAGATTGAAATGGCCGATCAGGGAAACTGCAAGGGAATGTTAAATAAATACTTCGGGTTCACTAAATACAAGAAACATTTTTCTTACCGGTACATTTTATTTAGATACTGGCGCCGGCTTTTACGCCACCGTGTTGACGGATATGTGTAGATCTGTCCTTGCCGGAACCCCGGCATTCGTTGCCGTTTGTCCATGAAGAGATGGGAGTGATTTTGAGCAACTCGTGTTTGAGGATCGAAAAAAGGTAATCGTAGCCGGCGTTCCAAGCATAAACGTGTATTGAAGTTAGCACTGAACTCAATCGTCTCGCGATAAGAAACATCTTTGAAAAAATTTTCAATTTTATCCAAGTTTGGTGCCGAAACAATTTGTATATCCACAGCTGAAGTCATGTTTGCAAAACTGGCAATATAGCACCTAATAGCCTCCACCCGTAATATAATGAATAATTCTTAGATAAAACGCTTGTATCTTCCAAAAGCCATGCAAATTGCTGCAGCAGCAGCAACTGTTGCTGTATGAGGTGGCTGTTGCTGTGCCGTCACAGTTCAAAATTATGTTCTTATCTCGATTTGCGAATTCCTGCTTTGCTTCACAAATTTTTATAAATTCCAGTAAATGTTTAATAGGCGACCTGTTAATTTTTGCACGGCACCGGTACCTTCATGTGCATACTATAAAATACAATTTCTATGAATACATAACTATAGATTTTTCTAATCTAATTTCGTAAAAAAGTAAATTTTTTTAGTTCTTCTCCGCCACTCCTTTCACCACTTCGTTTTAATAATCCTTCCGTTTCTTTCTTGTCAACTTTCTCTATTTCCGTTTTGGCATGACATTTCTATATTCTCTGCAAGTGATGTACACTTTGGATATCGATAAATATCGATTACATATATTCATTTTTTAGAATTGCAAAATATCGGTATATGCAGTACTTCTATTCGCCGTATTTGAAAAAATACTTTAAAAATAACAGTGTGGAACAAAAATTAATTTGTAAAAACCATAGCGAGCGCATATATCAGGTTTGATAGCTGTTCTCCATATGAACAATGGCTCATACTCAGTTTTACTAGATCAATTCGTTCTCGAGAAAAAGTTTCATAATCCAAAAATCTGAGTTACGTTGTGTAATAAGCGCTGGTTCTATGCTTAAGATCTGGGTCTAGGAAATTCAGGATTTATATCTGGCCTGCGTCTCTCCACACAACAGCTTTCTGAAGGCTATAGGTAAGGTAAGGTTGAAATGTTTGGAGAGTACTTCCCCACGTTTACGGAGCGATTTTGCTAATACTTTTTTGTTATTATACCTTTCGTTTTCCACAGCAACCGCCAATTCATTTGCTAAGACGAAGAAGTACACAAGGCATGTTGCCCGGGTACAGGCGACTTGTTACCCCTCTGCTTTCATCGTCGCTCACCCTCTTTTCAGATATAAATTCGTCTTGTCTTGGTCGTTTCGGTTACGAAGGCCCGACTGTCGGGGCTTGGTTGGATAAAGTCCGATCACACCAAATGCGTTTTTCATAAACTAGCTTAGCATACATACATATGTAGTAACTGTAAGATTAGAAAGCCTTGATAGTCCAATTAGCTATGTGCTCTTTTTAATATAAACTAAAACAATTTTCATTTTTTTATTAAAACAAAACTTTTTTATTTTGCCTTACATGGGAAATCATAAAATATATCGTTTCCTCGTCATAATAATAATATTAATGTCCGTACAATATTTTTGATGCATATATTAATAATTATGTAGTATTTATTTAATATAACTATATCTGCAAGTAACTAATTTATATATATATATATATATATATATGTGTGTATATATATTATCTAGATTTCCTCATTATTATATGCAATAGTTCACTTGCTCCATACTAATTACGATTTTATACCCCACTGCTCTTAAATGTTACGCAATATTTCGCTCTATATATTTTTAAGTACATTAGCGCTTTTTCTTAGCTGATCAAGCTTAAAATAAGTTAAAATCATAATAAAATAATATTTGAAACAAGCGCAACGGCCAGTAATCAATTAGATGAAAAGATATTAATATTATGGAACTCAAAAAATTATGTATTTAAATACATAATGTTCAGAGTTGTAAAACTAAGCCAGATTAGTAGATATATTTAAAAACAAAAAGTAGAAATAAGCAGAGTTTTTTAGCTTTAGTTTTACACTATTTTCAATGAAAAGAACTTCAATCGTAGGCAAAAACTAGCGCATAGGTTTTTTAAAAAAACTTTATCATAAAACATTTCGTAAAATTTCAAGAGTAAAATTAACTGCAGCATAAGCTGTATGTTTTTTTTTTGCCAAATAACAATTAATATACACAAAATATAACACAAAATAACGAGCTTTCTCATTATCAACATTATTTATTTTACTACACCACATTGAAATTTTGCCAATCAATCAACATTTTGAAAGAGAAGTGAGCACAAAACATGTCACGAGTTACTAGCAAGAGTGTGTTCATATAGTCAATGCCAGCAGCATTTTAGTTCTTCTGAACTGAGAACAAGAATTTACATATGCATCAAGAGTTTGCACTTATTTTATTAATACATATTTTTATTTGTTAGATATTATTTTATTTTTGCTTTTCCATACGCTTAATACATAATACAGTTATGCGGAGTGCCATGTATACAATTTTACAAATTTCACATGAGCGAATAATGAATGATTATGGACATGCAATTGATTGACTATCGTGCATAGTATAATCCTTTGTAAACATTAAGAATTTAAGAGCGTATGCATGTGTACACATATCTGTGTGTTTGTTGCAGAGTACGCAATGACATACATACATATGTATATAATTTAGGCTGTGTTTATTGTTTACTTCGTTAATGTATATTACAAAATATATATTTATAAAGAATATATAGTTTGTGTAATTTACGAAGAACACATGTATGTAAGTATACTTGTATGAAAGGAGAGAACAAGGAGACCGAAGGAGGGAACAAAGGGAGGGATATAGTTGTATGTTTTTCCATTTTCAGTTTCGATCTTTTTGTGTTTTTTGTTTTCTTTTTTTTTTTTGCTTAGACGCTCTATTAACATGTTTTTTTATGCTTATACTGCAATTTAATTTTTCTTAGATTTTGAATCAATCCTATTCGGGTACGATCTCAGGAAATCCGGTAACTTCCGTTTGCTCCGCTACGGGTTGTCCATCGACAACATATGATATGCGTAACCTCATGCGAAGGGTAGCCTAAAAAGTTACGAAAAAAATTGTCAATAATGATCTCTAAGTGGAAATGTGATAGATTAATTTGTGATTTATACGCACATTGGACGAACTGACAACACGCATCTCTTGCGTTATAACACCACCCGGCAGTAATACCGATCCAGAAGGCGATAGCATTTGTAATGTGAATACTCTAGGAACTGCGGCCTGTGAAATTAGAAAGAATGTCGAAAATTAGAGAGGTTATTTACGAAATGTAGATTGCATAGTATGTATTATAATGCATTAGCAGTAGAACTTAATACATATTCTTCATGTGTATACGAGGGCAGGTTGATAAGTGTGGGGCAAAACCAAATATTTTCGGGAAAATTTTACTTTATTTTTCGACAAGCCTCCGAACTTCGGATGTTTTTTCGGCTTCATTTATTTATTTTGTTTTAAGCGCTTAAGCATTTTTTTATTGCGTTTTTCTCGAAACGACTTTTTTCACACTGGTGTACACGATATCTCCAAATCCACTGAACGGATCTTTATAGCACTGTTCAAAGCGCTTCATGAAAATCTGTCGTTTTCTTCAAACCACGGTTAATTTTGCAAAAAAAAATTAAAGAAGTCGTTTTTAAGCAAAAAACACAACCGGTTTTTCAATTTTCATATTAAAAAATTTAGGAGAACCGTTAATTTTTTCATGATCAAATGATCGGATCTAAAGCAAATTAATAAGGGACCACCTGTGAGATACTACCTTTCCGAAAGAAGTATCAAAATCGGTTAACGTGTTCCAAAGTTATGCGGTATCATATAAAAAAAAATATAAAAAATATTCCGACGAATTGATAACCTTTTCCTTTTTTGGAACTTGGTTAAAAAGGGGCGTATTCTTGTTTTCATACGAATCGAAAATTGTGAAATTTTCCAATTATGTATTTTGTAACCAAAAATTTCAAATTTTCGGTTCGAACGAAAACAAGAACACGATCATTAATTTTTTTTCCTGAAATTATTCTTAATTAATGAAGTTTTACCGATATTTTTAGCGAAATTTCTGCTTTATTTATTTATTTTAATTAACTACCGGCTCACCTGAAAGACGTACTGTTCCAATGTATTGGCTGAATTATTTGTTGTTCTCATAAATATCTGTAAACAGTCGTTGCCTCTTACCGGTACCAATTGTACCAGCAAGTCGTTCTTATCCAACGCTGTCAAAGTGGGACCTTGAGGCTATAGAAATGAAGATAAAAAAACAACAACAGTTATTTGTCAAATTGAGGTCTAAAAATTATGCATTGACAATATTTACCACAGCAATATTATTTGGTGGTGGAACATTCACAACTGGTGACGCTAAATCGGAGAGCAATGCATTGCCGGGGATAGCGCCTGGCTGCGATAAAATACTGTTCGAGCCTAACAGGCCGACGACACCGATGCCACCCCCACCACCGACATTGCCGCTTAGTGGCATTATACTCGCCAGATCGTTGCCATTTGTCGCCGCTGTCGTTGGTATTGATGCCGACACACCAACACTCAAGTCCAGGCCAAGCACATTATTCATATTAGCTGCCGCATTGGTGGTACCACCAGCTGAGATGTCCAAATCGAGCAAGTCAAGTATGGCTTGATTATTAGACGTTTCGTTAGCATTTTTAGTGTTTTTCTTTTGAACGGCAACCGAGTTTGACAAATCTGTCGCTGTGGGGGAAGTCAAATCGGCACCACCAAGTAAGTCCAGCAATATATTCTAAGACAGATAAATTTAAATAAGCGAATTTTTTAAATTAAGATGCGTAGTCTTCTGGTTTGGCAAGTGTTGACCTACCGTATTGTCACCCATCGTATTCATGTTGTTTTCTTTGCCCAGCTGTTGTTCATCGCCAATGCCTATGCCGTTTTCAATTAAATCGGGACTGTTGTCATCATACGAACCACTACTCTCGCCATTTTGCGAAGAGATCCGACTTATTTGCATTGGTGGCATTTTTTCCAACAACGGTGGACGCAAATTCTTGTAGGTGCCAAATAGTTGCGTGAACTCAACGCCACGCTGCTGCAAATCCACATTCAGATGACTGCCGAATGAGGTAATCAATGCCTGAATTTCTCTAAAGTAGTGATCAATTAATTAGAAGATGATATCATTGTAAAAGCCAATTAGTTTCTTATTACTTACTCTACACAATTCTGTAGACGCGTGCTTAGTTTAGCGAGTGACACTAAGGCGTATTGCTTGCTGGTTATTGATACTTGAGCAGAGGTTAAATACTTATGATACATGATGATTAAATCGCTTTCTGACGGACGTTCAAATTCTGTTAAATGTTGCACAAGAGTAGCGCAGTTAATGATAATATATGTATATTTGATATTAATATGAATTTTACTACGCACCATCTTCGTTTGGTCCGTACATAAAGAGATCACCATATTCGCCAATGGCCCACACAGCCACTTGCAGCAGCGGCTGCTTGTCTTCACAATGATTTGCGACCTGAAGCGACTCCCAGAAACGATTCGTTATGTATGTCTGCTCTGCGACAGGGCTGCTCGAGACCAATTGAATGGTGGATGAGACCACATCGTCGCGCACATAGTTGCCAGCCTGTTGCATAACAAAGATTGCATTATTGCAGTCAAATTATATAATTTTAAAACTTCATCTACTAACCGCAACCAATACACTCAGCTGTGTATCCAGATGCCATCTCGCATTGGGCGAGTAACGTTCAGCAGCCAAAATCATTCCCGAACTACATTGCGCTTTGAATTCGGGATCAGCCTTCTCGAGGAACAGCAACAACTCCTTCGTCATTGTACGAATATTTTGTGCATTAATTAGCGCAAACGAGAGTTCCATGGCGCGACGCCTTATCGAAACATCCGGATCTTTTAGGCACTCCAAAATAGTGGTGCGATGACGTTGCACCGCCGACGTGTCTGCATGTACAGTACGCAGCAACGTATTCAATGCCACATAACGAATATTCTTGTCGGAGTTAAGTAGAAAACGACCAAGAATATTGACGGCTAACACGCGGAGGCCACCTTCCGAGCTTTAGAAAATGTTTCGAGGAAATTTTATAGCGATTCATTAGTTAATGACGATAAATTAAACATACCGTATATCCATTATAGAGAGTACAGTCTCGTACAGAATGGTGTTGCCGACATTTTTACTTGTTTCTGTGTTGGTGGCTACCTGCGCCAAAATATCATTCATTGCCTCTGAGGCATCCACATCATTGTGACCGAGTATGCGCAACAAACGTAGAATTTTCACCTGCAGAAACGGATCACTCACACCACTGACATCATGCTCCGGGGAGTAGCCGCCCAAAATTAGATTCTTCAGAATACGCACCAAATTTGGCACAATCTAAATGGAATGAGATATGTATGATGCATTGGAAATATGTGGACTTAGTACAAAAAACGTTATTTTTTAAGTGAAGATAGAAGAACGAGTATAAGAAGTGGGGTGGTAATTGAAAGAAGCGCGCAGTAGGAAAGATTTGCAAGGGGTGAAAAGCGATAAAAAGTTCGGTATAAAGCGGTGAAGTTTGTGAGATGGAATGTAGGAAAACTGCATACAAGCTCGTATTTAGTGTTTCGAGGTGAAAGTGAGGTGGAAGCTCATGAAGAAGTTTATATGTAAAAGTGAATAGAATTGCGTAGGTAAAAAATAAACTTGGAAAAAGTAGTTTTTTAATTGAAAAAAAAGAGTGGATAGCAAAATTTTTTATTTTTTATTTCGATAATATTGAAAAGGTTTCAAAAAACGTTATCAAAAACAGCTGAACTAGCCTAAGCAAAGTGTAAAAATGAGGTTAGGACACTGTAAAAACTCTTTAAAAGTAATACTTGTGAAGAATTACTAGAATACGTGCAAGTCGTTAGTAATAATGTCAATTTTTCGTATAACATTAACATAAAATTATTTTCTTGAAATCTGATGAGCTATGTATAAATAAGGAGCTTTTAGAATATTAGCTTTAAGTTGAGTGCTTTTTTTTAATGTTCTTCTGTTTCCCTAACTTGAAGTGAAGGAATTTTTAGTTGTACTTGACGTTCGAGACGATGTTGTATTCATAATCGATATCGGGGCCCGCGGGACCCACGGTACTGATCCTTTCCCGACACTCCCGATAAAGTCGCAACCTCCGCAAATAAGCACTTTTTTATGTTTTATTGACAGTACCAGGTTGACCGAGCTTTAGTTGTAGAAACATAATTCTTTTTTAAGTCGACTTGGGCGGATATTGCTTATGACCACAGATATGTAGGTACCACAACGGGTCTATATTATTCGACGAGTGGAGAGCAAATTTGCCTAACTTAATGTACGCGCTTGATTGAGTTGTAGGCAAATTTAGGAGTAAGAACCTACATATATATAAAACCATTTCTCTTCGACTTTTACTAGATGATTGTTAGAGAGATTATCTCGGAGGTATTAAACTGTATCGAGAACTTAATAAACTTGATTTTTGGTTTGCAATATGAAATTATGTATTTGAGGCTTTGTGAAATTTGTAAAAAATACATATTTCTCAATTTCATCTATTTAGGAGTGGAACTTGAACAATATGTGTATGCGGAAATCCATGTGTATATGTATACATATGTAGTAAATTTACTAATTACTTATGCAGATAGATGGAAACAAACTTTTATTTAACTATACAAAATTTAACTAGAGTAAAAAATCAGCTTAAATTCAGTTTAGTTTTAAAAAGCATATTTTCAAGCTTAGCTAAAATATACATTGGTGTTTTGCGTTTTGCCTAAATGTTTATGTGGTTGTGTGCACGTATGTTTACATGCAAGTGTGTATGTATATATTTACGTGTATGTGTGCGCAAGTGTTGACAACTTTCGTCAAGGTCATACCTCTCGATTTCCGCTATCCTGGCAAGCAAATTACAAAAAGTTCGGGTTTGGTTTTGTATTGTATGCGAGGTTTCAAAAGAGTTAGCGATAAAATATTACAAAACAGTTAAATGTTGTAGTTTTGTTATGATATTTGATTTATTTATTGGAGAAACGCAAATTAAATATGTAGGTGTTAAAATAATATAAAGTTATGATGATATTTTTCAAAGGTTTTTAGAAAAAAAAAAAACAAATACATATAAGCTTCTACAAAATGGCTTGTAAAACATACAAAATTTTAAACGCACGATTCCGATTCGATGCTTGCTACAAAAATAATAAAAATGTTTTTTTTTTTTTTTTGCATAGATCAGCGCAAAGCCGTTTAATACAAAAATTTGTGTGTATGTATTTACTTATTACTATTGCGCACAAATATGTAGCTCAGCACAGCATTTAAATTTATTGTATTTACAAGAGCGTATGTGGGAAATCAAATGAATGTTCAAATGAAAGCGAATTTAGTAGCAGATACGGGTAGCAAATATTTTGGTATATTCACTAGCCAAAAAAATTCTTCACAATGGCAATGTTTTTTTGTTTTTTTACGCGAAAAAATTGCGGTTTGCCATGCGAATGATAAAAGTTGGTCTTTTTTACGGCTACCACCAAAATATTTTCCCTCAACTCAGTTGCGAACCTCTAAAAATCGCGCTTTTCGGCATACAATAGTAAATAAAAAAACCCCCAAGTTTGGTGTTTAAGCTATTACCAGAAAGATAAAGAGGATGTTCTCATTTTCGTTGTTGCTGTTTCCGACAGGGTAGGAGTATGATGTATTGTGATGATTAAGGATTTTGGGAACGATTTTCCGTCATCCCTTGCCAAATTTGGTTTGGAGAAGATGGCACAACGCCGAAACCGGTTTGTCTCCAAACCAAATTTGACAAGGCATGACGAAAAATCGTTCCAAAATACATCGTAAAAAGGATGCTTAAGAGGAAGTTTTTTATATACTATCACCGAGAGGTTAAAAAATGTGTAAATGACACCGAAACTAGCCGAATATTTTGGTGGATGCTATGAAATTTATCAAATTTTTTAAACCATTGGGGAAGGAAATCGATGTTTCTTTCTATGGAACGTAGCTTAGTCTAATGCATATATGTATTTATAGAGATAACTGCTGGAGAAACATTTATTTCAGCTGCTTTGTTTTATTCTATTGTATCTTAAATAATATATGATATACTCGTATGTATATATAAAGATATTCACACCCTCCTTGTTACTAGTTAATTTCTGTATATGATGAGGAATAATCAGTGTATTTTATTATTAGAATCTGTACTAAAAAATATAACCCCAAAAATCAGTAACCAGGAAGGCGCGAATACCTACAGTATTTAAGCTGTCTCATGAATAATTTTTCTTCAGCATGAAAAGTTCTTTCTTTCATTTAACCTGAAACAAATATATTGCTTCCTTAATAAGCAGTTATTAAGGAGACCCTATTTTAATTTTTGGAAATGTGTTCCTATATTATAATACGCTTTTTGAACGTTCCAAAAAGAATAAGCATAAAAAAATAACACTCAAGTCTATCGGGGCATTTACACATAAAAATTACTATTCTCCATTGTATTTTGTTGTTTTCGACTTAGAAAAAAACATAACCTCATAACCAGGTAACCTGATAATTAAGCAGGTGTGAATACGCTTCGATAACCCAGATATCTCAGGAGATTTGCGTATAACTAGTACAATGTATGCACACAGCGGTTATCCGCTCCGGTTTTTTGAAATTTATGGATACCAGTCTGGACACACTGCCAACGCCTTGGAAACAGCATGAAATATTCCCCAAAAATTTCATGGAGTGCTGCTTACTAGAGTGATCGAAAGGAGTGAAAGGGAAAAATGTACAGATCGGTGTTCATGCTAAATTAGGGATGGTAAAAGTGATATTATTTCTATTTTCGTTGCTCTGTAAAGCTATTGTTATTCCTATCTTTAAAAATGTCCAATTTGAAGGAAAGTTGATCGCAGTTATGCAGGTATCCGGAAATTTATTCATGAGACAGCTTTAATTTTTTTTTTTAATACATATAGTGTAACGCAAAAAATTACTAAAATTTACTCACCTTCTTGAAATGCATTAAAGTGTCGGCGCTGTTCTCGCACATTTCGGTGATGAGTGTAACGCCAGTAATTAATATGCCTATAAATTAAATGTATTTATTATAAATTTTTAAACAATTTTTTAGCTAATAAAAATGCATGCACATTGCACACCGTAATTTGGAACGGCTTAAAAACACATTACTTCTGACCTAGGCATGCCATTGATGGCATGACTCAAGGCGAAATTAAAAATTTAGAAATGTGCAATATCTATGCATACTAAGTAGATTGCTTTAAGTTATTTAGGTATACCGTGATTCTTCTCGCTAAGCAGTGAACGTGTGGCCGGTAAAAAGATTTCCATCAGTTCTGGTACTCGCCGTATAACACGAAAGGCGCACAGTGTTGCCTTTTTGCGAATGTAGGTGTTGGGCGACTTCATTAGGCGCTCAACCTCGCTAGCTAAATCACGTGCCATTTCGGGCGATGCTATGGCGCCCAGCGTGCACAGCGCCAAACCCACCACAAATTGTGTGGAACTATTTAAGTCACTGCAAAAGGCAACGAACGAGAATAAATGAAATGAAATACATGAAACAAAAGCAAATACATAAGTATTTAAAATGCAATAAAAGTACATCTAACGGCAAAGCTTATGCCAACTAAGGCCAGCATGCGCTTTAGGATCAAAAGAAAAGAAAACCATACAACAACAACAACGTCGTAATTTTCTAGTCAAGTCAAACAATTGATGCCAACAATCCAGGTAATTTTTTTTTTTTTTTTGATTTTCTTGGTGGCAATGACTTTGCTCAACTATCCGGCAGTTTTGGTAGTTCGCATGCAAGCGAAAGTTTATTTCCGCCAGCATAAATGGCCATAGCGGCGGTGAGATGGTATAATGGTGGAAAAGTGCTTACTTTTTGAGGCAATTCGTTATCAGCAGATGCACATCCTGACGTTCGTCTAGCAACAGCATGGCACCCAAATAGCCAATGCGTTTGTCGGTGAAACGTGTACTGGCGGTGAGCTTCAGACATTCCAGCTGTCCAAAATGCGCTGGATAACCCAACATGTGGATGTAGAGTAGTTTTGCAATATTGCGGCATCTAAAAAATAATAAAATACATATTAAATCGGTAAATTAATGCAGTATAAACTAGAAAATAAAATATGCATTTAAGGTTGGGTTTCTCAGATTAACTTGGGTTGGTAGTTTATATGTACATATGTATGTAGGTACATTAGACCGCACTAGAAAAAAAAAGTTCGCCGTACAACCCTAAGTCTAAGTACTATTTTTGTAAGGCCCATCGTACATTTCTCGTCATATCTGCGGCATTTAAGGTCAGGTCCATAAGTATTATATATAGATGTTCTTGTTACGAGCAGATAATTCCATTACTTACCCACCAGATCTCAGATCTTATTACCCTAATGTCAGTAAATTAAAGCTCGGCAAAAATCATAATATTTTTGCTAAAGAAGAATTTTGATTCGAAGGCAATTAAGATTTTGGTTTGCCGAACGCAATTTCACCTTTTTACATTTTACGCCATATCTGCGGCATTTACAGTCGGATCTGAAAATATAATATATCGATGTTTGTTTTTAATGGCAAAACGTATACTTTAGACGCGAGGAGTGTACGGCGAACTTATTTTTGTTTGCATGTAAAGAGGTAAGGTCTAATGTACATATAGAGTTACACATCGTCACCTGAAATGCAAAAAGACGTAACAAACATCGCCGCTGAAATACAAAAAGTCGTAACTAATAAAAAAAAAAAATCAAAATTTAGTTTTTCATTGATATGATCGATTTCATCGAGTTACAACTTCCACATCATTTTATGAAAAAAAATAAAAAATATTAGTCACGACTTTTTCCATTTCCATTTCATTTTCGATGTCGTTACGTATTTTTGCATTTGAGGTGAGTCAGAGTTTTTCGGGAAATTTTTTGAATTTTTGTGAATTTTATATAGAGTGCGAAACTTTGATTTATATGCTTTATGTTATAGAATGAACTACATTTTCGTAAAAAATGTATGAAAAAAATTTTTCATAACAACCATGAATATTATATTAGAACAAGGTGTATGCTAACTTTTGACTTTGACTGTAAACATATGTACAAATGTATACTTTGTAAGTTGCTAAAGCAAGTTGTTCGTTAACTTACCGCCACACCGAATCCTCCTCCCGGAAAGTGCTGCGGATGTAGGCACATTCTTTGTTAACTACAGCGCGCTCTTCTGCGGCTGTCCTGGCGGCGCGTATTTGCCGGATGAGATCTCGCAGACGTGTGGGTGTTGGCATTCTCACTGCATTCGATATTCGCGGCAAGGTAGTCATATGCAAAAAAAAAGATAAAATATAACATGAATAATATGCATAAGTAAAAGCGATAGTTTGCAAATGGCTTAGGTTCTTCTCTCGTGTGTGGGCTAAGTTATCTGTGTCTTTGCATTAGCCAGAGACACGCTAGCTTTTCTATTTCTTTGCGTTTGTATTTAGTACTGTGACGTGTCTTATGTCGCTATGCGCCTATACATATGTATGTGTGAATGCGCTTAAGTATGCTTCAGTGGGTGGTAATGATTTATGAAATTTGCTTAACGTCCGACAAGTGTTAATTGAAAACATCGTTGAGTTCTCTAGGCTTTAGCACGATGTCATTCAATTAGATCAAAATACATATACATACATACGTATGAATGTATATTTATGCATGTATGTGCACGTGCATATGCTCAGTCAGTCAAAGAAGCACAAATATCGCATTGCTGTAGGAGACAGGGCTAGGCTGAGATACAAAAGCCATCAAATAACTTAAACCATACTAAGTTGCCACACTTTGTCGTACTGTTGGCATTTTTTTTACTTTGTTGTTCTCTTTTGATACACCTACCTCGTTCGACGGCCTCTGTGAATGCCTGGCGTATGGTCGCCATATTAAAGGCTGGATTAAATCTGCAATTGTACAAGAAGATGAAGACAAGCGGAGCGGACAAGCACCACAGGAAGGAAGAAAGTGATTAGTTCAACATGCAATGGATATACATATGCTTTATATATGTATATGAGTAAGATTGCAGGAATTGATTTAGTAGTAAATACGAGCATAAGTACAAAGTGTTGTTTTTTTTTATAAACATAAGTTTAAGTATGGCGTCATCTAATGGCACTTCTAATCAAATCGCTAGAACGGATATTGCGAATAGAGCATCATTCAATTAAAAGCGCCCTGATTTAGCA
This sequence comes from Rhagoletis pomonella, assembly GCF_013731165.1. Classification (NCBI taxonomy): domain Eukaryota; kingdom Metazoa; phylum Arthropoda; class Insecta; order Diptera; family Tephritidae; genus Rhagoletis; species Rhagoletis pomonella. Next base: position 18,250,810 of record NW_023458556.1, read on the forward strand.
CATTATCTTAAAACTATCGTAGCGACATATCCATTTTCAGTAAAATAATTCTAAATATACATATGAGCAAATCTCACAAGTAATTACATTTTTCGAAAAAAAACCTTTTTTTTGTTAAAAAAAGGTAGTACATACACCTATCTTAGAAAATGCATTATCTTCGGTTTTTTATAAAGAACAAGATTCCATCACGAAATTGTATTTAAATGAAAACAAAGTATTGGCACAGCAAATTTTTCACAATATATGCAACAATTTTCATTCTAATATTTTTCCGCTAATTTCGTATAAAAATATGGTTCATTCTACAACAAAAAACATAAAACTATAATTCTTAAACTTTGTGCAAAATTCGCGAAAATTCGGCATATTTTCATGAAATTTTTCAATTGTTTAATCAGATTTTTTTAGAATTTTTTTGAGTATGCAGGTTTGTATCCCAATCAATTTTATAAAGTGCAAGTTTTAAGTAGCTAGGAATTACCGTTGCTTTTTGGCATTTTTTTTTGCGCAGTCTCTTCCATACACAAAATTTTTTTCGGAAATACTTTATATGGAAAAAATGCAAAACTTTGCTGATTTTTCGCCAGTTTTGCACAAATATAATTATATTTTTATGTTTTTCATTGTTGAATGAACCACATTTTTATACAAAATTGGTCGAAAAATATTAGAATAAAAATTGTTGCATATATTGAGAAAAATTTGCTGTGCTAATACTTTGCTCCGCCAGTGTATGTACATACCTACTAAAAAAAAGTAAAAATAACCCACTCATGCTCATATACTCGTAGTTGCGTATATAACGTATACGCCCCGTAGCACAATACGCAGTCATTTAACACGTTTACTCGCACGACTTAACTCAAAAATCATATTATTTAAAAGTAATTAAATATTGGCGTGGGGGATTTTTACTTTCTTCATGTATGTACATATATAACAATTTTAGAATGAATTTCGAGTGTACCAATAAAAATTGTAAAAAATGGAGTTTTAGTTTCTCAAATCATAGTCATCTTTTACTCAATGTAATTTTTTTCTTTGGATGACACACTAGTTTTATTACACTAGATTCGTTTCTTTTGGCAAGAAGAACATCATCACAGTTTAATTTTGAAATTTTGAAGAATCTTAAATTATTAACATTTAAAAAATCGTAAATTTCAAATTTTACAAAAGAGCTGCGACAGATACTCTGCATGCTGCCATTTTTTTTTATTTCGTGGTACACTCTTTAAACTTCACAGATATGTTTTATTCGATGCCAACGTCCACTGCCTCTAATATGAACATTCTATATGAAAACTTCCCAAAGTTATTAAAAAAAAAACAATTATGATTTTCTCGAGTGACAACGAAAAATTTAGTAATTTCGGTACTTTTCGCCTAAATAAACGCTTTAATGCTATATGTAATTGTTCAAATACTTGATTTATTTTTTATTGTACTTGTTTCTGGAATTCCACTTACTTTTTACTTTTACTGCCCTTCTCTCGGCAGGGAGGGACAATAACTTGTGAGATTGGCTCACATGCGCGTCTAAATAAATATCTCTTTATAGGCCATTTGAAAATGATATTGTTTGCAATTCCTGTTTGTTTATTTATTTTTAACAATTTTCATTTAAAATATACATAGTTCGATTTATAACAGAAACCACCGAAATAAAAATTTCAAAAATTGCACAAAAACTGTTTATCAAAATTTCAAACTTTTTATTCAGAATGTTTAGAAAATTTTCGAGTGCGCAGTTTGGTAGCCCATTCAGTTTTATTATGATAAAGAGCAAGTTTTAAGTCACTAAAAATTACCTTTGATTTTTTAGATTTTTTTTTTTTGTCGAACAAAAATCTATTCCTTAATGGAAGAAAATGGCGCAGCACCCTAGAAAAAAAAAAAATTCTAAAAAATCAACGGTAATTTCAAGTGACTGGGCCACAAAACTGCATACTCGAAAAATTTCCGAAAATTCTAAAAAAATGTTTGAAATTTTGAGGAAAACTTTCCGAAGTTTAATTCATTTCTGTGAACTTTGTGCAATTTTTAAATTTTTTTTTCTGTGGTTTCCGTTATAGATCGAACTACATTTAAAAAAAAAAAATAATTATTAAAAACTAAATAAACAGGAGTTGCAAACAATATCATTTTGAATTTTACTGCTATTATTTTGACCGCTGTTGATTCCCCCATTCACTGGAATACGCACATATTTTTCTTCAAGATCCGAGCTGATTTCATTTTAATCTCATTTCGAATATGGATTAATTTCGAAGAAATATGGTTAAAATTTAGAACATAATATATTATAAGATATGTAGGATATTGTAAGATGTTATATAAGATATTATCTGGATTACTCGGATTTTTATTCCTCCATTTATTAAACTAAGCATACGAAAAATCTGCAAATTTTTTTTTATTCAATTGAATAAGTCCGACGACGTGCGGAAGAATGTTTTAAGGCCGGGTAAAAATGGGAACGGTGACTGATGCCAGATGCCCAGAATACTCTTCAGTTGAGGAGAGAAAACTTTTCAACCCCGCTGAATAGCAGCAATAACGAAATCAGGAAGGAGTTGTGGCAGAGTAAAACGCGGGTCTAAAGAGGCAGCTGAATATCTTCCCCCAATGACGGCATTCACTGAGCGAGAGTTGGCGAAGATACTGGTAAGAGTATCTTCCTGAAAGCCGTTTAATACCTGTCTGTGCAGCGTCGGGTCACGTGAGTCATTGGCCCTTATGATTGTGTGCATGGAGAATGAGCAGGCTGTCAAAAGTAACCGCTAGGATTTGGAGCTACTCACAGTAGAAATGGCAGGGCCAGCTTGACCACATTCGTCTAGTCAGCGAAAATGGTTGCCGTGGGGGAGATGGTTATGCTCCAGGCGGTGAATTAGCAAGCTGAGCTGTATCAGAGAAATAGCCGACTATTTTCGAGCGCAGGCCATCGGCGAAACTCTGTCAGACGGCTATGGAGCTTCGATGCATAGAAATTAAACAAAAACGGTACGACGACATCACCTTGAGGAAATAAATAAATAAATAAAAATAGATGGCGTTTGCCCTTTGACAGGTGCAACGTTATCAGCACCTATCCGTCACATTGTTGGTTTCGATTAAAGACGCAATCTAATAATTTTAGACTTAACTTAGCTAAACTACAGGTCTGTATGTATGTATGTTTGCTTAATATTTGAACAACTAATTAAAATTCAAATTTTGCATTTGTTTAGCCTTTGACCCATACCTGAAGAGTGTTTTTAAAAATTTCATATGTTTAAACATACATACAATACACATAGGTATGAGTTTACATTAGGCTGGATGAATTTTTTTAGGGGTAAAAAAAGTTATTTGATATTCTTATACAGTAGTGATCAAATAAATGTTTCCATTATTAAAAATTGGTTTATTCGCATTAGTTTCGATTCATACTTTGGTGTTAGGTCATTGGCATTCATTAGTGGAAATTTAAACGCTTCTGGATATAATGATAGCATGAAAAACTTTTTGTAGCTCTCGTTATAGGCTCTGTCGGCTTTGGCTGTCAGTCCCATTTCTTTTTAAAAACATTACCGAGAAATTTAACCCTTTTTTCTTTCAGATAACCAAATATTTAAATTGAAACGGCATAACAACTCTTAAGTGGTGCGGAAATGTATACATAGCCCGGTGGAAACACTGGAAGGGGTAGACGGTTGATCTAGGGCACAATGTATATTCAGGAATTGTAAAATGAAATGATATTTATATACAAATCGTCGTTTAAAGTACAAAACCGCGTATCGTCATTCTGCAAAACCGAGTAACTAACATTGGCTGCCAAAAATTGGATTTGGTCACACAAGCTCTTGGTCCTTATCCATTCGTTCGGAAATATACTTGCCAGAAATGCGATTGCTTTATAAAAACGAGAACCATTTTGAAATATGAGTGTTTTTACGCTCTAGAAAATAATTTATGCAACCTCACATACACGGTTTTGCATTTTGGTGATACGCGGTTTTGCACTTTAAACGACGAAATATATTTGAAGTCGGGCGGGTAAACTACCTACCCCCTATTTGAACAATAGTTTTCATCAAAACTAGTATCTATAAAGGTTCAAAAAATAAATGGACGAGTACTTCAAATATCATTGCTTATATATAGGTATCTAACTGATTTTGTACATAGTAGATACTTATCGTTACCTTAATTCACAAAGGCCCGAACCAGCACTTTTTAAACTACAAAGAGAAGGTTATCAATTTGTCGATTTTTTTTAAATGTATGTTACCGCATAACGTAGGACCACGTTCACCGATTTCTATAAATCTTTTTTTTAAAGGAAAGGTGGTCCCATACTAATTTGGTTTAAATCCGATCATTGGATCCTGAAGAAATTAACGACAATATTAAATTTTTATATGAGAATTGAAGTCGACCCATCAATTATCCAGTTATCGGAACTAAACAAAATTAGTATGGTACCACCCTTGAGTTACCACCATTCCGATGAACAAATTATCGAAATCGGGGGACGAGGTCCAAAGTTATGCCGCAACATACATAAAAAAAAAAAATCTGTCGAACTGATAACCTTCTCCTATTTTTGAAGTCGGTTAATAAAATTGTAACAAACCGATGTCTGTACATTATAGATTTAAAGAAAAATTAATATGGGGGTCTTTATTAAGCAACAGAAGCCAAATAAACAATTTTTAGAATCTTTGTCTGTCTGTATGTTTGTACGCCATCACTTGAAAACAAATACATGGAATTGAATGCCGTTTGCTCCGATATAATGCTAGAGGTCTAACTTAAAATATAGAAATAAAAAAAATTTGAGAATTGCCACCTGTTTGAAAACTGCAGTTTAAGTAAATTGATAAGATAAAAAAAATATCGCAATATGGTGTCGAAAGGAAAAGTTTTAAGAAGGCTTACAGGCGAAAATACTTTTGTTAAAGGTTTCCAGCTTTTTGAAAATTTCAGTTCAATTTAATTGATAAGATAAATTGAATATTGCAATATGGGTATCAAACTAAAGAGATTTAGGAACGTTTACTGCTGAAAATATTTTTGAAGAGGGTTGCCAACTGTTTGCAACATTGTATTCAATTAAATTGATAAAATAAATTAAATATTACAATATGGGTATCAAACAGCGCAAAAATACATTTAAAGCGCAATGAAGCGTCCGCAACGAACATATCGACGGCCGAGTGGACGATCGACCTATCTGGGCAGCTGGTTCGAAAACACCATATCTCAGCAAATTTTTCAAGAACACTCTATTTCAGAATTGTGAATGAAAGAAAGTAACTTCCGCAACGCCAGGATTTACCCATATCCGGTTAGTATCCGTTAATTTTGTTGTCCGGATATGCTGTTAATAGGCACGCAAATTCTGGCGAAATGTCATCTTTTCTCTCAAAAGAGAAAAATATGCAGAATAGTTAGACGGTCAGCTGATAGAATTTCGGTTTACGTTTTCAAAGGTGTAAAATTGAAAACGTAAGAAAACTGGTCACAAAGTGTTATCCAGATACAATTTATTTTCTAAACGAATAGTTACTTACTTCTTACAATGCTATGTAATTACTTAATCTTATTTTATAATTTTTGACTTCCAAACTATCAAATGTAATTTTATGATTTACGTAAATTTCAAGCACTTCCAATGAAAAAGAGACACAAAGCCTCAGAATGATAACAATTTACTGCAAGGGCGTGGAATTGCTGGCGTGTGCCAATGACATCGACATCATCGGTAACGAAAACCGCGAAGTCTGTTCTGCCATTTCTAAGTTGGATAACGAAGCAAAGCGAATAGGTCTGGTGGTAAACGAGGACAGGACGAAGCCGTGGCACCCACGTCACTGTTGACAGTTATGTATAAATTCTAGAAAGTAGAGAATTTCGTTTACTTGGGAACCAGCACTAACACCCGATAATAATGGCAACATGGAAATCCAAGATTTACGGGCCTTTACGCATTTACGGGCCTTTACGCATTGGTGACGTCGAGTGCCGCAAACGATGGAACGATGTAGCTGTATGAGCTTTACAACGACATGAACACAATGCAGCGAATTAAAATACAGCGGCGTCACTGGACACCGACGCTCCCGTTCTAAAAGTATTCAACTCGGAACTTGCTGGTGTTAGCAGAGGAAGAGTGAGGCCTCACTGCGATGGAAATACCAAGTGGAGAAGGACTTGGCTTTACTTGGCATTTCCAATTGGCGTCAGTTGGCATAGGAGAGGAGCGACTGGCGTGCTGTTTTTGATCAGCTGTTTTTCTTGGTGGTAGAAAAAATAAAGGGAACTCTTTTATTTTGACCAGCTTTGGCTATATTATAAAAATTCAATAAATTTTACCAAAATCCCGCAAAAATTTTAAACTTTTCAATAAATAAAAAATAGATATGCAGTTTTATAACCCATTAAATTTTAATAGGTTAAAGCGCTAATTTTAAGACGCAGCAAATCGCGTTGATTTTTATTAGTTTTTTGAGCTGACGGCGTTGTGCATTTTCTTCCATGTAAAGTATGCTAAGTATGCTCAAAATTTCTCTTTATATGGAAAAAAATGCCTAGCAGCACCAGTAAAAAAAATATTAAAAATCAACGCGTTTTTCAGCTATAAAACTGCATACCTAAACTTTTTTTTTAATTCTGAATAAAAAGTTTGAAATTTTTGAGGGATTTCAGTAAAACTTTGTTGAATTTTTATAATTTTTGTACAAAGTTTGAAATGTGGATTTATACGGGGCTTGTTATATAATGCGCTAGACCTTTATCAAAAAATATCAAACATCGAATTAATAAAAGATATATAGCCAAAACTGGTCAAAATAAAAAAGTGTCTATTATTTCTTCCACCACTGTACATACATACATACATACCTATGCATAAAAGTATAAAAATGTACACTCTTCTATACAAAGTATGTATGTATAATTTCCATACAAAAAAATGCCAAACTCAAGGGTAAATCCTAGCTAATTCAAACTTGCACTTTATTATAATAAAATTTTATGGCCTACAAAACTCCATACCAATTTTCTGTAAAGATTCTGATTAAAAAGTTTGACCGTTTGGTGAAACTTTACTGAATTTTCATAATTTTTGTACAAAGTCTCTAATTTGGATTTATATGGTTTTTGTTAGGTAATACTTT
>NW_023458556.1:18258081-18271971 GCF_013731165.1 Rhagoletis pomonella
TTCTTAAAAAACGAGAGCTACAAATTTTTTCTTTCCACAACAAATTTACAACAAAAACACTACAATTAATGCCGTAGTTAACTTTTCCAATTTCGAAAAGTGTAGTGCTAACTTGACACACGTGACTATTTTCGAGCGCAGGCCATCGGCGAAACTCTGTCAGACGGCTATGGAGCTTCGATGCATAGAAATTAAACAAAAACGGTACGACGACATCACTTTGAGGAACCCGCTGTTCAATTACTCTGGATTGATCTGGAAACCTACAGTTTTAGGTCCGGGATAAAGGAGGCTTCAATGTCTTCTCATAACAGGAAGTAAGTATATACGGCGTTTGGCCTTTGACAGGTGCAACGTTACCACCACCTATAACTCACATTGTTGGTTTCGATTAAAGCTGCAATCTAATAATTTTAAACTTAACTTAGCTAAACTACAGGTCTGTATGTATGTATGTTTGCTTAATAATTGAACAACTAATTAAAATTAAAATTTTGCATTTGTTTAGCCTTTGACCCATACCTATACAATACACATAGGTATGAGTTTACATTAGGCCGGATGAATTTTTTTAGGGGTAAAAAAGGTTATTTGATATTCTTATACAGTAGTGATCAAATACATGTTTCCATTATTAAAAATTATTTTATTCGCATTAGTTTCAATACAAGCTTCCACTTAGCCATATGGTTTGTGGTGGAATTTCATACTTTGGTGTTAGGTCATTGGCATTCATTAGTGGAAATTTAAACGCTTCTGGATATAATGATATCATGAACAACTTTTTGTAGCTCTCGTTATAGGCTCTGTCGGCTTTGGCTGTCAGTCCCATTTCTTCTTAAAAACATTACCGAGAAATTTAACCCTTTTTTTCAGATAACCAAATGTTTAAATTGAAACGACATAACAACTCTTAAGTGGTGCGGAAATGTATACTTAGCCCGATGGCAACACTGGAAGGGGTAGACGGTTGATCTAGGACACAATGTATATTCAGGTATTGTAAAATGATTTAAATACTTATATACAAATGTATTTGAAGTCGGGCGGGTCAACTACCTACCCCCTATTAGAACAATAATTTTCATCAAAAAAATTGGACGGGTACATCAAATATCATTGTTTATAAGCATCTAACTGATTTGATTATACTTGGGTAGATACTTATCGTTACCTCAATTCACAAAGGCCCGAACCAGCACTTTTTAAACTACAAAGAGAAGGTTATCAATTTGTCGATTTTTTTTTTTTATGTATGTTACCGCATAACGTTGGACCACGTTCACCGATTTCTATAATTCTTTTTTTAAAGGAAAGGTGGTCCCATACTAATTTGGTTTAAATCCGATCATTGGATCCTGAAGAAATTAACGACAATCTTAAATTTTTATTTGAGAATTGAAGTCGGCTTTGTAGAAAAATTAGAAAAATTCAATAAATTTTATTTAGATTAATAATATTTGATTTAAAACTTTTTATTAAGATTAAGATTAAGAGTCAACCAAAAACCAAAAAAAGGAATGTACTTAATTCACATTTTCAAATTTTTATTTCAAGAATGGCATAGTGCAATCTATATTTAGGGAGTTCACAAGGTGTTGTATACTGTCGTACTGTTGTATGTCATAAACTTTAAACGGGCAAAACTATATTTAAGGAGTCGCAAGCTAACATAAAACTTTTATTATGAAATTTCACACCGATAAAAAATTGTTTGGTGGTGATTTCAAGTCCTCTAAACATTTATTTAGCCGTTAAACACTTTACAACATACGACAATATGACACGTACGACGCCTTGTGAACCACCCAATTAATTTCATATTTCTTTTCACACTTATTTTAAAAATGCGATTTGCACTAAAGCTATAGATACATACAGATGCGTGCAACTAATTAGCAACGAAATTCAAAACGATATTGCTTGCAAATTATGTTTATTTATTTATTTTTAATAATTTTCATTTAAAATATAATTCAATCTATATCAGAAACCACAATAACAAAAGTTGCAAAGCTTGCACAAATTGCAAAAAAATTGATCAAACTTCAAAAAATTGTGATCAAAATTTCAAAATTTTTAATTAGACTATTTAGAAAATTTTCTTCCATATAACACTTGATCACAATTTTTTTTTACATGGAAAAAAATCCGCAACACCCTCGACAAAAAAAAATTCTAAAAAAATAACGGTAATTTTTAGCGACTTGAAACTTTCACTATATTATACTAAAATTGAATGGGCTACAAAACTGCATACCCCAACATTTTCTATATATTCTAATTAAAAATTTTGAAATTTTGATGACGGTTTTTTTAAGTTTGATTAATTTTTTTGCAATTTGTGCAAGCTTTGCAACTTTGCACGCATCTGTACATATGTATATGTAACAAATAATTTTAAAGCAAAAAACAAAACCCATCAATTATCCAGTTATCGGATCTAAACAAAATTAGTATGGGACCACCCTTGAGTTACCACCAATCCGATTAACAAATTATCGAAATCGGGGGACGTGGTCCAAAGTTATGCCGCAACATACATAAAATAAATCTATCGAACTGATAACCTTCTCCTATTTTTGAAGTCGGTTAATAAAATTGTAACAGACCGATGTCTGTACATTATTGATTTAAAGAAAAATTAATATGGGGGGTCTTTATTAAGCAACAGAAGCCAAATCAACAATTTTTAGAATCTTTGTCTGTCTGTATGTTTGTACGCCCATCACTCGAAAACGAATACATGGAATTGAATGCCGTTTGCTCTGATATATTTGCTAGAGGTCTACCTTAAAATATAGAAATAAAAAAATTAGAGAATTGCCACCTGTTTGAAAACTGCAGTTTAAGTAAATTGATAAGATAAAATAAATATCGCAATATGGCTGTCAAAAGGAAGAGTTTTAAGAAGGCTTACAGCCGAAAATGCTTTTGTTAAAGGTTTCCACCTTTTTGAAAATTTCAATTCAATTTAATTGATAAGATAAATTGAATATTGCAATATGGGTATCAAACTGAAGAGATTTAGGAACGTTTACTGCCGAAAATATTTTTGAAGAGGGTTGCCATGTGTTTGCAACATTGTATTCAATTAAATTGATAAAATAAATTAAATATTACAATATGGGTATCAAACAGCACAAAAATACATTTAAAACGCAGAGAAGCGTCCGCAACGAACATATCGACGGCTAAATGGACGATCGACCTATCTGGGCAGCTGGTTCGAAAACACCATATCTCAGCAAATTTTTCAAGAACACTCTATTTCAGAATTTGAATGAAACAAAGTAATTTCCGCAACGCCAGGATTTACCCATATCCGGTTAGTATCCGTTAATTTTGTTGTCCGAATATGCTGTTACTAGGCACGCAAGTTCTGGAGAAATGTCATCTTTTCTCTCAAAAGACAAAAAAATATGCAGAATAGTTAGACGGGCAGCTGATAGAATTTTGGTTTACGTTCTAAGAAACTGGTCACAAAGTGTTATCCTGATACAATTTATTTTCTAAACGAATAGTTACTTACTTCTTACAATGTTATGTAATTACTTAATCCTATTTTATAATTTTTGACTTCCAAACTATCAAATGTAATTTTATGATATCAAAAAGAGACATAAAGCCTCAGAATGATAACAATTTACTGCAAGGGCGTGGAATTGCTGGCGTGTGCCAATGACATCGACATCATCGGTAACGAAAACCGCGAAGTCTGTTCTGCTTTTTCTAAGTTTGATAACGAAGCAAAGCGAATAGGTCTGGTGGTAAACGAGGACAAGACGAAGTCGTGGCACCCACGTCACTGTTGACAGTTACGTATAAATTCTAGAAAGTAGAGAATTTCGTTTACTTGGGATCCAGCACTAACACCGATAATAATGGCAACATGAAATCCAAGATTTACGGGACACCGACGCTCCAGTTCTGAAAGTGTTCAACTCGGAACTCGCTGGTGTTAGCAGAGGAAGAGGGAGGCCTCACGGCGATGGAAATACCAAGTGGAGAAGGACTTGGCTTTACTTGGCATTTTCAATTGGGAGAGGAGCGACTGGCGTGCTGTTTTTGATCAGCTGTTTTTGTTTTATGGCAAATTGGTTCTTGCAAAAATTTTTCCCACAGAAACTGGCGACTTTCCCTCAAAATGAAATGTCACTTTCTTTCTCAGTTGCCCCTACTTTGCAAGTTTTTTGCGTACGCGAAATCAATCATAATAGATTTAGAAATTGCGACTGAAGTATTCAAGTTCGAAAAATCGGGATTCTTCCAACAGTAAGATACAAATTAATACATTAGATTACTTTGCTTCCATAAATTTATTAATGATCCGTTTCGTCGAATAAATACTTATTTTGTAATCAAAATCAAGCAAAATTTAATGAATTCAATCTCCTATTTTTTACAAAAAAATAACACACCTACATATGTATGTATCTATGCAGAAAGTAACGTATTATCTTTAAAGAACCAAGGGCGTTACCTTTCCTTCAGATTGGCTTAAAAAACTTGTAGTTCAAAGATTTTATAATAACTTCATATTTCAAGAGGTTGTCTCGAAAAAAAATAGTATATAGTGGTGGCAGAAATAATAGGAATTTTTTTATTTTGACCAGCTTTGGCTATATTATAAAAATTCAACAAATTTTACCAAAATCGCACAAAAATTTCAAACTTGTTATTAAATAAAAAATAGATATGTATGCAGTTTTATAGCCCATTAAATTTTAATAGGTTAAAGCGCAAATTTTAAGACGCAAATCGCGTTGATTTCTATTAATTTTTTCAGCTGACGGTGTTGTGCATTTTCTTCCATGTAAAGTATGCTAAGTATGCTCAAAATTTCTCTTTATATGGAAAAAAAATGTCTAGCAGCGCCCAAGGCACATTAAACAGGTAGTATCAGTAGAGCAAAAACAACATTTGCGTGTATTTTGTTGTTGCTTCTGGTATCGAAAGTGTCAAAAACTGTTCTGAATTTTTTCTTCTAAATCAAAGCGTGCCATGTGAAATACAAAAAATTATAAAAAATAAAAAATTGAAATTGGAAAAAATAAAAATTGATGCAACTTTCTTTCCTAGTAAATTTGTTTGCTTCTCGAAGCATTGATCCATCCTTTACAAGGGCCAGTAATCAGCGGTTGTGCTGCTGAGTTGGGCGAACGTGCCAAAAGCTGCTATTCAATCGCTTGTTTTGTATGGAAAAAGGTTTCACATGCAAATGGATTTTAACAATTCAGAATTTTTGTGAGAAAAAATTAAAAATATTTGACATTTTCGAGACCAAATAATTTGAAAATAAATCAAATCAGCTGCTCTACTGATACTACCTGTTCAATGTACCTTGGCAGCGCCTGTAAAAAAAATATTAAAAATCAACGCGATTTTCAGCTATAAAACTGCATATAATACTTTTTTTGAATTCTGAATAAAAAGTTTGAAATTTTTGAGGCATTTCGGTAAAATTTGTTGAATTTTTATAATTTTTGTACAAACTTTGGGCTTGTTATATAATGCGCTAGACCTTTATAAAAAATATTAAACATCGAATTAACAAAAGATATATAGCCAAAACTGGTCAAAATAAAAAAGTTTCTATTATTTCTTCCACCACTGTACATACATACATACATACCTATGCATAAAAGAATAAAAATGTACACTTCTATATATACAAAGTATGTATGTATAATTTACATACAAAAAATTGCCAAACTCAAGGGTAATCATAGCTAATTCAAACTTGCACTTTATTATAATAAAATTTTATGGCCTGCAAAACTCCATACTAATTTTCTGTAAAGATTCAGATTAAAAAGTTTGACCGCTTGGTGAAACTTTACTGAATTTTCATGATTTTTGTGCAAAGTCTCTAATTTGGATTTATATGGTTTTTGTTAGGTAATACTTTTATAATAAAATAAGCATTAAATATACAAAAAAAAAAAATGTCAATAACTTGCTAAAATGTCGCATTCAAATAAGGATAACAGAACAATCAAAAACATATTAATAAATGTAGAAATTGTTGTTAAAGGAGAGAATGTTATATCTAAAAGCGCAATAACAAAACACAAAATTACCCGTGCTCGGAATTCATTTTGAGCTGTGATTCACTGTTTCAGTTGACTTTGATTATTGTTGTTGCTGCTGCTTTCACAGTTGTTGCTTTTATTTTGTTATTATCTTTTAGCTGTTGCCCGCAATAGGGCGTGCTTTTTTTTGTTGTTGTTGGAATCTGGTTATAGGCACAGACACGCGCTGAAATCAGTCACTGCTCCAACGTCACTTCTACACTCGCCTTAGACTCCACCACTACTCACCTATATTCTCTGCTCAGTGAAGAGATCATTTGTAGTTGAAATCTACTTTTTTATGACTTTTGTATTACTACTATTTGATTATCACTGTTTTTTTTCTTTCGTTTTGCCACTGTTGAATTGATTAATGTAAGCGTTGTTGTTGTTATTGTGGGTTGACAACTGAATCGCAGTAGCAATGACGGCCAGCAATGCGTACCACAAACGCTACGTCACCAGTGCCGATGCCGATGCCGCAATTCTACACTCAATACGAATTGGTACTTAGTTAACTGGCCGCAAAAACGACACTATCTAGACTGACTGGGCGAGTGAGTAACTCAAATGCGATGCTTAACTGCCAATGAAATTAATATTATGTAGATAGTGGTTAACAAGTAAAAAAAAAATGTGTATACTTAGTAAAAGCAGAGCTTGAATTATTGTGCGACTGAGTTAGGCTTATAGGCTGATCGCTAAATGTTGTACACGAAAGTATTTAGTAGTCAATACACATACATATGTATACATGCAAAATTTTTCGCTTTGCCGGTATTGCTTGTGGAACACGGTCCCTTTTTTTTTGGAAAAGTGTAAATATAAAATACACGAAAGACTTTTCTATAATAAATATGATTTGGTAGATAATTAAAAGAGTAAGTGTACCTACTTACATATATACATACATATCAGACCTTCTGTGTGCACGGTTTAGAGTCATTGACATAAGTATGGCTTCTGCTCGGAAAACTAATAAAGACAAATTGTTCGCCTGTAACAGATGGTGTCAATTGAGGTACGCATTTTTATGCAAATACTATATACATACACCCACTTATGGCACAGACGAAAATAGCAAAGGATAATAGAATATTCGACGGTACAAATGCGACCCATTTTGTCAGTTTTCATTCAAGCCTGGGCATTTCCAAGAAGGTGTCGCAGCCGTTGACAAGTGAAATATTTTTTAAATAAATGTACTTATATTTTCTAGTGGTTTGTCCTATTCATTTGGCCTTATTGCGCTCTAGTTTACTCCTTGAACTCAATTGCGCACATTTTACATGCCCTTTTAAACCTTTTACTTTCATACATACAAATGTACGTAAATGCATATGTATGTATGTGCACCCAAAACCAAAATTATAGAAACGCCTTATTTTGGCCAATTTTGGCTTTTTTTCTTTTGTTTATTTAATATTGATTATTTTTTTTTTTATAAAAGTTGAGCTCATATCTAACAAAAACCAAATAAATTCATATTTCAAACTTTGTGCAAAAATTATAAAAATTCTGCAAACTTGCAGCAAGATTTTCCACTTTTTTATCAGATTTTTAGAATTTTTTGAGTATGCAGTTTTATAGTTTAAATTTACTTATAATAAAGTGTAAGTTTTAAGTTGCTAAAAAATCGTGTTTATTTTAGATAATTCGAGGCCATGAGAGCAGAAGTGGCCTAACCCGCAATTTTTTTTCTTGTACTTTGATGATACGTTAAAAACATATAGGACTACCAGATTTGTGTGACGCAAAACCGGGAGAATTTTTTGCAAAGCGTCCTAAACACTCTAACGTTCCATTTTTTGCCTCTTTATTATGTATGTGGAATGAAATTTTGACATCCTCTCTAGCAATAGTAAAACACTGGCCTTTTTTTATTTTCGATAATATTGTAAACACATAAAAAAACTCACGCGGATAGGTACGTTAGAAAAAAGAGCGAAATTAAAAATATGTAGTTCGCCAAAGCATGGGAAGAGCTAATAATATACTTGGGGTGTCTTCAGCCCGCTTATTTTGAATATCGAGGGCTTCTATTCAATATCCTCTATCTGTAATTTTCACAAAAACTACTTTGCGATGTTAGAACCCTGGACTGGGACTTACCTGTTATCACAAATGTTAATTCTTACTTTGCAGTTAAATAGTAAATTCGTCTGTCAAGCGTTATACAAGGTCAGCATTAATATCACCGATGACAGCTAAGTCTTAAGTGGATTTTTATATCAGAACATCATTTTCGTGAAAAGTGCAGATAGAGGGTATTGAATATTAGCCCTCGATATGCTCTTAACTTTTTTCAATTGCCATTTGTCACAGTAAGTTACAGTTTTATAAAGTTTTGATGATTTTGAACATTTTTCGGAAAAATTCCTGTTTTTGATGAAAAATATATTTTGTTAAAATATGTGTTAAAATTTTGTAAAAATATTTTTTCTTGACTATGTATCCCTATAAAGTGTTTAATATAATCTGCAAGCTGTGACAAAAAATAGAGATTTCAAAATTATGCAACCCAAAATATGCCAACTTAGAAATATTTCCCAAGATTCGACCATTGAATGGGTAACATTTAGCGCCACAAGGGCGAGTGTATTAACTTAGTAAAAAAATTAAATACAGCTGTGCCTCCTTGCGGAGCTTTTTTATATACAAAAAAAAAAAATCAGCTTTTCCGATTTTTTTGAAGCAAGGCCTATCGTATGCCATCACAGACTTACAATTTTAGAAAAAATCGTAACCCTAAAAAATACATAAGGCCCTGCTAATTAGAGATCGGCACGATAATCCACTCAAACAAAAAGCTCTAAGCTTTTTACAAAGTAGTAGCAAATTTTAATAATAAAATTTAATAAAAAACCAAAAAGTTTGAGGGAAAACCGGGACATTTTAAGGCTTGACCGGGACACCGGGACAAACCGTCTAAAACCAGGAGATGTCCCGGAAAACCGGGACGTATAGTAGCCCTAGTTAAGTAGATCTGAATCTTAAAATTAAAGAATAAGCGACTGCCATTTTAAAATGTATCTTATTTGAGAGTATTTTAAATAGGGAAGCACACAAAAAAAAATTGTTGGGGTAGGCCACTTCTGCTCTCATGGCCTCAATTTTTTCGGACTGTATTACACATTTTTTTTTTCATATAATTAAGATGTCGAGCATAATTTGTATAGAAGAAAATTCAGGATAACAATTGCTAGAAATGTTAGATACTGAACTGCACTTTTTTATAAAAAAAAAGTAATTCTTAAGCAAAAAACAAAACCGACTTCAATTCTCATATAAAAATTTAAGATTATCGTTAATTTCTTCATGATCGGATTTAAACCAAATTAGTATGGGACCACCTGTGGGATAGCACATTTCCTTTAATTCAAGAAATCCGTTAACGTGGTCCAAAGTTATAGGGTAACATACACTGCCGGAACAAAGTATTGGCACAGAAAATTTTTCACAATATATGCAACAATTTCCATTCTCTAATATTTTTCCGCTAATTACGTATAAAAATATAGTTCATTCTACAGCAAAAAACATAAAAATATAATTCCTAAACCTTGTTGCAAAACTCCCGAAAACTCAGCAAATTTTCATGAAAATTTTCAACTTATTATGATAAAGTGAAAGTTTTAAGTAGCAAGGAATTACCGTTGATTTTCACGCAGTCTCTTCCATACAAACAATTTTTTTCGAAAATACTTTATATGGAAAAATGCAAAACACCTTCAACAAAAAAATTCTCAAAAATCAACGCGATTTTTGACTAACTCCGAACTTCAATTTTTTTACTAGAATTTAATGGGCTGCAAAACTCCATACTCAAAAATATTATAAAAAATCTGAATAAAAAGTTGAAAATTTTCATGAAAATTTGCTGAATTTTCGCGAGTTTTGTACAAAGTTTAGTAATTTTACTTTTATGTTTTTGTTGTTGAATGAACCATATTTTTATACAAAATTGGCGGAAAAATATTATAATAATTGAAAGTGAAAAATTTGCTGTGCCAATACTTTGTTCCGGCAGTGTACATAAAAAAAAAATATTCCGACAAATTGATAACCTTCTCCTTTTTGTGAAGTCGGTTAAAAATAAATATTCAATAAAATAAAGAAATATAGCCAAATCTGATTAAGAACGTGAGAATTTCGATGCAACTTTGCAGAATTTTTAGTTGTTGCACAAAGTTTTAAATATGATTTTATATTTAGCTGCATTAAAAAAAAATTAAAATTTAAATTTAATTAAAAGAAATAAAGGCAAATTTAGTCAAAAAAGGCGTTTCTATTATTTTGGCCTTGGGTGTAGTTATGTGCATATAGTTAGCTTAATATAAAAAGGCCCTAACTCATTTTCTTACAAAATTCAGCTCTGTACAAAAATAGGTAGATTACTCACTAAAGGCTCAATCGAATTACTACAACAAAATGTTAGTTTATGTATTTAAAAACAAATGTAAAAAAATGCGATTGAAGAACTTTAGTTTTTATAAAGTAAAGAAACAAAAATGCAAGATAGGGCCTTTCTATATTAAGGTGATGATCATGGCGCACTTTGGGTAACGATATATACTATAATAATGAAGTGGGGGAAGTATGCATGGATGCACACTGGCGGCAGAAATAATAGACTCGCTTTACTTTGAAGTGTTGTCTGTAATTCCATGGTTTATTTTATGTTTAACATTTTTTTATAAAACCTGGCTTGTTAAACAAAAACACTAATAAATCCTCTTTTCAAACTTTATACAAAAATTAAAAAAAATAAATAAAAATTTTCACTAAATTTTTTAACTTTTTTTCAGAATTTTTAGAAAAGTTTTTGGTATGCAGTTTTGTAGCCCATTCAATTTTAGTATAATAACGTGTATGTTTCAAGTGGCTATTTTTTTATTTTTTATTTTTTTGACGATGCTAGGCATTCTCCGCATATAAAAAAAATTGTGGAGCACACTTCGTATGGGAAAAAATAGTGACATCGTCAGCAAAAAAAAATATCTTAAAAATCAACGGTATTTCGTATAAAGCTTGAAAAGCGGATTTAAATGATGTTTGTTGTATAACTACCTAGGCTTTTATAAAAAAACATTAAACATAAAATAAATTAAAGAAATAAGCCAAAATTCTTAAAAGTACGACTATTCTAGTATTTCTGCCGCCAGTGTATGTGCATATGTATGTACATACCTACATACCTACGTAACTATTGCAAACTACTACCAACTGCCAGCTGCAATTGGCCCCTGCTGGCATTTAGCCACACAGGAACGGAAACAGGAATGATGGCATACAAATGTCCACTAAACACAGAAAAGTGCACAAAAAAACGATTTGTTTGCGTTTTTTTCTGTCTGGCTTGGCCAACACTAATGACGACAAACTCGGCCAAAACTAAGCGAGAAACTTACTTCGTGGTGGAATGAATTTGCATATGTGTAAGGTGAATATGCATAAAACTATTATTTAGTACTTAATCTATTTGGAACACATTTATTTACATACATATGTATGTATGTTGGCCACTCTTCTGTTCCAATTTGTGTTGGGCGCGTTGGTGTTGTCATGCAAATGGGCCTACAATTTTACAACGCATCTAAAAAGCAAATGTTTTTATTTGAAGCTTTTTAGGGCAAAATACTCTCGGAGGAGGGAAGCTCTTAGAATAACAATTTTATGTTGTTTAAATTAGTAATCGATCTTGGGTTCTACGGAGTGGAAGTACTTAAAGTACACACCTCTAACCACTCCTCTACACCAACTCTACAATAACGGGCGCTGATTTATTAAATTTAGAGGGAACATATTTTAAACAAAAAAATAGTTTAAATTTAATATGGTAGGCCTTGATAAGAGCTTTCAGGGAACTGATAACATAGTTAAATGGCGAGTATTTATGCCACTAATGTTTAATATAAACCAAGTAGATAACTCGCAATTAAAGTAGCGCATGCGATGAGACCATTGCCAAGAAGAAAAAATTGGTCAAGTGGAAAATGCTTAGGGCCAAAACGCCTACAGCTCGCGCACATAGTACATTCAGGTGTACAAACATTGGCCGACAGCAAGAGCATAAACAAAAGGCCTTAATGAACCCTTTTAACAGAAAGTTTCCAGCAGGTGGCGGCATATATACCATGCACTCAGACAGGGCACAATCTCCAAGTGTGCTGCACCAATATAGGATGCACCTTGTGTCCGCCCGCACAGCTAATTGGCTAAAATAGTTCATTTTCGTTCATGTTGCGTCTAATACCTTTGTTTTGCTTCTTTATGCAATATGCTTACATGATATTTCAATTAATTTACACTTTTATCCAAATGCACGATTTTAACCTTTTTTTATTTGCGATTCTCTTGACGTTTACGTTTTCCTTGCTTGCACACACAATTCACGTTTACTGCTCCTTTGCCCACTCTTTTAACTTGTTTCGTCTTTTCTACGCTTATTTTTTCACAACGCATCAATTTACATTTTCTTCCTTGTGATGTCTTCGCCAGACTTTTTTTCACTTATTTTCTACTGGAATGTGGCGTTTCTATTATAGTTTGCCGCTTATTAACAACTTCACACGATATCTCAACAAATTTACACACAAACAGGTGCAGGGAAAACTAAAAATTAAACAAATAAATTGGATTTTCACAAAATAAAACCACTTTTTCGCTAACCGATGACAAACGACCAACACGACTGACGGAACTTGTCAAGTGGCAACGAAAGGGGCCAAAAAAGGAAACAACGTTGACAGCGGAAAGAGCAATCGATAAAAACGATGTATTTGGGAGGGGGTATTCTGCAGGGTTGCAACGTGCATAAAATTTAAGCACAGGTGCACAGTGGTTTGAACAGAGAATATTTGGTGAAGAAAGTCTATCCACGGCATATATACAGCCCTGAGAAAAAAATTATAATTTAATTGAATATTGAAAGCATTATTAACCTTGGCTACATGCATGATTCAATTATTAAAGGTTTTGTAAGTAGCTTTTTTCTAAAATTTGGCACTCCCACCCTCAGGGATGGTTTATGGAAGCAGGGGAAAAAGGGGAAGAATTCAATCACACTTCCTAAAATGGGAGCTAAATTCCATAAAAAGGTGTGGATAATAGTGAATGGTGGTATTTTAAAACAAAAACGAATTTGATTTAATTATTTAATTTAAACAAGCCCGATTGTTATTGAAAATAAATATTTCTATGTATATACCAAACTCGCGTACGTCAGATGGCGCATAACTCGAGAATGGATGGTCCACTTTCAGCTTTTTTTTTGTTGTATTTGTTTGACAGATGATGGATATGAAGAAGCTATTTGTTTGTGGAAAATATGCAGTATTTATTAAACAAAAAAAAAACGGCAAATAAAAAAATTTGGAGCTTACGTTTCCTTCGCGGATATGGCTCGATTGTTTCGAATATGGTAATTCGAATTCTTTGATGTCGCACTTTTAATATTCTGGGGAGACTATACAACTGTCAGAATATTAACCATTCGCCGGGTTGCCCGAAAAAAAATTTGAATGATTAAAAATATCAAAATATAAAAAAAATATAAAAATATTCGCCATAAAAAGGCGTTTGCATTGTTCAACTTTGCATTCTACTTTCAAGTAATCGCTTTCAACAAAGTTGGTCGCCCGCCAGCCAACATTCGCCTCGTGCGTAAACCTTTTAAGTGTGCAATTACATACATCGCGCCATTGACTAAACCGAGCTGTCGTGTGACGATTGGGCCTATGGATGCGGTTTGGCAATATTATATTGCATCAAAGCCTCATTCGGAGACACCAGGAGTGTGTTGTGGAGGACAATA
>NW_023458556.1:18272071-18273409 GCF_013731165.1 Rhagoletis pomonella
CGAGAGAAAGTTTTTCTTACAAAACCTTTCATTATTGAATCATGGGCTACATGCATGTACATATGTAATCGAACTATATAAAAGCTTAAATAACTTATGCTGTATACTAATTTACTTACATATAACATTTAATGGCAAACCTCCCCTTCAGCATTGTAACAAAAAATCGCTTGTAACGCAAGCTTTTATGCTATTATAAAAAAAAACGTGAAATTGAAACTAATGAACTAAAATAATATAAAATAATGATAAATAAAGTTAATTAAATTTCTTTGGGCTTCTTTTTAATAGAGTCTTAACAGGCTAACCTAATATTCGCGGCTTGCGTTGTGGTACGCACGCCGTCGAATTTGTTTTTTTGCGTCACACGAAATTGGCGTGCGTTTTCATTTGATTTCATTGAGGGAAACGTAAAATGAAAATGTCACGCAAAGCAGAAATTTTCACTTGAGTTAGCTTCATACGCACGCCGTTCAATTTCGGTTGGTCCCATAAAAGTTGCCCAAAAAAATGCCCACGTTGCAAACAAAGAAACTACTTACGGATATATTTCTGCCACTTGAAAATCTTCTCGTAAAATTGTATATTCCTTTATTTTTGTGATAACACCGTTTTTACAGTTTTTAAGAGAAATATTGCATATTTATAATGCTGGCACCACGGCATTGTGTATACCCTAAATATCTTCAACTTCAAACTTCGCAAAATGGTAAGCCTATCAATAGAATAATTCGCTCACAAAGTTTCACCGTTAGTTTCAAATATTTAATATATGATCTTGCGAAATGTTTATTTTACAATTAAAAAGAGAAAAACCATGTTGGTTTTGATGTAACAGCATACAAATTCCCCAAAGAGTTTTTGGGGTGTGTTGCTGGAGTGACAGTCCTTGGCCAGATATGAATCTGGGTCGTTCCGGTTACGTAGACCCGACTGTTGAGGAAACGTTTTTTTAAGCAATGCTGGCGTTAATGGTATTATGAATAAATGTAAATTAAAAATTAGACGTAAAATGTATGCCAGTCATATTTTTTAGGTAATATTGCGATTAGTGTTATATATAGTATAAATAAATGTCTAGAATACTCTAAAAAACATGTTCAAAATAAATAGTTAGATAAAGAAGTATGAGTATGTATTACTCATTTGAAGTACCTGCGATTATTTTCCGGCGGCAGAACACTCCAGTCCGGTTCGTAATATGGATACATGTTGCCCGACTGCAGTAAATTATTCAATTTAATTTCTTAATTTAAATTCGTGCAAATTTTTTAGAATTTATTATATCTTTATTTATTGGACACATATACATACATACATATTTATTTGTTTTTTTTT
>NW_023458556.1:18273509-18274249 GCF_013731165.1 Rhagoletis pomonella
ACATATATACCGAAAACCACTTGTTAACACGCCTAGAGTAATGTAATGCTACCACAGCTGTCAATTCCTACCGAAGACGATGTCGTCTAGTCTATACTGAGCCACGGCATGTAAATAGCACTATTAAAATCTACCTACTCAAACGTGTGTTCTGCTCCAACAAATGGGCATTGCAGACCTCGATGAGCTAATACGTTAGCAAGCACCATGTTAAGAAATCGCCTACTACACCTACCTGCTGCTCTGAATTTTTATCAAAAGTTTTATTTGTTATCTCAAAACATGCATGTATGCATGTATTTCCTTGTAGCTAAATAATGTTAAAACGGCTCGAGAGAGCAACGGGGAGCATTAAAAAAAAGAAATCGAATGAGTTCAACAAAAGTTTTATCAGATACTCGTAAAGTATTAATTGGAATACCACCTGATAAGCAGTAAAGGTAGAGAGGTTTTGCTGAAAAGAGGCGGTTTGGTATAAGAAAATATTCTCTTAATTACCAGTTGTCGTTATTCCAATTTTGATACAAGGTAAGCGAATATTAAATCCTGAAGGGCAATACACATTCATTTCATTACAAAATGCTTTGTTTTATTTCATTAACTTGTTTGCTCTTTTGAAATGCTTGTTTCAATGCTTAGGACTAAAATCTAGTAAAAGTAGAGATGTACTTATAAATACATACATTGTTAAAAAAAAGCTCACAGAAGCGAATAATGAAAGTGTTTACCCTCAATAATAA
>NW_023458556.1:18274259-18320906 GCF_013731165.1 Rhagoletis pomonella
GTTGATGGTGGTGGCGCGATCTTTCCAACACCGCCTGGCGGTGGAGGTAAAATACCAGACGATGGTTTAGTTTTGCCAGTGCGAGCAGTGCCCTCTGAACCATCTTTTTTCTATAACACGAAATGAGAAAAATATTTTAGCACCTACCAAACGCGTATTAAAGTTTCAAACACCTACTGTTATTCTCATATTAATTTTAATGGTTTCGCCTTCTTTGAAACCCAAATCAAGCTGCTGCTTAGGCTCTGTTTTTTCTTTTTCAATTTGTTCTTGGTTTTTCACCCACTTAAAGTGATCCTGCAGCGCTACATTTAAGTCGAATGAATCCGAACGATCACCAAAACCTAGACCCAAAAAAGCAGAGCGACCTAAAAAGCACGAAACCAAATGGTAGTCATTAAGGTGAGCTTGTTGTAACTTGAATTACTGCAAGCTAGTTACCGTTATCATCCTGTACACGTATTACGAAATATCGCGAACTGTCCGAAACCGCTTCTATTGCAACACCTGGATATGTATCAATTGGGCAATTGGCAAAAAGCGCTCCTGTTGCTTTATCCTCCAGTTTTAGGTTGCAAGCTGTACCTTTGGCCACTAAACGCATGCGACCAGTCCATGTGGGTTCGCCAAGATTCCAATCTGCAGCTCTGTTATTGAATGATCAGAGTAGTTAAAAGTTGAAGTCTTGAGATGGAGTTTTGCTAACAACAAAATCATGTATGCACAGTAGACCACGTCAAAAAAACAAAAAAAATCCTGCAATGCGACCGGAATAAGACTAAAATTTTAGCATTTGGTATAGCAATGATTCTCCATGAATCTCACCTCCAAATAGGACAAGGGATTAAAAAAGGATTATTTGGGAATTTAAATAATCTGAGCCTGTAAAATACTTAAATGGCATGTAATCAATGTATTCTTAAAGTTTCGAGCGCTTTCATTGATCCTAGAAAATTATATTGACCTCAAAAAGCAAGAACTCATTTTCTTATATGTAATTCCTACGGTAAAACTAAAGGCTCGCGGCGGCACATCTTACAATTGTCCTGGAGAGATGAGATCCATGGAGGATCATTACTATACCAAATGCTAAAATTTGAGTCCTATTCCTGTCACATTGCAGGATTTTTTTTACGTGTTTTAATGTACATATACATATTTTAACGAAACAGTTAAAAAATTTCGCTGGGAATTTAATTTTAAGTGATAGATAAGCATTATTTTATAAAAGTTGGTAATAAAAAAATTTGCGAAGTTGGCCAATTAATGATTTGCCGCTGAAAAATCAATTGCAATTGAACTTGAAAGTTTAACCTTGTACGAGGGAAATTGCACCAAAGGACAAGCAATTATGTTTTCGTAATGACCACCTCAAGGAAGTTATTTGCCCAATTCGTTGTGATTGGTTTTGCCATACTGCCGTTGACGTGGTCCATTGCTGATAATTACAATTTTCAACTTTACTTTTGATTCTTTGTCTTTCCTGCTGGCAGTGGCAATGAAAAACAAAAAAAAAATAATAGCAGGCAAGAAAATGGGGAACGAACAATTTTTCCACGAACACACTTTTCACGCTGGAGCACCGAGGAAATTGCTTACCTGTAACCTCTGTTGCTAGCGCGTGGTGGGATTTTATAAATAAATACTTCTGGCTTAACAATCAAAACACTTTCGTACTCCATTTTAACAGAAATAAACACTCAAATTTCGTCTAAATTACTATCAAAGCAGATTTTTCTGATTTTCACTTTTTAGTTACTCCCCCTTTTAGTTCGGCTTTCGTTTAGAGATGGAAAAGTCGACACCGAATCAAGTCAAAAATGAACTTTTTGCTAAAAAAAAACTCGACTTTTCGGAATCGAGTTTAGACAAGCGTCCGGACTCTGCTCCGATCGGAGTAGCTTTAGTGCGATTTCTTTTTAAGTTTAAAATGAAGTCGTACTCCGCTAACCTAAAATATGCTCCGATTTGTACTAACAAAAAGTCAGAAATTTATACGCCAACAGACAGTTTACTATTTTTTTTTTAGAACATAAAGTTATTGATGGAAAGTTTGTTTTGAGTACTAGCTAGAGATTGAGCTCATCGATTGATGAATTGAAAACCTACCTGTAATATACATATACGCTTATATACATATGCTAATAGTGCGTTAGTATAGAAAAAAATTGATGAACTGAAAAGGTACCTAAAGATGTAAAAAATTTTCCTAATACTATTTAATAAAAAATGTGAATCTGCTCCGAAAATTTCTCTGCTTTCAGTAATAGCCGAATTGTGTAGCTGAAAATATGATAAAAATATAACAAGGTAAAACCATTGGGAGGCAGTTTGACGTTTGCCAGCATTATAATTTAAAAATTTAAAACTCAATCTCACATACACATTCTCATTTTCAATCTCAACAATAATTGCCAACAATTGGTGAACAATTTAATTTTTTTATTTTCAATTTTATATTATTTTAAAATGCTTGCAATCATGGCCGACGAATTGAGATAATGAATTTACCTTTTTATCTTGGCTGAAAGCATTCAGTAATAGCTGAAAGCATGAAAGCGCGGAACACCTGAAGAGCGTATTGTGGAGTTGTACTAGGGATCATTTAATTTATCGCCTACAGCAATCGTCACTTTTCAACACTGGCTTGTAGAAATTTATTTGTTGACATTCGCACTTTTCACGTGAATTTTGTAAACACATACAATATCTTTGCTTTTGCTTATATATACTTGATATAATTTTGTAAAAATGTCTCCGGGAAGCTTTGTGAACTCTGACAGTGATTTGGAAAGTGTTATCTCTTTTAAAAATGCACCTAAGCCACGCCGTAGTAGCACTGGACCAAAATATTTTTGCAGCATAGAGTGTTGTGGCCAAAGTTTCAAACGGCTGGATCATCTAGATCGACATGAATTCCATCACACCGGAATAGTAAGTCTTGCTCACCAACAAGAAGGCTATTGTTGCTAACTATATATGTTGTTTTAGAAAAAACATCATTGCCTTTATGACGGTTGCGATAAGGTCTACTCGATATTGACGCACTTGAAGCGTCATCTGCGTACAACGCATGAACGTGTTGTGCCGCCTACGAAGAATGTATCTTGTCAAGTACCTGGTTGTTTGAAAATGTTCCAGACTGAGACCAATATGCTTCGCCATATACGAGAGGTACACGAAAATCCAAAAATCTATACATGCGGATTTTGTTCAGAAAAGTTCACACAAAAATTAAAATTGCGGAGGCATGAGATTCAAAAACACACGGAAAAATATCCTTACACGTAAGATAAACACACACTTAGTATGGCAGAACTTAAAATTGATTATTTCTTTTTAGTTGCAAGAAGTGCTCAAGAGGGTTTTACCAGCAATGGCAACATGACCGGCATGCCCCCGTTTGTAAAGTATACATTTGTTCAAACTGTAACACAAAGTTCGATAAATGGACGCTGTATCTGAAGCATTGCAAAGAAAAGCAACATGGGCGCAAATATTACCGGTGCGAGCATTGTGAGCGTGTGTATAACAGACCGAGTGAATTGCGGAAGCACATAGGTGCAAAGCATGTTGATGAAGAGCAAAAAATGATTTTTAAATGCCAAACCTGTGATCTTAGCTATGCTTACGAACGAAATCTGAGACAACACATGCGTATTGCCCACGATGGCAAACGATTTGATTGCAGCGTTGAAGGATGTGAACGTGTTTTCAGTAGTGGACAAAACTTGGCCAAGCATTTAAAACGCGTGCACCACGGACCAGCAACAGAAGATACAAGTAAAATAACAGAAAAAACTAAAAAGCTTCCAGGGAAGCGAAAAAAACGAAAGGATGCTGGTCAATCAATTATTTCGAATCTTGCAAAATTTAGTGGTATAGCGGTTAACAAAACACTGGACAAACTACTAAGAGAACGAGAAGACGATGCCTTAAAAATTGCTGGGAACGTTTTAATGGAACAACAAAGTGAGAGTGAAGATAGCGAATTTGACGTACCGCTTGCAAAACTCGCACGGGCGTATAAACCCGAAAGCACAATTATTTCAATAGATGGTTTAGAAACTTTAATATCTGAAATCTTAGCCGACGCCTAATATTTTACAAGATTAATTTTTAGTTAAATTTTTAATCAATTTCAATATTTTATATTAAACGCACTGTATTGCATCTCTTAAACAACATTTGATAAACCTAAACTTTTTAAAGAGAGTTGATGACTTTGCGGCTGCGCATTTGTTCAATCCATTTATCGAATTGTTGTTCGGGTGTTTGGGGTGCGGGTAGGTAATAGTCTTTTGGTGGTTCGCCTTCCTCTAGTCGTACGAAATAGTGGCAATGTTTATATTGTACGATGCCCTGACGTCCACGCGCATGACGTCGCATGCCACGAAAATAACGCCCTCTGCCCACAAAAGATTCAGCTGTAGAAAGCAAATACATAAATCGATTTCTTTGAAATAGCTTCGAAAAAAAAGCTATTACTTACCAATCCATAAATTACTTTTATATTCAACATTATGCTGGCGCACAGCCATTTCCTGTGCCTCAAGTATCACTTCTTTAACGTGTGTGGCGCCCTTTTTCAGCACGAAGCTCAGCTGCTTTACAGCCTCATCAACCGACATGCCACGTACAAACGAAGCGATATACCACATCTTATCCGGACTGTATTTAATGTTGGTACGCAAATGACAAATGTACTGTGATATGACGGAGGAGGGGTAAATATAAATGGTCAAATTACTAATATTAACTATAATCCAAATCATAAATAACTTACCGCTTTTCGTGGCTCCTCGTCAGGCTTTTGCGGCGGATGAATGGTCTTATTATATTCTAGCCATTTGCGGGGTCCATGATTAGCCTTATTCCATTTGGAGTTTAGTGCATCCGAGGTATGTACGCTATTACTTGCCGGCACTAGCACTTTAAGTGAATTTTGTAACAAGTTCCGTTGTGTAAGGCTAAACTGTGCAAATCGTCGCACCAATGAGCTCATTGTCTTTGATTTTATTAATATTTTATTTAATTTGGAAATAAAAATATCGTAATCAAAAATCACTACATAACCCAAAAAGAATTTATTATGGAGCCCAAATGACAGTTGTGGTCAGCTGTTTTTAAACGTCAACCTGAATTCGCCTTGGCCAGTGCTGTAAATGAATACAAAAAATACAAGGTGCGTTTTATTTAAATTATAAAAACTTTTGCCACGACTAGATATAAGGGCTGTTCAGGATGTTGTGGAAATGGTCTTGGATTTGCAGTTGGAAATGAATTTGCAAATTTTATGCTTGCTGCCATGGCAACCGTGTGCATTTTATTGTTGTGAATTTATAAACGCAACGAATATGCAAATGCAAGAGAATATATACAAGATCCTGAATAGCCCAATAGATCTAGGCAATTGCAGTTCCAGTATCGCCATGGACAGTGTCGATCACCGCTTGTGCCTGGTTATTGTGGTTTGGCCGATGACCTCTCACGAGGAACTGCTTCGATAACAAGATTTTATGAACTTTCACTGTCAGCATCTGACTTTCGCCCCGGAGATATGCTCGGCCGACGCTTGATGGCAGAACAATGGATTCGATTGAGAACGTCCCGCCACTTCTGCAGAAATAAAATCTTGGCTATATTTTCAGCTGGTGTGGTTGGGATGCTGAGCTTATAATCCAGCAGATGTTGAACTCAGCTTTATATGAGCTCGATTGTGAGGGAAGGAATCAATAAACTGCATTGTGCAGTATGAAGCCGGTGTTGAAGTTGGGGCCAAGAGGGCGTTCTATTAGGAACCTAGCGTTTGCTGAGCTGAACCGAGACACCTCCGCGTCCTTCCCATATAGTCAAAGGCGCTCCCTCTTCCATTTTCATGGTGAGACCGACTCAAGAGTGTCTTTCCTCTCTAACACATCTTTTTACCCTAAATAATATCTCTGCCTGAGAAAACATCAGACTCGATTGAGAGAAAGGCTAAGAGCCTTTTCCCACTAGCTTTGAGCACACACTGATTGAGCCCAAGCGCTTGATTTCCCCTTTGCTAGCAGCGCAGATGTTCACCTGCCTTGACGACGTCACGCAATTGATCAGCAAATCCACTTCTTACTTAATGAGAGCTTCCTTTGTCTGGAAAACTCTAGAGTAATGTGAACGCCTAAACTTTATTTTAATGGAGCGTTCCCTTCAAAAAACCTCTTTAAAGACCTTTCCGCCAAGCTTCCATCCACCCTTGCAGGGGCCTCTTCCAATTCCTGTTACACGTCAACTCATACCTTAAATTGATGTGAGTGAAAAAAAAACTCAGTGATGCCAGCATAGCCAATCATTATTAACAAGGATAAAAGCGAAACCGCAAAGAACACTAGATTGTCCAAATCCTTAGTCATTTAAGCAATCTAAGTGAGAATATTGTACCCGCTCTTGCGTTCTGAACAGAGATCTCAAATTTTAACAATAACCTGCCTTGTAGCAAAAAAAAGCCAATTATGGGTTTTTCGCCCTCAGCCTTTCCAACAGGTCGTATACAACTCCAATCCAAATAATGGTGGCGTTAATCTACTCGCGTACACACACATATGTACCCTTAATTAAGTTGGCTTTGACCCCAATCGCATCTAAGCATCTGACGTTTGCTGCTCGATGTCGAGAAAAGTACTCACAGTGAAGACCTTACACATAAATATGTATGTATAGGAAGGATTCCTTCATCGACTTCACCTTCGCGTGTCGCGCCATTTCGATAGATCTCTTTTTAATGTAGACATGTTCGATCTGCACTACAAACCAGGCTGGCCCTGATGGTGTACCAACGCACAACGCAACTAGCGTAGATTTGATCAGATTACACAATGCGGTGCCGCAATCCTCCACTCCAAACCACTCCGGTGTTTTTTTCTGAAGCTGGGTAGCATTGAATATTGGCCATCGAGTAGAAGATTTGGCGACTGCTTGCTTTTCATTGGGTCGTATTCAGAAAGAAAAGCATATGGATATCCTTGCAAAATAGGAAGGAAATCCTCCTGCCTGTATTCATAAAAATTTACAGCAGAAGCTTATACTTCTACTCATATACAAGTAAATAAATGAGTATGCGTAAACTTTACCTCTTACTTTGAATAAAAAGCATATACAAACATACTTAAAAAAATGTGAAAAGTAGACTTATCTTGGTAGTGAACGGTTGTGTCGACCGATTCTCGGCGCTATGGCAGTTGTGGTCCATGTGAGGGATGCTAAACATTACAAGCCCCTGTTTGAAGGGAGAAAAATCTAAGTATGTTTGCGATATCTCTCCAAATCGGGTCATAGGGCATGCACAGCAACTTCGCGCCATCTGGTTTGGTTTCTGGCAATCACTTTGATTTCCTTCCAGCTTAACCCGAGTTGCTTCGCTTGCCGTACGATTATTCTTTTCTATGTTTCACGCGATCTGCAAAAGAGCTAATAACAGTAGTTTTCTAATTAGAGAATAGGGGGACTATCGAGGTCTTCCAAAGGCATTGCACCGTGCACGGATTGTGCGGTAAAGAACGATTTTCCTGTGGCAAAGCTTTGCAATCCGTGCACCGTTCTAGGGCTTTGTAAGACTTCGAGAGATTTGGATTATTTGGAGATAAATTTTACGAATTGGCTTATGAAAAAATCTACATAATTTTTTTTTATAATTTTTCTCTCTCTTGAAGAGCGTGTGCGATATGCACTTATGTACAACAAGCTTTTTAAGAATGAAGAACAACGTTTTCATATCTACAGCACGTTCATCGCATGAAATCGGAAGTTGTACCAAAAATATTGAAATTGATTGTTAGGAAAAAGCAACAAATTGTAATCGGTAGAAGTTATAGCTGATATTTCGGAGATCATCACATCTCCCATCAGACTTTTTCTTTAAAGCATAAAATTTTACTTCCACCGTATACTTGGGAGGATATCCTTCTAACGGCACAATATTCCTCTCCCTTCATCCCTCAAATATTTCCAGAGAACATGACTCCTCGCAAACACGCGTCTATATCTAGGGGATTAATGACTCTCTCCAATGCTATTGAAGAAGGCTCGCATAAGGATATAGACAAAGCCAAAGATAATGGTAATGACTGGAATAAAAACTAACGCAAAGACGCAAGTTTATGGGAACAACAAAGACAAATATAAAAATTCAGACAAAGATTTAGATTGAGATTAAGGAGAAGATGAAGATAAAGATGACAATTTATGATAAAGATAAATAATGAGATTACGAATAAGAATAAGATTAAGATGAAATAAAGATGAAGTTTGAGACTAAATAAGATTAAGATGAAGACAAATATAAAGCGATTAGATCAGTGACTCCTAACGTGGTCCAAATGTCAGGGGTCTACGTTAGCTTAAAAAAATGAACCCCACAAGTTGTTGTAGGTAAGGCTTTACCCAAAGTGTATTAAATAAGGTGTGATTGACAACTCACGTCGGCTCTCTTTTAAGATACTATTATGCCAAAAACTATAAACAAACAATTCAAAATTCATAAATTTTTTTTCCAATTTGACTCTATAGGATGGTTCTTCTGAGAGCAATGTCAAATTCAGTCACACATTGTTAAATACATTTTGGCTTTACCTTCAATGTAGGCAGAAAATACACTGATCAAACAAATTATGGGACCAAAAAAATGTGAATTTTTTGGAGATTTTCAACTGGTTGTATTTCGGAAAAAATGGTCATTTTGAGCTTTGAGATTCTTGGCTACAAATCCTTAGCAGCTAAGGTTCTCATGCATTCCTAACAGATAGTGCGAAAAAAATTGTCGCAAATTTTTTGCCTTTTTTTGGTCTACGGCAGATAGCTTTTTTGCTTTAATTAGCTTTTTTTAAAACGTCCCTAATTTTTTTTTATTAGTGTATTTTAACACAGAGTTCGCTAAAATTCCTCACTGCGGAATGAAATTTCCAACTTCGTCCTCACTACAACTCAATTCAAGAGTAATCAATTTTGAATTCTTTTGAGAGTTAAAAAAGAAAGAGCGCTTTTCAACTAAATTTCAGTTTCTTCGCCTCAACATTTAATTTTCATCGTCAGATCTAATTTTAAGTTTTGGGAATATGGTTGATAAAAAATAATAGTTATTTTCGTTTATTTATTTTATTATATATTGGTTATTATTTTTTTAAAATAATTTTTAACCGTTAAAATGGAGACTGCGATTTTCTGGCCGTTCTAAATACTTTATGACTTAAAAAGTTAAATCTGAAAATACATAACTGTTATGGTATGATAGAAAAAATAAAAATCACTGAATAACAATTAAATTTTAGCGAATAAAAATCAAAAATTACGATCGAAAATTGATCGGAAAAATAGAAATCAAAATTTGACGGTTAAATTATGATTTTTATGTTTATGTTGTATAACCTTTACGGTCCATCCATAGAGTGCAAAGTATTGAATAGAGTCAGCTAACCGTAAAATTTGTATATTTTTTAAATGCATGTTTCAATAAGAAAAAAAACACGTGCAGGAATATTCGTCTAAAACTTCGTTGATTAAATGCAGCTTCCTTTTGACATTCTGTAACAAACGAATGCCGCATCTCTATAATAATACACTTTACAAATACAGCGTTGCATTCCTGTCAAAAATGGCGAACAAAGTCAAGTAAAGGAAAATCGGTAGTGACATAACAGTAACATATCCTCAAAGCAACGCTGCTTCCGCGTATTGTGTAAGACAGAAGCGGAAAGTGATTGCTTATAGGGAAAAATCGAAATCTGAACTTGCAACTTAAGAAAATTAGTAAAACTCGTTAGTTGTGCGAGCATTAACGACAAAAATTTCAAGCCAGCTAATTGGTACAAAGTAAAGTCAAGCCACAAAATTGAAAGTGAAGTAAATAGCTAACGCTGTATACATACACATATGTATGTACTACTAGAAAAAATTTGCTCGCCACCCACGCATAAAGCTAAAGAAGCGACAGCCTGCAACCTGACTTTGTCAACGTGTTAGCGAAAAAATCGATATTCCTTAAATATTTACGTAAATTATAAATAAAACGCAAAAGATGTGGAGAGTGCAGGGCAAAGTGAAGTTTTAGCACAAAGCCAACGAAAAACAAACTTTAAGCAATTTGCCATTATTTTATGTGAAATTATAGTTTGATAGTGTTGTGGTGAAGGGCAATTGTGCGAAAATCATCGTAGCTACCAAGCGCTTCTACATACTCGTACATAGTACATAAGTACTTACTTAATTGAGGCTTTGCTCTGTGTTTTCTTTTTGGGAGCGCTAAGTTACAATGGCGGATGCTGTGAGCGCGATTGATGCATCGAAGGACATGCAAGACTGTAGTGAAAGGCCAGCTGAAGTTTGCCGAAGCGATAGTGGTGGTGGTGTCATCTTGCGTAACACAAAGCAATTGACAGCATTGCCGCTGGCTCAGCAGGCCAACAACGAACAATCGAATGATGAGCAGCTGGTAAGTAATGCGATTTTTGAGAAGGGAAGGGTAGGGAAGGGAAGGGGGTGGTATGAAAATAACACTGTTATGGATTGGTGTAGGTATGTGTGTATACCCAGTGCTTTAAAATAGCTTGTTGTGTTTACATATGTTTAGTTAGTTTTATTATTTACACATTTATTTTTATGGTGGGTTTCGAGTTGGTAACATTTTGTTCATTGAAAGGCTGTGAAGTTGAGTGCGAATGCGAATACGATTACGAGTACGAATATATAGCAAATTATCAAATTTAGCAATATCCCAAAGCGGCAATATAATTAAAGTGCTGTTTTAAACTTTTGTTTCGAATATTCCATTTTGTTCCTGGTAACTCTTGATTAACCTTCCGCCAATTTACGGTTGGGGAAGGGTTTTAATAACAAAATGCTTCAAAGAAAAAAGTACATTTCGAGCCTTAACCGCCAAAATAGCATGCGAAATTCTTTTTTAAATTTCTTTTTAATGCAGAAATATTGCTAGGGCATCTAGATGCACATATGCATAAAAAAATTACAAAAAAATGTCGCTTACGTTATTTTGGTGGTTAGCGTTTAATGTTTTGTCACAGTTTTAGGTGTTTTTTTTTTTAATAAAAAAAATGCTTATTTGAAATGTGATGAATTTTTCAACAATACTTATGTATGCACGCACATAATACTTCATACTTGAAATAGTCACTGTTACAGAAGAAATCCCATCTAGGTGCAGTTTTATATCATGTTTCGAAAACTCCATTTCGTCCCTAATTATCAAATTTGTTTCGAAAATTCCATTTCGTTTCTGGCACTTTTCCCAACATCTTCCATCCGATTCGGATTGCTAAATAAAATTGCGGAGCCGTCGTGCATGATAGCAAGGCATATTTGGCCTGGGTGGGGATAAACGTAGATCTCGCCCTCTCATCCGCTTGGCGCTTCCACTGCTCCGACATGTAATTGGAGTTCTCTCGGGCATTTTCTTTGCCACTGTCCTGCATTGCCGAGGGCTCTACTTTTCTTTTAACCCTCTGCTACTGACGTGACCGAAATTTCCCTATTTTACTGACGTGTATTCACCAATCTTCCAGATAAAAATATATACATATGTTAGATATTAATTAATCAACTTTTTTTAAATTTAAGCTGGAACTCCTATCAATATTTTAAATACTTATTAATGAAATAGTCATAAAAATAATAAAAATAAACTTCAGAGCGACAAATTGGTTTCACTTCTAAGCTTAGAGGAGGGACGTAATGAGTCTCTAATATGGCATCACAATGAGCCCATGGTGGACTAAGTGCGGTGTGAATAAAATCCTATTTCTGTAAATTGTCTTTTTTCTACGTAAATTCCTTTTAAGTAATCAATTTGCAAGCTTCACCACACAATTGCGTTTGACACGCAATGATAGATCTGCAATTTTTTTACCTGTTCATATTTAATGACCAGCCATTTTTATTGTACGTTTCATTTGCTATTTTCGTGCCTTTCGTACTAAATACCCCTCTTCCTTGAATATAGCTATGTTCGTTCTTTTTTGCAAGTAGCCTGAATTTAAAATTCTATTTAAGTACATTTGTATGTATGTATGTATGTATGTAGGTATGATGAAATGAATGTTTAAGCGGTATACACTGATGAGCGCAGCTCTGCTTTTAAATATTATCGCCACTGCTGAGTTGCCATGAGATGCTTTTGAGTAATTTATTACTTTCTATTGATTTTCAATGTTGGTTTTTTCCGATTTTATTTGCGTGGCCGTCATGCTTTTTTCTTCCACGTACTCGCCATTCTGTGGAGGGGTATGCATGGCGTATGAGTGACATTCACAATATGTAGCTTGTAGCCACATTTATCAAGCACAATTTAACTTGTTCTTCTTCCTCTTCTACTTCCGATTATGATTTTACTTTTTTGCTTGCTTTCCTCGCTGCACCGGCTACAGTATTGCGCAGCAAGCAGCAGTAAGCCAACAACAGACATTACCGCCGCCGCAGCTACGTCAACAGTCACAGGTATGTCTTCGCTGCCATCGACGCCTACTACCACGTCGTCAGCAGTTGTCGTGCACTTCTTTGCCAGCTTCCATCGGATTTGTGTGGTGACTGCTCTGCTTCCATTGGTGACGCTGTTCACCTGCTTCGTCACCGCATACGTCTTCCAATATGATGATGTGCACGAAACACATTGCCGTGTAAGTCAAGTAGTATCAAGTGTCCTCTTGTGTGACATACATATGTACATTAATAGTGTATGTACATATGTATGTATGCAGGTAACTGGGGCACTTGTCAGCTAATGATTTTTCAATTGCCATACCTTTGATTTTTTGATTTCCACTTTTAGGTCTACAACATTGTACCATCGATAAGTGCCATTACCGGCGTCAGTCCACAACGCTACTTTTGGCGCCTGAGTATTGCCTTACACATTGGCCCACGTTTCCCCATCGCATTTGTGTATAAGAATTTCTATCGCAGCATGTTGGGCAATTTGCAGCAACGTCAGCCGCACCTGGTGCCGAAGGCTGACCTATTGATTAGCTTAATTTTAATTTTGAACATCATCGAAATTTCATCGTTGGGCGGCGTCACATACATTTCGAATAGAGAGAATTATCGTAAGTAATAATAAATTATCGCAAATTGCTGGTTATGTTCGATTAGTTGTAGACAAATTGATTGTTAATTTGTTTGGAACTCGTTGAAGAACTCGATTCCGCGATGGTCGGCTATTCGTTTTTCAAAATCTTGAGAGTTGAAAGTTTTATACTTTGTTTGGGAACTTTCAATTAGACCTACAGTACTATCCCTTAATATAAGTATTTTGGAACGAATTGTTGAAAACACTACTGCAGCGGGAATTTACCAGGCTTTAGGCCACAATGATAAGGTCTGGAAGGTGGCCAGATGCGAACCGCGTACCGTTTCATAGTTGGGTGGCACATAGGTCATCAACTCCGTAGTCATCGACTTAAGATTTGGCTCCTGCCTGGAGGAGGATCATAATACAGAGCACTTTCACTGTTTTTGTTCGGATTACGCTTGATTAAGAGGATTTCTCAGTCAAGGAGCCGAAGAATGTTGAGGAGGAGTCGAGTGCAAAATATCGCCTTTGAACGCAATCTTACTAGGTTTTAAGCACAATGAGCATTTATGGTCCAAATTGTTGGCCTGCTGAAATCCAATCAAAACCAAAAATTTTATTCAGGAAAACTTCAACAATCAAAGAAAGGCTAATTGTCAATTGAAAGTTTGAAACTGATTGCGGCAAAACGGGACACACTTGGACTGGAAGCACTAGACATTTGTGATCCCAGCTTTTTAAAAACTGGTCAGTTTGAAAAGAAGCTCATCTATTCGTCCTCCAAGCAGCTGTACTTATGTGGATTTTGTTGTGATATTAAGCACAGCAATCAGAATTATGAGTTGAGGCTTCGTGATACTAGGGAGATATATTGGGGATCCACCTCAGCCTGAAAACTTTGCCGTTGCGCATGCCCTGGGTTCTGCCAGCTCATCTATCCAAGGGTAGTCCACATGTGGGCAAAAGTACTTCCACTCTCTCTCGCCACGGTGTAACCGGCTCGAGAGTGGCTTTCTTGGTCAGTTCGTCCGCCACACGGCATCTTGCTAAGTTATTCACGTTAAAATCACTTTATTTTGTATAAATTAAGATAGGAATACGAAATCTCTAAATAACCAAACGATATGATTTATACAAACGCTTTCATTCTCTTCTAGCAATTCACGAGAAAATCTTCATCACATTCATGGTTTGTTCACTCTGCTACATGTTGGCTACGATCAAACTGCATGGAATGCTCTTTGAAGAAGAAAGCCAACTTTTGCCCGTACAACGTGAGTCAATAAAATGGAAGAAAATACTATTCGCCATCTCTATTGTGAGTACCGTTGGTTTGCTCTTTTTCTTTGCCAAGCATCGTTTCTACTGTCACGATTTAGGTAAGTTAGAGAGAGAAAGAGAGATCTACAGTGTTGCCAGATTAAAAAAAACTTTAAATTTGCGGGAAACGCTGCGTCTATCTTAAAACTTAATTTACAAAAAAAAAACGAAAGGAAAACTTATAAGCTTGTCTAAAAAACTGTAATTTACAGTTAAAACCGCGAATCTGGCAACATTGAGTAGCTACTAATTGTTGACTTTATTAATTTTTCTATTTTTTTCTCAATTCGTATAGCCTTCAGTTGGTTCGCTTTCTTCGAGTATGTGATCGCCATTGCGAATATGCTTTTCCACTTTACAATCATTTGGGACTTTCCATCGCAATTTATGCTAATCGTGCAAGGACCAAAAAATCGAATTGAAGAAGTCTTCAAGCGAGCGAGTGGCAAATGGGAGTAAGCCACTGATATTTACGAATAGTACTTATGTACATACATACATATATAAATCTGTACATAGATTTGTGCATAAATTGTGTGTCATATTATAAATAATAGTTGTGAATTTCTGATGAGTAGTAAGCTATGGACAGGTACATACATATTTAGATTAGGTTTTTGGTGCGAAAAATCAATTCGATTTGATTGTGTGTGAAGAAAGACGTTTGAGTAACCTCGAAGCGCGCTTCCATTGAGAATTCTCATCACTTCGATACTTAATTATGGTTTATTAAATTTTTATTGTTTTTGAAAATTACGCGACATACATCAGTATGTTTGTATGTATGTATTGTAGTGTGAAGGTAAAAGTCTCCTAAAAGCAGTTTGCAAAAAGTCATAGTTAAATCCATTTTAAAAACTATAAATAGTACGAGTATTTTAAACTACAAATATTTAAGTAGCTAAGTTTTTTAATTTTTAAAATAAGTTTTAAGGCAATAGTTTTATTTCCTACTTAAATATACTTACTAGCATAGATTTGAAATACTAGTTTTGTGAAAGTTTTAAATTAACGCAACGACACAAATTTTAATTGCACTTATAAAAATAGTTCAAACGCTCACTAATTTGGCATACATACAGACAAATAAAAGAACAGATATCTCAATCACGACTTAAGTATTAAATATATGTATTTAAATATGCTTATAAGAAATTTTTAAGTACACAGAACATAAATTCCTTGGCTAATCAGTAAGTTTGTTTTAAAAGTTGATTAAAATTAAGTTAAAAAAATTTTCTGTGTAACTAAATAATACTGGCACGCTATAAGATGCTTCTGGATTTATGTATAGGTTTTTAAACTTTTATAAGTAACACAGTGGAACGCTAGTGTTTATGTGTCGAAGTCAAACGCCAAGAAAAATTTCGAAATTTCGTAAAGTTCATCCTTACATCTTCTTTGGCGCTTGTCGATCACGCAAACAGTGTCACCGATCTCTCGTAGAATACTTACTTAAGTAGTTCTCGTAGTGATAACGCCGTGGTATTAAAAAGGATTATTTTTTTTTGGTAAATAAGGACGAAAAAATGTTATCCTTGCATGTTTGCAGTGTTAATGTTGAAAAAAAAATATATATTTGTTAATGACTGATATACACCTGACTATATACTCAAATTTCGTTTCCTCTAACTTTATTAGCTTAAAAAATTAAATTAATGTACCTCTTCGTACTTGTGACCCAAATTTTTTTTTATTCCACAGAGTTTTGTCGTTCATTTGTTATCCGTACTTGATTTATACACTGCACTGAATTAAAAAAAAAATATTTTTTTTTTAATTAATCAAATCCTTGAAATTTCAAAGCCCTTTTAAAAAAAAATGTCCGACGTCAGAGAAAAGGCCAAAAACGCAGCGTTACTATATTTGGCCCATAGTTCTGTGAGTATATTCATTGTTTCACGTGTTTGAAAGTTTTTTGGTTTTCGTTGCACGATGTAATAGTAAGAAGTAATTTTCGTTTGTCTCAAGAAGGCTCTAATTTTCATATAATGATCGAAGTAAGAGCAGTTGGTAATATTTATTTTTCGTTTAATTTCTAGGCTGATCGCTTTCTCTACCCCGGCATAGATGTGCGCGTTCGCGTGTGTAGGGCCATGTGTAGGGCTTGAACGGTACTAACCTGCACTGAGAAAAGAGAGAGAGAGAGAGTTTAGTTACGCCAACGAAATTCATTTCTCAGTGTGATTTCAATGAGCCACTTAAGTGTAGTGACATACTCCAACGTCCAAAAAAGCCTTCCTGAGGTCTTCCTATTTTAAAACGCCGCACTATATCTATATCGTGGTATAGCTGATACAGCATATCGTTCCATCTTTCTTTCGAAAACTAGAAAACCATACACCAGCACGGGCATTATGGTGATTTTAGAGCAGTGTCCGCCAAACACTTTCCTGGGAAACGAACTATATTCGGCCTTTCACATGTACACAATCGGCTTCTTACACGTACACAATCCGAACGTCAACAGAAAGAGTAGCATAGACACAAATTTTATTTAGTTGCATGCAAACAATAGGCGAAGTAGGTTGATGACGCATTTCCGTGCATTACCACCAACACATTCTCATTTTTTATTTCATAACTAATACATTCTCATTTTAAGACTTCTCTTTTTGGCGGACACTGTTTTAAAGTGTCACTTATAGAGTTGTACGACGAAAAAGGACTTTACTTCTCCATTGCCTACTCAGTGCAAAGTAGCTCTGGTTGGCAAGAAGAGAATACTATTACAGATAAATTTAAGTTTAAATTAATTCTTCTTGGTTAAGTAAAATGTGTTTTCAAAGAAAAACTATATAATATAATATTTTCAAGAGAATTTACTTAGTTTAAGAAAACTTTCCGCACTTTTCGGCCAACAACCATTGACAGAGAGAGACATTGACATATATGATTCCAATTCCAAAGTTCCGAGGTTAATAAGTCTATCTTGGGTCCTAGTAGAACGCAAAAAAGTCACTGGGCCTGCACACATTGGGCTTTTCAGAACAATTCGCCCTCAGGTAGTCCCTAGTGTTACCAGTTCTAGTCCCTCATAATTGCCCTGCCAATGGTTTCAACTGTAATTTTTAACATTGACGTGTCATTGAAAAACGACCGGTCCACCACTCACCGTAAGATAGGCCTATTGTGATTAATTGCTCTTTATTAGCTGATTTTGGCCTATTCGATTTATATTTGGAAATTTTTTCGTTTGAATACGATTTCGTGAAAATAATTTCCGCAAACAAATGTTATTGGGAAATTAGTTTATTTTAACAAAATTAAAAGAAAACCTATTATTATATTCTCTAAAAATCGTAACCAATGATATTCGCGCATCAAAATTCAATGCCTAAATTTATAAATAATTTTAAGCACTTTTTGCAAATTACTCTTACTTCTATAGAAACTTTTTGCTAAACTTATTATAAAATCTTTCTACTAATTTTGTCGATAAAAAAAAAAACGTTTCTACTCGCTGTAACACGACAGCCACGTTTATAATTTGTCTAAACTATTGATATTTTTGCAGTACAACTTTCTAGCAACTCAAATATGAAATTAATCAACATATAGCTACAATTATAATTAGCAAAAAATATAAAATATAAAAATTAATAAAAAAAATATTCAATAAACCAAACTACTGTACACATAAAAAGTTAAACAATTAATAAATAAACTCCGACACAATAGAAAATACAAAATTTGAAAATCGAAAATAAATACAAGTGACAAATTAAAATTAAAAAACAAACACAATAATCGACATATCGTACAAGGTCTGCAAACGAATAAAAAACATAGACAATAGGTGTACGTAGCAAAAGGAAATCATAAAAAAATAATAATAAGTAAATCACAAACACAAACTAAGTAGAAATCGTAATGATTAGCAACAGTTTAGAAAAATGTGAGACATTTTAGAAGTACATCAATACAGAAGCGGCAGTATTTTATGAATATTAAAAGAGATATGTATGTATATACTGGCTCTCAGCTTATTTCGACCAGCACTTATTGAAATTCGTAAGCACAAATAAAAGCTAAATTAAAAAACATATTAACTTTACTTTCGTGCCTCAACTTTTGTGGAAAAAATCGGTAAAACGGGCAAAATTGCTCTCAGAGAAAGAGAAAAAACAAAAAGTACGGGAACGCTTTTCGGTTAAAAACTAGTAGCCAAAGCTGTTTTTTATCATTTGGCGATTTGCAAAATTATATTGAAATATATAGGCAAATTAACAAAAATTTTTATAAAACTTAATATTCCTTCGCTACGATATTTTTAATAAAATAAGATAAAAACGTTTGCTGTGTGCTTTACTTTTTATTTACTCAACTTTCAATTTGCTTTGAGAGCATAGAAAAGCTGCTGATGGTTTGACACTATCAGATTTTACCAGCAAAAATTCTTCGGCTAAAATCCTGCAACTTTTGGCAAAGAGAGCATCTCATTTACTCGCTTATTTGTCCTCTCATTTATCAGAGAACCGAGAACGGGAACACTTTCTGGTAAATTCTGACAAATATTTGCCAACTTCAGTCGAGTTGGGGAAGAACATGATTTAAATGGCAGATTGGCACACAAAAAATCGTTAAAAATCAGAAGTGGGGCTTAAAATTTGCCAGGTAGTACTGAGTTCAAAACAAGGTTTTGAACTTGAAACTTACTTAGACTGCGCTTAAATAATTTAGAAATCTTTTTAAATTTAATTTCTATTGGTGGCTAAAAGTTTTAATAGGTGCTGGTTGATATCAGCCACTGTAGCTTTATTTTTATTTGAAAGGGGTTGCTCTTAATTTTTAGCTGAATGCAAAGTATTTTCATAATTAGAGTTTTTTTTATTCTATTTAAACTGAACTTTTACTAAAATAACACCGTTCGGCAGTCGGTTGCGGAATTGATAAAACCAAGTTTTTCTGAAAGATTGGATTGTATATAGAAAAGTGAATTCTCAGTTTTCCCAGGTTGGCGATTTTGAGCGGTTTTTTTTTAAATTGATGTTGGTGGTCGCACAGCAGCATTTAAAACAACTAAAATTAATTTAGATGCATATATTTATACCATCAAAAGGCCTTTCTGGGGGGTTTCAGGTACGAAGAATTTGAATCTGCAAATAATTTTTACGACAAAGACCGCTGGGTGAGCTTTGGTAAAAAAAAACACATTATTGAGAAACATTGTTTCAATTTTTCCTTCATGTTTCTTCCACTTTTTTTACATCAAAACGCACCCTATCGGCTGTTTTTGGTAAAAATAAATTGCAAATTCAGAGTTATCGGAGCCCAAACCCCCAGATACTGCTTTGCGACCAACAGCTTTAAAGCAAAAAAAATAAAAAATTGATTGAACTCACCAACCTGGCAGAACTGGCAAATTACTTTTATTTATGTGCAATCGAGACAGAAAAAACGGAAAATGTCGTACAGTGTAATTTATGTTTAAATTTTTTTTCAGAGATTTCTGAGAGCTTTATTTTGTCTTAGAATTTCGCGAGGATTAGTAAAAAGGGAAAACGGGTTTTTCGTAGTTCAGAAAACACTTAAAATGTACACTGAAACATTTATGTAAACTAAATTAAACCCTAATTATACGTATTAGAAAACAATGCTGAATTAGAATGAAAGTGAAAACACATTTCGCGGACAATTAAAATTAATGAAAAGATAATAATGGAACAATTTATTAAGATTATAGAATAAAATCTTAAAAATAAATGCACTAAAGAGAGCTAAATTTAAAACAAAAAATTGTTAAATACATAAACAAATTTAAAAAAAAAAAATGAAGCGCTTTAACAATGCTTTAACGTTTGGTTCTATTCCTTAACATTTAGTTATTTAATAAATGCAAACAAGTTTATGTTCCTTAATTAATAAATACATAAATATTTATGCCGTTTGTTATTTAAAATTTTATGTATGTATATACAATGAGTATAAGAAACAATATATATAGTTCAATTGCTGATATTTATTACTCAACTACTTATTTAGTATATTACGTAAAATATAGGATGCACATAAGGGTTAATAAAACACACTGAAGAGCGATAAGCAAAAATAATTGCAAAATTGTAGCAAAATTTTGTTTGCATTGTATAGAAAATATGTATGTACATATTTTTGTTGTATAAAAAATGTCGCCAGTGAATATATAAATACATACATACATACATATGTATTATACAAAAAATAGTAATAATGATATTGAAAGACACTTTGTTAAAGCGAATATTTTCCCCACTTCCTAAAAAAAAAAATAAAAAATAAAAAACTATAATCAATGCAATTTTCTCCCATTCAATTCAATAAAATATTGTATTATTAAAAAACTAAAAAAAAAAAACAACATTATGTTTTATTTAAATACAGTGAAAGCTGCCAGACCAAACCAAATTGAGCATGTTGTGATGGATAATAAAACTTGTGGCTTTGCTACTTCCTAAAAAAAAATGCTCTGCTTCTTAAAATAATGAAAACTGTGATTTCCGGAGAAAAAAGGGTTTTTCTTTGAGGCACGTCTTTAAGTCATCCGATTTAAACAAATTTTTCGCATGGCACATTTTTATGGCCAAAGGAACCTTTCTAGGGGGAGCCTTGCGTTGTAGGACAAAGTTGCGAAATAAGACTCTGCCTAATGTACATACATACATACATATTATTTGCTCATGTATGTATGCCTTGCTGTCAATACCCCAATGCTTTGTATCCGGTCACGCTCTACATCGAACTAGCTTTTTGTTATACATACTTACTTACTAAGTTCGCAATTTTTCTTTTTAACTCCTAACACACGCATACTCTTATATATATGTATGTGCATATGTACATATGTGTATATGCTTTAAAGTATAGGATCACCTACATATACCCTGCAGGGACAGCTACTAAGTAGTTGTGAACTAGAATGCTACCAAGTTGCGGTTTAGCCAAGCGTCAGCGACTGGGATTTTCAACATGGTGGTGTCCTAAGAAATGTGATTTGACTGGCTGTGCATCAGCATCTACCAGTAGAAATAGTAGTAGCATCATAACGGTTGACGGGACTGTCTGCCAATTCATCCTCCGCGAAAGGAATAAGTATGTAATTTTGTTTGTCCAGCAGTTGCAATGGCCGACAGAGGAAAGCACCACCGAGCCGTTGATAAAGTAAGAGGGTTCAAGTCCTCGGGTAGGGATTTTTCATTACATTACATACAATTTTTCAATTTAGAGTTTTTGTTCCAATTTTTTAATTTTATGTTCAAAAAAATATTTTTTTATTTTTATGTTAAAAGTGTGCATTCAAAATTCACAGCT
This sequence comes from Rhagoletis pomonella, assembly GCF_013731165.1. Taxonomy (NCBI): domain Eukaryota; kingdom Metazoa; phylum Arthropoda; class Insecta; order Diptera; family Tephritidae; genus Rhagoletis; species Rhagoletis pomonella. Next base: position 18,295,921 of record NW_023458556.1, read on the forward strand.
GGGTAACTACAACTACATACATACATATATGTAATCTGTCTACATTCGCGTCATCTCTGTAGAATGCTGATAAGTCGGTCTTGTTTGGTTCTTGCCTCGCCATTCTCGTTTTTCTTTCGATCTTGGCTTCCAATTAAATTATTCGAATCATCTGTGGAACTCTGTTTGTCTGTATGTATGTATACACATATGATGTATATTTATGTATGTTTGTACATACATACATAGATATATAGCATGGGATTGGTATATATGTATGTACATATTTTGCTGATTGTTACTCGCTTCTTTGCCGCCACGAAGCATCGACAGATCCATTGATGCTGCCGCGTCCACATGGTTCGCGATAACTTTGTTGAGGCCCCAAAAAGCCGCCACAGAAGCGATATGTTGCGTTGTGTTGTAGAGCGGTCCTAGCGCTTCGTTGACCTCTGCTGAGGCACTGACTGTGTTGTCTTTGTTATTTATTTATTTTTTTTTAATTTTTTTATTTCGTAATCTGCACATTTTTTTTGTTGGGGTTTTGTTTGGATTTTGCAAATGGTTCCCCTTCTTAGTTTCTGTGCTGAAATTCTCTGAATTGTTTAGCGTTTTCGTTTCGAAATTCCATTGCTCTTTTCTATACTTTAATGCATATTTGTTAAATTGAAAAGGGGTCTGCAAGCGGGATTGCGATCGGATTGAATTTGTTGTTTGCTCAGGAATTGCGTGCGTCTGGGTATGAGTAGGCAACTTTCAAATGAACATAAGGAAATATCTTAAATTTTTTTCGCAAAAGATTAATCTGAACATCGGTTATGTATGTATACATGTCCACAAATATATGTATGCATGTATGTATTTATGTACTTACCATGACTCACAGAAGGTTTTTGCATTGACTTTTTTACGACATTCAAAATTTGTTTGATGGTAAATTTTTTGTAAGTTTTTTTTATAAAAATCCTGCTACAACAAAAATCAAGTCGATCAACATTTAAAACTTTGGAGAAATTAAGGAAAATTTAAACCACTCGAGTATGCCGTTTTATAGCCCATTCAAATTTAGTACAATAAAGTGCAACTTTTAGGTTGCTAATAAATTATGTTGATTTTTGTTAATTTTTTTGTGACGGTGCTGATCATTTTCCTTCTTTGTTGCGAAATTACCCTAGTGTCGTTTAAGTGCTGCTAACGGGTCCCTGCAGACTAAGGGTCCATATATCCTAGAGATCTGTGCAGACGACACCTGTCATTGTTGCGACATGACAGCAGAAACCCCACTGTATATCATTTCGAGCAAGATGTCAATGTCGAGAAGAAAACTAACACACTCTCCACCGCCCCCGAAAGTGTTTGGTTTCATTAGCTCTGAGGTCACAATAGACCCAAGGTCTCAAATCCTCTATCAAATCTTTCTAGCCGAGTAAATTCAGTGTACAATCTTTGGCTTCGATCCCCATCTGGCATTATTTTGGATACATAGAGGGCCATCGAGGCATTGTTTGAGCGGTACTCAATGTTCAGCCTCCCTTTGAGTTTGGGACCCAGAACAACCATTGAATTTAGGTTTCGTAAAATTGGGTAATTTAATATTATTTGTAAAGAAAATCTGGTCCGGATTCACTCCAAGCGGACCATAATTTCGCTTAGGGGGTAGGAAGCGATATTGTACTTATTGTTCTGAAACCCTTAGCATTGTCTTGATGACGTTTTACAGCTTACGGCTGGTTTCTCCAACTCAACTTAACTTAGTTTAGCCAATTTTTTGGACTTAGTCAAGAATAAGCTGAATAAAAAGTAGGCTAACTTTTGGCTTAAGTCCAAAAAATGGCTTAACTAAGTTGAGTTGAGTTGTAGAAACCAGCACTTAGTGAATGGAGATTAACTTAGGCTTTGTGTAGCTCAGAATAAGAATGACCACCTCCCACTGACTACTGACCCATTATAATCCGTCCATACCCGGTGCTTTGAGGAGGGATTACACTAAAAATTGGAAATTTCATTATTATCTGTAGAGACAAGTAGGAAATGTGTGGTCAGGAGGATGTCCGATGGCTTCTCGCCCGACTCGGCCCATAATTTGTTATATGTTCAAAGAAAACTAAGCAGCGTAGGACACTCTTGCACGGCTTTAGGCTCTCTACCGTGGGACCAAAAGTTATGAGGTTACGTGGAGGACGAGTACATAATTGGCGGACCGGCAACAGTTTTTATGAAACTGAAATAATTTGTGGCCATTTTTGAGTTATTCAAAAGGCCAAAGAGCTCTCCAATTATTGGGCAGTTCATGAAGTCGTCAGCCAGGGTTGCTTACTGGCCACCCTGACTGGCTTCGTATCGCTTATCATTTCTCTCGTACTCTTATAAAGCGAATAAGGCCAAGCGGTGAGATAAAATATAAGCTATTTTATATTGCATGACTGTTGTCTAGGTTGAATAAAGACGATGTGTTTAAGCCTTTGCATGAACGAAACAATTCCTTTATATAAGTAAATATAGAGTTTACTCATCTCACAACATCCGATTTCATCCAAATTCCATCTGGGGAGAAATTCAAGTAAGAATGCAAACCATGATGGGCCATTCCTAACTTCCAGAATTTGGATAGAGCAACCTTCTCTATAGAAGGTCCGGACATTCTACGTAAAAAAAAAAATTGCCTGCTGAGGGACTTTTAGACTAAAGCCTTTTAAGATGTTGATCGGACCAGAGAATCAACGTTGATCGGGTTGTAGTGCACACATATAAGCACTCGATCATGGCTGCCATGTATTTCCGTAAATCGTGGTGCTTATTCCATAAGCAGGGGTCCTTAAAGATGAGATTAGATATCGTCCGCGTCGTCTGTGAAATCGTTTTAACCTGACTGAACCGAATAAGTCGGACTGGCGCCACCGAAGCTCCCCCCCTTTCTGCCGTGACCCAAGGCTTGACAAGACGGCTGCTCCCGTTGCAAAGAGTGCGAGAACAGGGACGCAAGCTTAGGGATTTAGAATGGTCGTGCAACCCTAATCTATTACCAAAATTAAAAGCAAGGAATGGATGGTTAATTGGCAAAGGGTTTCTACTCAAAGAGAAAAGAGGGAATATTTAATACAAGAATTAGGATCGAGAGACACGTCTGATGAAGGCTCATCATAATTATGTCGATTTCCATGCTAGCACTTTCTTAAAATCGGGTAGATATCGTTGTTGGGCGCATATCGTCGACTGAGTGAAAGATCGCCCTATCTCGGCTGGCGGTCCGAAAACGCTCTATCTCAGAGCAAATGGTTGAAAAACGCTCCATTTCCGAATTTGGTTGAAGAACGCCCTATATTGAATTTATGTATATTGAGATACATAGAGCGTTTTTGAGGCGGCAGCCGAGATAGGGCGATCTTCCACTCAACCAACCGACGATATGTGAACTAATATTTATGCAACCATCTTTATATGTATACTATATATATATGTATGTACTTATACTGTATGTGGGAACCATGCCCTGTGTGCTTTCCATAAAATTCGCACGATCGCAAACTCGGTAATCTTTGTCGATTGTATGCGTTTTTTTTTTTTTTTTTTTTGAATTGAGCATTGGTTTCATTAGCTTCGTTTGTTTTCATGCGTGGCGCGTTGAATTATGGTACAAACTGTATGAATACTATTACGTACAGAAGAATATGTATGTATATAGAAATATACTTAAATATACATACATATGTAAATACGTATGTACTTCAATGCGAATGGTTTTTTTTGCAACAAACTAGAAGCTATCGTCAATGTGGATACTTCCCACTTGTTGCCGTTGTTGTCACGTTGGACTCTTTGTTGTTTTTGCCGTTTGATGAATTCAATGAGACGATGTATGTATGTATGTATTTCCCTTTGTTTCTACTATTCACCGCTCCAAGTCAACAATTTACGAGGGGAAAAAAGTTCAACTAAAATGAATGCGTCTTTGATTGGTGCGGCGCGTCGACGAACTGGTTCTCCTTTTAGCACCAGGCGTTGCGCGTCTCAGTACCGGACAGCGAGTGTCGAATGACGCTATCTATGCGCCGCACTGCATGTGTTGATGTTGCCATACATGGCGGCAACCAGCAACCAACTGCCAACTGCCAACTGCCAACTGCTCCCCACACGCCTAAGCCAAGCACAGCGCAGCAATTCCATTCATTGGCCAAGACGTCCATTGGCTTCATTCGACACTAACTTGCTGGCCGCTATCCGAGCGGCATGTAGACGGCATACTTAGCAGCCACGATTCGATTGAATTGCATGCAACTGTTGCCTATCCGGTCGTAGCGTTTGCGACTGCAACATGTCGATTGTTGCCGCTTGAAAGCGGTCGTTGCATCGACCACATTGCTGGAATTCTTTTTTGCCATTCCACAAATGCCATAGCACAACAAAACCAGCTAACAAGCGAGCTGGCGGGCGAGTAGTGAATTTTTCGTTCACTTACTGCGCTGAAATGTTGATATGTAGAAGGAAAAGTAGCAACACACATAGATATGCTGGATGTTGGTAGTTCTTGAGCGCGCGCGTGATTGTGTGCGTTTGTGTTCAACCCTAGAATGTGAGACTGTGCATTTCGAGGACGACTTTGACTTCGAAGGTGCCAATTTTTTTCGTTGGCTCTGTGTATAAAGAAGACGATCCGTTCGGAGGTGACGATGACTTCCAAAGCTGGCGTTGCTTGGATGAAAAATCCTCCAGCCAGATAACGTCCGTATGAAAACAATATTCCGGTGGCTGTGCAGTTGAATAATCGTTGATTTAGCACAAAACAAATCAACAATTGTTACCTCATTAATAACTTTTTTTAAAATTATATTCAACTACTAAACAAATCGAACCCACTAGGGTCACTTATCGCCACCCAGGTAGTCGCTCATCGTAGGGTTAAGAAAATATGCGTATGTGTTGCTGCATTTGTGCACGAAAACGTGAAATACCAAACGGTGAATGCAACGATATCAGCGACTGTTTAAGTTGCATATTCGTAGTTTGGTCAGGCAGAGGAGGCAGCGGCGCGTATCTGAGAAATTCTTTGCAGCGAGCGAAAAGCTTATGCGATGCGATGTGTTGATGTTGTGAGCCAAGAATGTGGCAGACAAAAACAAAACGTAAGTGACTGGAAGAGTAACAAAAAATAAATACCTAAAAAAAAACCAACTGCAAATGCAATAACAAGAAACGTAATTAAAGATATGCTGAAAGGTGGAGCTTGTGGGCAGCGGCAGTTAACACTCAGCAAGCAAATTGACTGAGGCAGTGTTGCCACAATCGAGTGATGCCTTTTCCAATATGATCCATAAATGTTACTAAAATTTCCCAAGTTTGGCAAGTGCTAAAGAGAGGGAGTGTTACAGAACGAAGGACCATTGTGATCTCCACCATAAAAAGCACACGCCACTAGTCCTGGTACCTGGAATTACTTAGCCTTAAAAAGAAATGCTAAAAGGCTTTGAGAGACGAATTTCTAAGAATTTTAGGATACTCCTTATCGTCTCAAATTCCTTAATCCGCTATTTGTTTGCCGATAAAATACATTGAACTGTCAGGTTACGTAAGGAAATGCATATACTTGATTATTCCCACCTTTCATGTGGTTCTTTTAGGTAAGATACCCTAATCCTGAGATTTCAGGAAGCCAACGGCATACCTAGCCTCTCTCAGGCCGGTGAAAGTGGCACGGAAGTGCCCCTTCTTGCAAGGTCGACTGCTTTCTCACTTCCTGGTATGTTACAATGTCCTGGTAGCCATATCAGATACTGAACGGCGAACTACTTTGCCATCTGATTTAGGGACTTACGGCAGTTCGCTGTTAAATTCGAATTGATAGTAACGGAATCAATAACAGTCGCTAGACCATCTGGGTAAGAATAAATTATATTTGTTGTGACCGCTATATGACGCTGACTGTCAGCAGTTTATTGTATAGGCGTTAGTTCGGCCTGAAAGACACTGCAATGGTCTGGCAAGCGAAAGAAAATATCCAGCGCTTACTCCTCCACTTACCCTACTATCAAGCTTGAATTCATCGGTATAGAACCGAATCGAATTTTCATGCCCCGGAACTCCTTTGGATCATGATCTATCTCTTTATGATATCTTTTACCGAAAGTGAGCATAGTAAGCGGATGAGTGCATTTTGTTCGGTAAGTTTTCTATGTGCTTTCCAGCATATTATAGTTACTGCAGTTTATGAGCAGCATTTCATGTCCACTAAATATATTGGTATTCAGGATGACCTTCATGGCCTCTATGAGCGCTGCCCGCAGCATGAGAACGGCCATATTTTTCTCTATGATTGGCCACCAAAGGACTACGCCTACGCCAGTCATTAGGGCATACCCTACTTTTGACAACTAGCCGGCCTGCAGCTGTATAAGGCTACTGTGACCTTGCGCGCCCTTTCCTGCGCATTTTTCATACAGTTCAGCTTTTTATCGAGGATTATACCCAAGTATCTTGCAGATTCACTTAGATTAAGCATTGTGTCTGCTAACACAGTACCAGGTAAAAGTACAAGGTATGTCTTATTTGGATTGACTCCTAATCCGTTCTCTTTGCCACTCTCTCATTAAAACCTTAAAAAGATGTAAGTAGCTAAGATCCAATCGGAGCCAGTCTCTGTGCACACAGATCCGTTTCTTCCGGTATGAAGTCAAAATTTCGAAGATCGCCGAGTGAAGGAGAATCCAGTGCTTCTTAGCCTGATGACGCAGTTCACTACCGCAGTCTTAACCGCGATGTTTATGGGCTTAGCTTAGCGTTAAGCGCTAGAGTAGAAACGGTCCGGTTCGGAACGTCCTGCTGATTCCAATGCTGATGTGTGTATTAAAGTAAAAAAAGGAATCTGAATAACTAAATCCGCCACATTTATTTAATTTTAATCAAAGTGGCCACTCTGTATCGCGGCAGGCAAGGCAGACAGACACCGCTTTCCACGCCACTCACTGTTCTTGCTACAATACTGTCCGTGTGTGTTTTTTTTTTTTTTCTCACCGACCCCCACCCCCCGCATCTTATCACTTGCCGTTGCTGGCCTAACGCAGAAAAAGCGCGCATGGTCAGGTGTTGTACGTGAAAATACTCTGAGTTACCACAGCCCCTACAGCTGACGCTATCCAATTCGCCGCGACGCGTTAAACAGCTGAACTTTCTTCAATAGTTTTGGTGGTTGTGTCTGCGTCTGCAACTGTGCCTATTGCTCTGCAGTTATTCCTCTTTGCGTTGTTGACTTTTGTCGCTGTGAGCCGCCGCCGCCGTACTCGTGAATTCCTTGCCTCGTTTCGGAATTTTGTTTGTGTTTTGCGGTCGTAAGAATTTTTCGTTTTTCCATTTGACTTGGCCATTGAAGCGAGTGGAGTCGTACGTCTTGTTGTTCGTACATTAATTGGCAATGAAAATTCCAAGTGTATGCTTTTTTTGCGCGTTTATAAAATGCGCTTCGTATGTACCGCCTGGCAGTGCTCAGAGTGCAATTCGTGATTGACTATTTTTGAGCGCCTTCTGTTGTGCAAGTGGCAACTAAGATATGAATTTAAGAATATATACATACAAAAAAATACACCTAAACAAGAAAATAAGTAGTGCTATAACCACAAAAGTCAACGGATCGCGCTCTCCAAACAACTGCGGCCCGCCTTTGTCCGCCGCGGCTAGTTCGCTCATTCGTTCGTTCGTTTGTTTTAAGTGTTGGGCGGCGCATTTCATTACATTTGCATTACATACACTACTTACTATATACTTAGTAGTCTGTTGTTGTTGTTATTGTTTTAGTTTTTCAAAATACTATTTGTAAGCTGAAAGAGGAGTTTGTAGCAAACGGAGCGCGCCCGCATGTGTGTTGGTGCAGTGAAGTTAACTAACCGGCAGCCGCCTCCAAACTGCTGCCTGCCGCCATTAATTAAGCCCAGTTAGTGTGGGGTTGCTTAAACGGGGTTCGTGCGAATCGCATTTCCTGAGAATTAATTAAAAGCAACAACTATGGCGCGCTAAATACATACATACATACGTACGTACAAAACGGCAGTGATAAACTTAAGTGAAAATACTTAGCACTCGTATATATGTAATACGAGTTAGTAAACAACAAAAAAGTTTATGAAAATAATTCGCGTTAATATGTAGTCGCAATGCCGCTGCATGCCGCGCTCTAAAAAAAGGAAATTGCATCAACGTCAATGTGTGTGTGTGTGTGTGGTGGAATTGCAACTTTTTTTGTTTTCAATAGTGAAATGTCTGATGTTGGTGTATGAATAATATATATATACATATGTATGTATGTACATACTTATGAATGTACGCGACCCAGCAGAAAGCGACGTTCGTCATCCCAACTGTGCTTCTGCCAAATGTCATTGCTTCTGATCTAGGCAAGAAGGCACAGCTTTTAGATCGTACTCAAATATAAAATGTACATACATATGTACTAAACACATACATTTATTTACATGTACAGCTATGTTCAAAATAATAGAGACACCCCTATCGCTAGCTTAGAGTGAAAAGTTGCTAACTCCACTTGTTAAGTCTTGCAAAATACTTAAAAAAAATGGGAAGTTTTTTCTTCTCCTGTAAAATTTGCAAAAACCGACTTAGCAACTTTTCGCTCTAAGCTAAACTCTATATATTAACACTGCTATTAAGTGGTCTATTGTCCCCTGAACCATTTACAGCACTTCATCCAACCCCAGATATCCCAGAAATTTGAAGTCTCCAGCGATTGTATGATTTCAATACTTGGCCACCGCCTCGCGCTCGGGATGCAGGTGTAATAAAGTTTCCCCGAATGACTCACAGAAGTGACATACATAGGTCGTTCGATCAGATCCCCAGTTTATGCAAGCGACTTATTAGCCTACAGTAACCCATGAGAGCAACTGTTAAAATCCTTAGACTCTCTTTGGGGAGGTTTATAGTAATTGCCCTGCATCTTGTAAGGTTCTAGCCCCCTAGTACGCATTTAGCCTGGGGTAGTCCTACGGCACTGGCAGTTCTCTGAGTTTGATGCTCTCCCTTCTGAGTTATTCCTTGATTGTGCTAGGTCCGATTGCAAGGAAGGGCTCCTGCCCTCTGGGAGACGGGGCGGGCATCGTTCTTGCTACGCCACTTAAGCACGAGCACCATTTTGATATGCTTTCTCTGATATTACATGTATACTTTCATGATTCGTCGGTTTCGTCAAACTACTTGGATTTGTCGATGAATCTATTTATGTCAGTAATGGTGCATTTGCAGAACTCGCAAAGGTAGTGTAGGACCGTTTTCTTACTTCCCTCTAGAATGCAGCTGCGGCATGGTAGGTTGTAGGGGAAGCCCATTTTGGCTGCATGTTCGCCAATGAGCCAATGCCCCATTGTCGTGGCAGTTTACCTGTCTATATCTTATCTAGACCTCTTTGGAAGTTCCTTTGCTTTTGATTTCACTCTGAGGCCAGATATTCCTCGCAGTTTTGAAGGTTTTTCCAACGTATATTAGCTATACGTGGGAATTGCAAATGCAGTTCACTTTTGATGAGTCTGAGTGGGCGGTCTCTGCTTCGGATTTATCAAGAGATGCTCCGACCTCAGCGAACTCGTCAGCCCTCTCATTTCCATGTATGTTCCCATGGCCATGAATCCAGAAGATAGAGATGTCTATTCACACGACCGTCGAGCTTAACGCGCATGTGCAATTTCTTATTGACTTTAAGACTTTGTTACCGGTGAGGCAAGTGCCAGAAGTACCACTTGGCTATCTGAAAAAAATATATGGGTTTTGTACCCCTACGCAGTTTCTCTCTAATGCTTCGAAGGCGCTTTCGATTCCCATTACTAGCAGGGTTCGGTAGTCGGAACGAGAGAGAGATATTCAGCACCTCAGAGAACGAACCCCGCACTCACACCGCAGTCCAGTTTGGACCCAGCAGTATAGTTTTCAGTGGAAATCTCCTCAAATATCCTTCCCCTACTCCAATCTCGTCTAGACGGACACTTTACCTGAAAGAAATCTTCTATTAAAGGGGACTATAGACGTCTTATAGATTGGCGCATTTCGTTTCTTTAATGACAAACAGACGCCTATAAGTGACGTATTGTGGAAGAAGGTCCCTCAAAGAGACTTTGTGTCTCCAAAGTCAACGCGTACATAGTTTTGTTAGGCTAAAGTCGCTCCTATTATTTTGAACACAACTGTATGAGTGAAAAATACAAACATATACAGCAGACATTAGATTTGTAAACAAAGTGAACTCTTTATGGTATTGTGCTGCTCTTGACTTTATGTCTTACTATCCATTCTTCTCCTTTTTTCCTATAATTCAGCGTCACTTTGTATCTGTGCTGCAGCAATGCTTAAAATTGCATTCGTCTTGTTAAATTTTCCCTCAAGCACACGGTTTACACACAAAAGCACTTATACATAAATCGGGTTTTGTTATTGTTTGCGCTTGGGGCATCAACAGTGTGTGTTGCAACAGTTATTGAATTCGCCGAAATTTTATGATTTGTTTTGGCCCGATTTTCCAAAGAGCGAAAGCTGCTAGAACGGTAATGCACTCACACACTGATAGTCGTTGATATAAACAAATACACGGACAAATAATTTGCAAGCTCATACAAATATTGCTGGTGATTGGCGTTGCACAGTGGACGAAATTACATCCGTTTAGTGCTACTTATTAAGGTGAGTCATATTCAATATCTTTTTCGCTGCATATACATACACACATATGTAATAATAATTATAAATACACAAATACTGTTTTAAACATTACATCCCACCAAAACTTGAAGAGAGATCTCCCTATGTGAGGAATAAAAGAGTACACCCTTTGGCCTGATTTCGCAGCAATAAGTGCAATTTTACTTTATCACTCGCTTAAAAGCCAAATGGGAGATCTCTCAAAGTGATAAATTTTTATTCATTTGCCCGAAATAGATTTTACGTGATATGGCAGCTATACGTACTTAATTTCAAAGAAATTTTTGTTTTTTCGAAAAAATCTTACCAATATTAAAAATGTGAAAATTTTTGAGTAAGTGTGTGAGTATGTTTGTTGTTCCATGATGCTAAAGCGGCTCTACGGGTTTCAATGAAATTTGGCACACACATAGGTTATAATCTGGATTAACATAAAGCATATTTTGAAGAGCGTTGCCACCTTGTTCAAAAGTTCAATTGAAATAATAAGTTAAATAAAATATTATTTCGATATGGGTGTCAAACGAAAGGGATTCAAAAACGATTTATTCAGAAAATAGTTCTTAATGGTACTGCCACCTGTTAAAAATCTAAAATCGGTTAATTAGTAAGTTCAATTAAATATTACAACAATGTAGGTGTCAGAAGAACGCGGTTCAAGAACCATTTATTTAGAAAATATCCGTTAAGAGGGTTGCCATCTCTTCAGAAAGTTAAAATCAGTTTAATTAATAAAAAATCTGTATCTATTTCGAGAATACTTTTGAAGAGGGTTGCCACCAGCTTTGGAAAATCAATTTAGTGTAAAAGTTAAATGAAGTCCTACTTATAATATAAATGTGAAAGTTTGTGTGATAGCAAATTTTGGAGTATGGTTCCGTACACAGAAGTTCACGTAAGTGGGGCAAACTTTTGACTGGGAGTGGCCAAAAGTGATTCTTTTGCGTACGCTGCAATCGCAGCTCATGACGTCCAGCTATTTATATATATGTACGTATCCTCTTTCTTATGATGACAACCACGGCGAAAATATAAAGGACTATGATTTGAGGGTATGCACCTGGCATATATGGACCCTTAATGGCGTGCCTCTTACCGGCTGATGGACCGTAGACTACACCTGCCATGTAAAGGAGCGCGAATTCGGTGTTGGATTTGTGGTGGGAGAGAGACTCCGTCGCCGAGTACTATCGTTTAACCCCGTGGACGAGTGTCTGGCCGAAATCCGCATCAAAGCGATGTTCTTCAACATCTCGTTCATTTGCGCCCACGCCCAGATGGAAGAGAAGGGCGAAGCATCCAAGAATGTCCTTCAGGAGCGCTTGAAGAACACATAGGAGCGCTACCGCCGTCAAGATATAAAAATCGTGCTTGGCGACTTCAATACCAGGGTGGGCAATGAAGTGATCTTTGGAAAATTCAGCTTCCAAGACGAAACGTCCGATAACGGACTGAGGCTGATGGAATTCGTTGTGGCCTGAAACATGGTAGTATGTAGCACTAGGTTCAAGCATAAAAAGATCCATAAAGCTACGTGGCTGTCTCCAGATCGAAAAATGAAAAACCAAATTGATCATGTTGTGAAAGATGGAAGGCACGCTTTCCCTATTTTAGACGCACATATGTACACTCCGAGGGCCAAACATCGACTCGGACTACTATTTTGTTGCACCCAAGATATGCACCCCCCCCCTCTGTGCAGCGCAAAAAATGTGCGTCCAACAATGCAAGGGAAGTTCAACATCGAACTGCTGAAATCACAACAGACCACCAACTTATTCGCCACTCGATTCTCACACATAGAGAACTGAAGAGGGAATCGATACGTATTTTGCGCAATAAGAAGAGAGAGGCTGAACAACGTGAGTGCGAAGAACTTGAAATGCTTGTGACAGCCATCGCCAAAAAAAAAAAATTTGCTATTTTTCTTACACGAGACCTACTGGCGGCAATTTCAATATAAACCAGACGTTGTGGTTGTCCTCAGCATCATACCCTATATTTTCGCCAGTGATTCAAGACGATATTCTGGGCGCCCCCACTGCACTAGAGCGGCTTGTTTGTAACGAGTTTTTATATTCATAGTCCATGTCGTAAAGTTGCTATACGGATCCAATAATTGTGGCTAGGGAACTTATCTTCCTTTCTTCAGCATTAAGCTTCGTCAGCATTTTATTGTTCAAGGTTATCCCAAGGCATTTCATGTTGTCCTTGAGAGTCAGCTCGGTGTCACCTGATTAGTTTCGTGGAATTACATGCAAGGAACTTATAACTACTACTAAGTCCATTTTATTCGCGCATATCCCCACTATCGCAAATCGGAGCAACAGGCTTTCTTATTCGCAGAAAGCTTGATATTCTGATGAAGAAATGCCCTGAAATTGCAGCTTCACAAATAGGTTTAAAACTAATCTGAGTAATAAGAAGAGCTGGACAGGCATATTCGAAATATATCGGATAAACGAAGACATCATAACCTGGCACACTGACGATCATTGACTGGTGAGCGTACCGGGGTAGGAGTATTGGACCGAGGTTAAGATACTCGGAACCCATGGAAAACATATGTCCATTTTCCGGGCTAAAACAAACGTCATAGAAAGATGCACGGGCTTTAATATCATGCGAAATAAACAGGGACCAGAACATCGCGACCTTGACTGACATCCAAGCTGATATCAAGACGTTCAGGTCTCATCAGGTAACATCTAAACTGGTGATGGAGGGCCGTGATAAGCAGAATACTCTTGGTCTGACCAGTCAAGTTTGGGTTCTCTGGATCCCGGGACATATTCGTATTAAAGGAAACAAGATTGCCTATAAACTTGCGAAGAAATGGGGAGCTCTCTCCCCCGGCCCGGTGAGATGAAGAGGCTAAACGAAAAGAAGTCGCTGCTGGGTCTAGAGCAGTCCAAAGAACTTTTAGGAACATAATACCTGAAACGCTTTAAGGAATGTGTGAGCTTATCTAAAAATAACTTAAGAATTATTACAGGAATCCTGACAGAACATTGTGGGCTGAACTATCACCCGATTAAACTGGGAATTTACTCGCAGAAGCGATGCAGATTTTGCAGTATGGATATAGAGACTGCAGAGCACATCTTAGAAGGGTGGCCTGCACTCGCACTTGGGTGAGCATTTAATAACCGAGAGAGAAGTGAAATCCGTATATATAGGCTCCGTACTAAAGTTTCTCTCGGATACTGGATTAATAAACATACTATAAATCCATGAAGGGGCACATTAGATCTTAAGGTCGCAGTGCTTTTTGATAACTTGAACTTTCCTTGCTTTCATTCTATTATCTTTTTAATGTCTGACTATTATTTATTTGATTAATTTTTGTGTGTCGCAAAATACTGTGCCCACATTGCTATTTCATTCACATAGACACATGTACATATACGAGACTAGTATATACATACAAATATTGCATGCACTTGTACGAGTATATTTATCCATTTCTTTGTCAAAGGTAGTCAACAAAAATCACATACAAAAAACAAACACACACTTGCAAGCGACCCCACCAAGTTTCTGCCCAAGCGCGCCAACACAATCAAAGCAAATCATCATTTCGCCGCATTTGCGCACTGCGCCGATGCTTTGCTGAATTAGTACCTACTAGTAAATTTAGTATAACCTCTCACTCGCACTCAAATGGCGTGCCCCCCATTTGCGTTGGCAGCGTTTGAACGCACACCTGTAAATGGCACAAACGAAGTGTATATCACTGCATTTCATTCGCACAACATGCAATAGCTGACAACAAACAACACCTGTACAGTTAGCTCGCTCACACAATACCTATAGCGTATACATACAGTTGAAATATTTTAGATATTTTCGCCGCGCATTCTTCAGCGCATTTTTCCGGCACATTTCTCAAACATTCCACAAATATTTGTAGTATAAATTTTGTGTGTATAGTAGAATATGCCGTTAGACTAGTTGTAAATATTTAGAGCTAGGTGGCGCTGTGAGCGAATAAAAAAACAAACAAAAAAAGACTTGGAAATGAGAGAGAGAGTCAGTCAGAGAGTGTGGAAAGAGAGAGGAAATGGTATGGCTTGGACGAGAATCTGTAGGCGCCAGGAGGTTGGGGAAATTTTGAGTGGCTGATTGAATTGAGTGGAGTAATTGCGTAAATATGTGTACATATGTATGTATGATTTTACGAGTGTTTTGCTAAGCACATCAGTCTGAAAGTGAATTAATCATTTTGTCACCTGCTTGCATCAGCAAATTGTTGCTGCGTTTCGTATGCCTTTCTATGCTTTTTTTTCTTATAGGCATAATTTGTAATGTTGAACATTTTGCGAAGGTGTTGCCTGCTCTTCGTGAATATTGATCTGTATAAAGGGTTAGATGGAAAGCAGTTCTAGATACCTGAGGACATTATTATTTAACCGTTTTTGAGATATTATTATTTTAAAATTTATTTGAAAAAAATATATTTATTTGTTTTTACGTCCAATTTTTTTAAAAGTTAGTTCAAGTGTCCCACATTTGTCTGTATTTAGTTAAACTAATAAAATTCAATTCAAATATTTTCAAACTTAAGCCTTCTTAAACCTCTTTTCTCTGTCAGCCATATAGTGAAACTTATAAATGTCAATTACCAAATTGCCTTAATTCAAGTTGAATTTATTTTTTTAAACTTGTGGCAACCCTCCTAAATATATTTCAGAAGTAAAACTTTTTCAAACCAATTGATGCCTTTCTTAATAATTTTCCGTTTGACGCCCGAATTTTAATACATATTTCATTTACCTTTTGCATCATTTTATTAAAACAGGTGGCAACACCCTTCAATTAAAAAAAAAAATAAATAAAATGAACGAGCGTCATTCAAAGTTGAATTAATATCTATGTGTTGATATTTGCGAAAAAAAGGGACGTGAAGGAGTTGTGCTTTGCAAAGAAATAAACTGGGCGAGATATTACCTTTCCAATGATACCTCATAACTCTAAAGCGTATACTGCTTTTTGGCTTTGTTATTAAAGTTTTTCTTAAACCAATCTTAGAAAAACTTAAAAAAAAACAGCATCTGAAATCTCATTATTATAATTCTGTTGAAATTTTTTTAAAATATTTTTATGAATTTTTTTTTAGCTTAAACTGTTAAAAAAAAATCATTTCCGAAACTATTTTTATTTTTAAAAAACTCCATTTTTGGAGTCCATTTTTTCCGAAATATTTGGCTCAAAGCTTCCCGATGCCATTGCCCGTCAGTGCATCGTTACTTGCAAGTCTGCTCAAGGTGTTGTTAGCTTAATCTTAACGAGCTTAGCATGAATGGGTGAGACTTTCTGAAATAGTTAAGGCTGGGCCAATCAGGGAAAAAGAAACTATAGATATGTAGGTACATATATCGTCACCTGTAATGCAAAAAAGTTTTTTTATGTACATACTAACTACGTATAAATGTGCATGCAATAATTATGAAATACATATTACAATTAATTGCTATTGGCATTGCCATTGTTATTTTTGTCGTTTTAATGCTGTTTCGTGTTGGTTCATCTTTCATTTACCTTCCACCAGCAGCTCCAATGCTATTTGGATACTTTGTTATACACTTTAATACATATACATATGTACATACATATGTATATATGCGCATCAATATCTTTCATTTTAGTCCAAGAAGTGCATTGCTAAGATTTCTTCTTGCAGCATAATATTTTCCTTGAGGTTTTGTGGCCATCAATGCCATTGGTTGCTGTTGTTGTAATTCTTGGTAAACAGCGAACATCTGCTATTACTGCTGCTACCTTTACAGATTTCTTAAGTTATCTTCAAGTGGTGTTTGTTGTTATTGTCCGCCGTGCTCTGGCCTTGCGTCAAGTGCGAGTGCAATAATAACAACCACCTCAGTTAGAATAATTGCACCCGCGTTTCGACGCTTTTGGCCATTCGTAGTGCAAAGTGGTAGTACGTATGGCAATGTATGTCTGTATATGTATGTACAAACAAGAATAGAATCATTATGCCACTATGAAAAAAGGCGAAAGATTTAAAAATTATAAACGCGGGCAGCAAGGACACTTACATAATTCCTTTGGAACAAACAACTTCAATGTTTGACATGTGTTGAATTAACCTGCACTTACCTGACAATTCTTACAAGGTGTCTTGCAAAGAGAGGGCGTATTTGGGTTCTTTTTGTTGATGCTTCCGAAATAAGAGACTGAACCTATCTCCTACCTTACCTAAACCATCTTTGAGGTGGTTCGTGTAATGTTTATAGACGTATTTATTAGTCGCCTGCACTTACTGCATACTGTCTTAAAGGTTTGGTAAACTATGAAAATAATTCTCATGAGAATAGAAATTCACTCTCAGCGTCTAATTAATAATGAGAATGGATATTTACTATACGATGGGAGTAAAAATTCATTCTCATGAGAGTGAACTCCTATTCTCATGAAAATCATTCTCATTGTATACCAGAATATTAAGGCAAAGTTGACTGGCAACTTGCCCCATGCTAGTGAAAACAAGTCGTTTGGGTTGTATACCATAGATTCCTACTCACGTATAGATGTGGCTATCCTTCAGCGGTTCCTTGTTCCAGTTGGTCACATTTGGGAAAAGAACCTTAAAGTTTTGAATGAAATTAAACCTCGCAAGCTTGCTTTATGGGTTTTGTTGGAGGTACTTTAATCCTTGGGCAGTCAGCTTTCCATACATTCTCTCTCGATCTGAATATCAGATGCGTTACGTCCAAACCAAGCTTACAGTTAAGTGCGATCGTTCGTTCACATGTCACTTATCGGTTTCCAAGGCGTTCCAATGAACTCGATAAAAGGGGCAAGAGAGAGTTGCCGGGAATCCAAATATGTTGTATAGTCACGCTGCTCAGCATTTTGGCGTCGGTGGAACCACTTTGAAGGATGATTTTCATTTGTTTATATATCGTATAAAGTACAATTGACTCAAATAATATTTCATGCAGAGCGTCCACGCCGCTATACCGCCCGAGCTGTTCGAAAAAGTGATGGAAAACGCAGAAAAAAAGGCACATTTTGCTATGGCCTCTACCAGTGGCCACTTGATTGGTGTTGTATTAAAAGAAAATTAAAATAAAATACCAAAATACCCCATCTGTCGAGCTTCTTATCTTCTGCTTAGTCGCCATAGTTTAAAAACGCCTGCTTTCTTATGTGGAGAAAACTATGTATGTATTTATGAATGTTTGCGGCCCCTTTTTTTGTAGAGGTGGCATAAAGCATTGAAAGCCGAAAAGTGTGGTATTTGCCTTTCTGCTCACCGAACTAAGAAGCCACCCCTTCTCCGTTTATCGCCCGCAGTAGGGTATTAAATACTTCGCGGAAGGAGTGCGGCCCATTGCCTTTCTATGAAAATCTGAGGAGGTGTTCCGCCCGACGCAATTTAGTTAAAATTGTGTTTGCCACATTGCAAACAACGGACCAATTTTCCTCCGACTCAAGCATAGTATCCTGGAGACGGGTTCGTTTTTGAAAACAGTATACCTAAAAGAGAAGGATTACATTTAGTTTTCAGTTTGGACTTTGTATTGTTCTTGGTTCAATATTTTACCATTGTGTTTATTGAATTTCCAAATGAATATTTTCTTTTTTGTTAAATATAAAATTGCCTATCAAATATGTGTATATGCAAATATAAATTTCGAACTACATATATTTGTAGTGCTTTTTCGCCTTTACATAGATATACATACATACATACATACATATAACGACTTCGTGGCGGCACACTTCGAAGATTAATGAACGCACCTCGCTGACAAAAACAACTACGCGATTAACCACAACAGGAATAAATCTAAAAATGCATATGTGTATGTACATTAGGGTGGTCCAAAAATGCAACTCCAAAAGTAAAGTCGGAGCTTGAATGCTCTCACCCCCTAGGATTGTTCTCTATCGAAAAATTAACCATTTTCATTATGAAATCAAAATACATTTAAAAATATATTTTATACAGGGAAAAAACAACTTTTCGTAGAAATCGTATAGGCGTTATTCAATCGGAATACTCTGTTTCTCTTCAGGAGATTTCCAATAATAATACCCAATTATTTATTTAAACATTTTTACATAGTAACTTTATTATCTTAAGTATTAAAATATGGTTAAATAAACACTTAAGTATTGTCTCCTGAAGAGAACCGGAGTCTTCCGATTGAAAAATATTGATTTTCAAGAATTCCATACCACTTCTACAAAAAGTTGTTTTTTTTTCCCATCTAAAATACATAGAAAACTTTGAGCGCTCTGAGCGACCTCTAAATATTTTTTGATTTCAAAATAAAAAATAAGGGTACATTTTTTTCGATATAGAACAATCCTAGGGGTGAGAGCATTAAAATTCCGACTTTACTTATTTTGGACCACCCTAATGTATGTTCTTGATCGGAAGCTTCCGATCGACGCTAAGTATCGTTTTGGGTGTGTGCCAACTTAGCGGGTGACCACGCGAAATCAGCAGCTCTCCAATGCTTTGCTTTTCGATAAATGCTTGTTTCTGAGCATCTTTTATATGTATGTGTATGTACGAGGGGAGGCTAACATGTTTTGAGCCTAAGTTATTAAAATAGTCGATCAAAATGTATACAACTTTTATTGTTCTATATATATCTGCCTCTAATTCATTTATCATATAGGGCTTTTAACCCAGTGAGAAAATATTCGTAATCTTTTTCTATGAAATTTCTTCTTCTTTACTCGAAAAACTTCGTGCTCGGAGGTTTTTCGTCAAATTACAGAACAGAGAAGAAAGTAGCTGCTGGGACCAGGTCTGGACTTTATGGTGGATGGTTGATTTCTTCAAATCGAGACGCGGACAGGGCTGGCTTGTTACTCGCGCAGAGTGCACGGGTGCATTTTCTTGCAAAAACAGGACTCCTTTGGGCTCTCCGTTTCTCGACAACCGCTTACGCTTTTTTGTTTGTTTTTGCTCTGAGGATGCAGAAAATGAACGTCCTAGCGTCGGCATTTTGTTCTTATTTGTTAGGAATTTGTTGACAGCTCTGTTACTCCAATTTCGTATGCGCGGATGATTCACACTCGCTGATGTTTACGGCTGAAATACTGTTAATGACATGAAATTCAGTATTTTCATTAATGACACTTAACAGTACTTAGACTCAAAACCTTTCAGCCTCTCCTCGTAAGTACGCATGATGGCTATAAGTATGTGATTTTCATATGAAAGTGTAATCGTACGAATTCGGCTACTAATTGATTGTTGATGCCTTTGAAACTGATCTTTAATACTCGAAATCGGCTATCATTATCGCTCGTTTTGTTTAATTAAAATTAATGACGGTAATATTTTTTAATATAACTTGTATGTATGTGTACCTTTTGAGAGATTTTACGGCACAGCAGTTGCCAATACTGGAGCTACATAAAAGTGGTATTGTTTATGAAAATGATGTTCACTAAGATGTATATGTACATTAGGGTGGTCCAAAAACAGTAAAGTCGGAATTATAATGCTCTCACCCCCTAGGATTTTTCTATATCGAAAAAAGTATGCCCCTATTTTTTATTTTGAAATCAAAAAATATTTAGAGGTCGCTCAAAGGGAAAAATAATTTTTTTCGTAGAAATGGTATAGAATTCTTGAAAGTCAATATTTTTCGATCGGAAAACTCTGGTTCTCTTCAGGATACTTTCAATAATAATACCCAATTGTTTATTTAACCAGTTTTTAATACTAACGATTTTTTATTGGTCGCCCCATTGCATTTTGCGGTGGTTTTGTGGGTTTTTGGCGGACCGATAAATTATAGTTGCAAAAAAAAAAGGTTAAATAAACAATTAGGTATTATTATTGGGAATCTCCTGCAGATATACAGAGTTTCCCGATAGAAAAATATTGATTTTTAAGAGATACCATTTCTACGAAAAGTTGTTTTTTCCCCATATAAAATACATGGAACCCTTTGTGCACTTTGAGCGACCTCTAAATATTTTTTGATTTCAAAATAAAAAATAGAGGTATATTTTTTCGGTATAGAACAATCCTAGGAGGTGAGAGCATAAAAATTCCGACTTTACTTTTCCCACATGCATTTTTGGACCACGCTTCCCAAAACTCGTATGGCTTTATTCATACAAAAAAAAAAATAAAATATGTAGATATAGTGCCGTTTTATCAAGTAGGTTTTACAATTTATTGGCCTGGCCGGCGCATTTCCTTTAAAGGCGTATTAATTCAATATTTGTCGAAAAAAGTTTTCGAATACATACATGTGCATATATATTTATCTTCCATAAAAAGCGGAAATCCAGTTTTTGCCTACTTTATAAAGATTTCTCAAATACCATCGTTTGGTACCCATATGGTCATACTTAGCTTATTTTATCAATTTAACTGAATAAAATTTTTCAAATAGGTAGCAACCCGCTTCAAAAAATTTTTGACAGTGAACTTTATTAAATCTCTTAAGTTTCAAACCCATATTGTAAATATTTCATTCATATTATAAATTTAATTGAATACAATTTTTCAAAGCGATGGTAACGCCCCTTAAAAATATTTTCGGCAGTAAACATTCCTAAACCTCTTTTGTATGATACCCATATATTTAATATATCTTATCAATTAAATTATATTAAAATTTTCAAACAGGTGGCATCCTTCCACAAATATATTTTCGGCTGTAAGCCGGTTTATTCTTTTGACAGCCATATTGCATTATTTATTTTATCTTATCAATTTATTTAAACTGAAATTTTTAAACAGGTGGCAACTCTCTAATTTTATTTTTTCTATATTTTAAGTTAGTATTCTAAAGGATTAGGAGGAGAACCCGACCTTACAGTGCGCGCATCTGTTGACTGATATTTCTCCCATGCCCGCACATATATGTATGTATGTCGCCCATTTATAAAGAAGAAGACTAATGAATTCTGCGAGATGTTGTGAGATTTGTACTTGCATAGCCTCTGAAAAACGTTGTTGAAATAGTTTTCAATATCAGTTTTTATTCCACTTCCTTGACATAACCTATCCTAGTAGAAGTTCATTGTTGTTTTTCCTTAAGGGAAAATAAATTTTACTTTAGCTTACAGAAGTCACGTGCAGTCAATAAACTCAATTCAATATCAACTGAAGTAAATGTCAACTTATCGAAAAACAACACAAATACACATTGCCATAATTCATTGCCTCTAAACGCGCACGAAAATCAGCTTGCGGAAAATACCATTACTCATGCTCGAAAATGTCAGCAAGCGCTAGTTGGAAATTGCGCTCAAATGTGATGCACTCAAAGTGAGTCAAGGTAATTTAGCTCAAATTGAGTGGCACAGGATTTAGTTATGGAAATATGTGGAAACTCTTTTATGGAGCAAATTTGACAAACGAAATGTGAGTGAGTGACTGCTGCTGAGAACGATCTTGAGTTGAGTTATTTAGCAGCTTTCAAGAATAGCATCAGCCGTAGCGCCAACAGCAGCCAGCTCGAAATAAATACTCCTCAATAGAGTTGAGTGCGCGAGTTGAGCTACTGCCATGAGTTTGCGCAATTTCTTTGCTTTCTCTTACACTCAAACGCCGCCCTTGCTCAATCAAGTTGGAGTGTTTTACTTAAAGTACATAGTTTACTCATACACCCACAAACCCGCCATTGCTTGCCCCCAAACGCATGCGACCGCCCTGCTCCCACAGGCTGTATTATTATAGCGAAATTGACGATGGCACTTCGGTAATTTATGTATGCACTTTCTTGTTGTATTTGCTTGCTATGCTGGCGGCGGACGCAAGCGAGCAAACATGGAAGTCGACACGAACACACGCTGCAATGGCAAGAGCGCGCGACGTGAGGGGATGGTGTGTGTACGCGCTTGCCTTATGGGGTTGCTATATTAGTTAGACTGCGCGTGAGGATATCCGCTCAAAGGACCTTTCAACGCCACGTCTTTATAAAATACGATAACGTTTATCACCTACTCACAAATCGCCACCACCCTCTACGCCCTCGGCTGTTTGTTGTGTTGGTCGCTCGTTGCTTTTAGTAATCGTCATCATCTTCATTCTCGTCGTCGTAGAGCGCGCGAAGGAGGCGGGGCGCGCTCCACTTGTTCACTTGCTCGCTTTTACGTGCGTGTATCGTTGTTGATGTTGTTGGTTTTGTTGTTGCTGCAGTGCCTCTTGTTGCTTTTGCCTTTTGCCACACGCGCCACCGCTTGGTCTTCGTCCTGCTTATGGCGGCGCGCGCCTCACTCGCGCGTCCCCTCGCCTGTCGCTGTCGCCGCTTTTATGGCTCTGCCTCTTAGCACACATTTAAATGTACGAACGTGACACAAACACTAGATTAATTTTTAAATGCTTTTTTATTGGTGTTCTTCGGGGAGAGCTTTATGCAATCGAGCAGTCGTGCAAAAGGCAAGGCAAGGCAAGGCAAGGCAAGGCAAAGCAAGGCGATTCGGGAGGACTGAGCGGTGGACGCAAAGGATGTACGGACACAAACCGAGCGTTAGGGTAGGATTGTGGCTGGTCCTCTGCGGCAGCAAAAGCAAGAAAGCTCCTGCGATGCGCCTCACTGTTGTTGTAGTTAATTTGTGACTTTAGCGTAATACATATTTATGTGCGAAGAAGCGAGTAGCTTGGGTGGCTAGAAGCATATTGTTGTCTATGAGCGGGAAGCTGAGACGTTTTTTGGTGCTGATTTCCTTCGCTTCAGCCTGTCGTTTCTGTATACATATGTAGGTATGTAACTATGGTTGTTGTTGTTGTCGTTCATCATTGCAGCTGTTAATGTGTAATTTTTCGTGCTCGTAGGCAGCGGAAGTGTGGCGAGTGTGAGTGTAATTTGGAGCGGAAGTGAGAGTGTAAAGACGGTATTAGTGAGTAGTTTGTAGTTTGTATGCCGCTGTGCGCTGGCGATGGGGGTGGCGAGTTGAGGGCGAGTTTAATTTGTGAGTCGATAAAAGTTGTGTGCCAAAAGCGTTTGAAAGCTGGTGAAAGAATTAATGCTGTTAGCTGCCTTGCTTGCTATCGCTTTACGAGTGAAGAAGCGCAAGTCTATTTGAATGCGCACAACTTTAGGGGCACAACCTTAGAGGCACATACCCAGCAGGAATGGTCAGAAAATGCGTTAAGAATTTTAGTTTGACATTATTTTTCCTCATAGGAAGTGGATAAACCAGATTAACAGGGCAATTCTGGCTAAGATAGTTGAAATGTCTCTTCTATAACACAATTGAATGCCAGTAGGCACCAAAGTTTTACGAAAAAACGTCCCTTGCCAACTCCATGGTAAAAAGCTCAGCCGCAATGGCGGAGGGCTTTGCCTACTAGCGTACCATTTGAGAGAAATTTTATTTTTTTTTAATCTTTTTTCCTTATTTTAATTAACTTTACTTTTGTTTTTAGAATTTGTTGTTAAAAAAAAATATATATATATTTATTATTAATTTTAAAAACTTGTTTTAAAAAGAAAACAATTTTTTTATTCCATTTAATTCTTAGAAAATCATATATTTTAATTTTAATTTTTATTTTTTTAATATAATTTTCTTAAAGTTTTTTATTTAATTTAATTTAAAGAGAAAATAGTTTTTAACCTTATTTAATTTTTAGGAGCATATTTTATTTGTTTTCTTGTTGATTTTTTTTTAATTTAATCTTTAGTTTGCTATTTTAAGAAGTATTTTTTAATTAATTATCAGTTTCAGAAACTTAGTAAAAATTTTTGTTAAGTTTTTCTTATTTTTTTTAATTTAGTATTCTTTAAAATTTTAGTTTTTATTCTTTAAATAAGAAAAAAATGTATATTTTTTAAATTTAATTTAAATATTAAAAACTTATTGCTAAAAGGAGAATAGAAAAACGCCAAGGCCTCCTCGTTAGCAGATCTTTCAATTAGTTTTTCGAAAGACAGAAAAAAGCTATCAAGATATATAGTTTGTCTTACGAAAGACTTTTGTCAGCAGGGTGAAAAGTATTCTCTAAATAACTAAAGGGTGAGAGGTAACAAGAGCAATGGAAATAACGTCAATTGCCACTATTTCGTCAATTGACATTATTACCTTTTCAAAAGCGAAATAAAGTCAACAAAATTTGGAAATAAAGTAAATGATTATATTTCTTAATTCAAATGTCTATATGCACTATGTATAGTAGATCAAAACTGCTGCACGGTGCAGTCCCACAAACAACAGAACCATGTCAAAATAAGAGCTAGGAAAAGTGAAGTGTTGTTCGCCATCGTCGTTGCTGCCACTGCCGCCACTGCTACAGATAATCGCACGAAATCCAAATGGGTAAAAAGGGATTTTCTGGTATGTAGCTCAGCTGTGCTTGACTTGACTTG
>NW_023458556.1:18321006-18340435 GCF_013731165.1 Rhagoletis pomonella
AAAAGGGATTTTCTGGTATGTAGCTCAGCTGTGCTTGACTTGACTTGGTTTGGTGCAACGAGGCGGGGGCAAGCGGGCAGAGCGAGTCAAAGTGCCATTGTGCTCCCCAGTTTTATTGTTGACTGTTGTTTTTTTGGTTTTGCCATCCTTATTTCTGTTGTTGTTGTTGTTGTTGTTGTTGTTGGTTTTGTACGCGTTGCATGTAATTGTTTTATTTGCTCATCGTTGTTTGGTGTTTTGTGTTGTCGACATCTACGTTGTTGTTATTGTTGTAACGTGGGTTTGTTCGGTGTTGTTGTGGTTATGTTTTGCTCAGCACATTATTGTGTTGCCGTAACTTTTCTGCTTTCCGGTCTAACTTAGCCGTTCAAAAACTTTGCTCCACAGCGGAGTATTCAGAAGTCGATGTACACATAAATACAACGATGCACGTGTGTATGTACATATGTATGTATGTATGTGCTTAGCTTTTGGGGTGTTGATACTTTTGCGCACTGGATTAAGTGGTTTGGGCTGTTGCTGTGTCTTTTTGGCACAATATTAAATTGAAATTTTCGCTTGATTTCAATGGATTGTGTAAACGTAAATGTGATTGTTGCTTGCGATTCTTCTTGGCATACAAGGCCTTTTTATATTTTCATTTTTAAAGAAAATGTAGCTGGTGCTTCATTAAGTGCATTTTTATACCCGAGCGCACTTGTACACAAGGGTATTATAACTTTGTTCACATAACGGTTGTTTGTTACAGGCAAAACGAATCGAGATAGATATAGACAAATGTATACATAAATGATCAGAATGAAAAGAGAAATCGATTAAGCGGTGACTGTCTGTCCGTCCGTTCGTCCATCTGTGCACACGATAACTCGAGTAAAAATTGAGATATCTTAACGAAACTTGGTACATGCACTCCTTTCTGGCGTAGGATGTGCGAAATCGAACAATAACAACGCCTACCTCCCATATAATGGTAATTTTCAGAAATACGAAAACTGCAAAACCGCTGCACCAATTTCTTCCAAACATGTCACAGTTGTTGGCCTTGGTACAGCATACTAAATGGCCGCAAATTTAAAAAATCGGACAATAACCACGCCCACATCCCAAATAGAAGAAAAACGTTGAAAATGATTGAAATCGGACTAAAATTACGGCCGCTTTTCATATAACGGTAAATTTCAGAAATGCTTGAAACTTCAATATGTCGAAATTTAAGGTCGCTAATTTACTCAAAATTGGTACTCCCCAGCTTACCATGTAGCGGTAGCTATCGGAAAGGTGAAAAACATATATTTAATTCTTGCGCTGGGTATTTAATGTTCGGCACCGCCCGAACTTAGACTTTTTTACTTGTTTTAATTAAAAATTTTCTACTCGATCACCTTCAGCGCTTTGCTGATGAAGATTTTGAACCCAAGAGCAAGCCAGGCCCGTAGGCACTGGCATGAATTCATTCCAGTACAAAGTTCATGCCAGTAACTGGAATGCCGGACTACTTTTATGCCAGTGCTGGCGTGCCAGCATTATCAATCATCGCCACTGTATTTTTCTTTTCACTGGCTTCTGAATAACTGGATTTATATGGATAGTCGTCGTGCTAGTCCAGCGCTGCTCTGGCTCACTGGATGCTACTGGCTAGTATACTTAAACGGGCATTACAAATCCTTTACACGTGATTTACATAAGGGGGTTTCACAGGGAAGATTTGCACTGTTGGAAGCAGAGCCTTCTCCTATATAGATAATGCAAAAGGTACCTTTACGAACTTACGGAATACATCCAGACCTACATCGTAAATCCGCTGAGTCCTATATTGAACAGACAAGCAGTAAGCAACTTTCACTCAGAGACATTCACCACCTTTACAAACTCTCGTCGCGTGAATGCCGTTATCGGAGTTAAACCAACATGCATCGTAAACGACGAGCGTCTGCTGCTACGAGGGAGTCGTGTAAATATAGCGCAACTAAGGTCCGATTCCTGTAACAGACATAACCCCTACTTATCTAGATTCAGCCTTCATATACATATAAAGCACATGTGTGGCTAGAGAGAACACCATCCACCTCTTTAATTACCGGTCTAAACCGACTCAGCTGACCCCTCCCTCCGTTTAGTCCGACCCGTCGAAACGGTATGTTTTCTGCGGATATAGTTAATTGAGATTGTATTGTCTCAACAACAACAACAACAACATGTCACCCTCACTTCTAAGGGACGAATGGCCATCGATTGTTCTTAAGGGATTGGAGTTTTTTTGTGCATTCACTCTGCTGACTTTAGGGGGCGTCCAATACCAGCCCCATAGATTGCACAGTTCATATCCCTTTCTACATACATACATACATATATATAGTACATAAGCTTAGAAAATTACTACAACAAAGCACCCTGTATATCGAAAAGGCTTGCCCGATACGAGTATTTGGCGCTCATTCAAAGCGGAACGCTGACTTCAACCACTTCAAAAGGTCATGTCGTCATCATTTCCAGCGATAATTCGCAGTGTCATTGTTTTACCTACATAAAAGCGCGATGAGGAGTTGGCAAACATGCAAGAAGATAGGTTCAAAGGGACTGCGGTAGATCCAACAACAATAATTCAACAGGAAGTTTAACGATAGTAGCAGCCGCCCAAAACACCAACAACAAATGCAATTACAAGAGTGCAAACGATTAAGAAATCCATGCCAAGTACATGCAACCATGCATACATACATACACTTTTATGAACGTACATATGTACTATGTAAATTGTACGTGGATGCGCGATGACATGTGTGTTTGGACGGTTCTACATAATGTGCGCTTTGCATCGCTCCTACTGTGGAAATCGTCCGATGTCGTATTAACTTCTGCTGTCGGCAAATAGTATAATAGTGAAATGCAGGGTCGGCGGAGGTTTAGAAGAGCAAAGTAGAAAAACTAGCAGAAGGCAGTCAGCAAAGAACTGAGTGTTCTTGATTATGGTGGATACATAGACGTGAAGGGACGACCGAAGATGATGCAGATGACTGAAGTACAACGGCCCGCAATTCTGGCAGGAGTCAGAAAAATGAGTTTGAAGGCAAAATGTGTCGTAAGCGATTAACAGGAAGCGCGCACAGCAAACGGGTCGAGGTGGGAGGGTGGGTTAGTGCGATATGCAAGTAAGAATACCAAAAAGAAAAAGAGAGTGAAAAAAAATTGGCGAAGTGGATTTTAATAAACGCCGTCTGCCAACCGCGACAAAAACAGAATAAGCGCGATTCGCTTAAAGGCGGCAGATGAGCGTTTAAGATGACAATACAGGCTGCTAAGGATAAAAAAGCACACTGAGGCGAAGAACGGAAAAAGTAAGGCGAATGGCGGAAGTTTAATATGTGTGTGTGCGCGCGGAAGTGAGAGGGATGAGCCAGCAGCAACTTCGGCTATGTGCAGATGAGCTGGCGCTTATCATTGTACTCAAGCGTGTCACATATAGGGTGCTTCAAAGGTGGTGCAGGTCTTTCCAAGCAAATATTTGTGATATGTTAGTGTTTAATTTTTTTCATACAGACTTTGGTGAACTTAGTCATGGAGCGATACTCGGTTGAACAACGCGTAAAGGTGATCCAAAGGTTTATGTCGATTTAAAAAAAAAATAAAAATCTGCATGAGCGATGACTACACCTACTGCATGAAAAAACTATGCACCCACAACTAGTCCCTGTTTCGTGTGGTTTTTGAGCTGTCGGAGGCATTGGACCGTAATTCTTCGAAAGTCATGCCGGTAATGTTGTAACTTGATACCAAACTTTTTATGGCCTGAATTAGATGATATAGACTTCGTCAATATGTGGTTTCAATAGGATGGTGCCACTTGCGACACAGCGCTTGAAACAATGACCCTATTGCGAACGTCTACGTTCTTATTGAATCACCCTATATATATGTACATATACATACATATATGAATGGATGTATGTACTATGCCCCTCATCATTTATTGCTTTTTCCTCGCGTCAGCAATAAGACCAAAACGAAGGCCATATAAAATGATGATGGCGCACAGCGAGTGCCGTTTTGGAAGTGTTAAGTGAAAAGTATTAAAATCGAAAAAGAAATAAACTTTAATTCAAAGGCAAACTTCGCACAGTGGACTACGGATGCTCAATAAAAAGTTAATTCAATTAATTATATTTTTTTTTGCTTTTTGGCGTCAAACTGCAAGTAAAGTGAAATCCTTCTACCAAAAACAGAGAAGGTATTCGTTTTCTTCTTCTGCAATCAGCGCACGCGACTATAAATACTGTCAAGGTGTATGTAAAATATTTAGTCCCCGAACGATTCAGAAGCTCTTGCTATTTACCGAGCATCAAATCGCTTTGTTCGAGCCGGTATTTAGTAGCCGAATTAGTATATCGGGGTCTAAATTCGTCTAAATTCAAACGTCGTGCAGTGTAATGAGATAATAGGGTCTATCGTTGAAATCAGAGATGGGCATACTTAAGTAATTGTGTATTACTTTTGAACTAAATACCCAAAGACGTACTATTTGGGGATGTCTAAATACTGAAGTAAAAAAAGCTAGTAACGATAAAATTTAAAATTGAGTGCGAATGAATTACACATCCCAGTTCCAATTGAATATCTAAATGTTAAGACCTGCATGGGTACCACTGACACGATGCCAGGACCCTTTACGGGTCTGATTTCTGAATATATCAACAAGGAGAACCGAAAATTTCCTTCGCCTCAGTAGGCATGAAGTAGGGTATTGAAACACTTGCCAAATATAGGAATTGTTAACTCTGATCAGTGCGAGGAAGAACAGGAAACAGCAGAGTACATTAAGTGCCACTGTGAAGACCACACTAGGACTAAACTTCGCTTTCAAGGTCACAGTACCTAGAAGCACACGACTTAAATGGCATTCAGCGAAAGGACCTCGCGGGGTTCCTCAGCAAACGTGGATCTAAGAAGACCTGCAGTCGAATAGAGGTTTGTTGCGATAGATCGTTTCGGTCGCGGTAATTAGGTTACCTGCTAACTCCTCTTAATCTAATCTCATCTAATCTAAGACCCACCTCGAGTATTTAAGCTTTCTAGAATTGTGCATGGTGGTCCTAAACATACTCAATACAATTTCTGATAAAGGGTTCTTTGTAGCCGCCGGACTGATTACAATAGATATTCTGGCACCAGAGATGAGGAGAATATATGTATAATCGCCTGCCCGAGGACAACGATGGTCTAATGCGAAATATAACAGCTACGAAGGAAAGGGGTCGTTGTAGGGAAACGGCAGAAACGATGGGATGACTCAAAAAAAAGAGAGCTGAGCCCACAAGTTCAAAAATGGTTGGGTAGGTGTCCAGTTTTCCTTTAACCCAGTTTCTCTGAGCTCATGTCATTTTCGTGAATACCTTAAAGTGCAGTTTCTAGAGGGGAGTGGTTTTTGGAGAGCTTCCAATAAGTAGTTGTAGTTGTAAGGCTCGATTAGTCAACATTTCGTCTAGAGCTCTAAATTGCTTGCTTTTATAACTAAACATACCCTATTTGTCATCTCATAATTTTTACGAGTTTCCGTCGGCAGACCGCCGCGATTGAATCTCACGATAAAAAATTATTTTGTAGACGAATTATAATGAGCCAGAGCAAGGTCCTTATCCCTGCGCATAACCAGATTTTCGGATATTACAACTTTTAAAGACGCATCTATAAAGTCCACATCTGGAAATATTAAAAAAAGTGGCAGATTTGCAATCAGAAACTGACTGAGAAAGACATTTCAAATACTTGTAGCAATAAGTATTCGCCACTACTATTAGAAGGATTATGCCCACAGTGCTGTTGCTGTTTCGCAAAACAGTGACTGGAAAACGAAAAATGGCCCGCGTTGTGTATGTATGTATGTTTGTAGGGCTACAGCGGAAGCGCTGATGGCGTTATTTACACGGCTCCGCACACAAGCGCATTACCGCCGCCATTGTTGTTGCTATTGTTGTCGCAGCGTTGTCGGCGTTGTCTTACAAATTATCATTTGTTGTGGATATTAAGTTAATGGGTCGCATTTAGCGCCACTTTCATGGCTGGCCGCATTGCTTTTGGCGTTGCTCCAAGACTCATCAACCAACCAAGCAACCACGCAACCACTCCATCTGGATGCATAAAAGCAACAATAAAGAGCGGTATATGTATTACAAGTCACGCGCTGAGGTCGAAGGTGGAGACGGGCGCCGAAGGGCTTCTCATCATTTGATTTCACGCTTGCTACTACTACATATTTTATGATGCGAGTGGTTGTTATCGCTTTCGTTGAACTGTATCGCAATTAAAGAGCATAATGAGTACATGAGGACTCAAAGGATAAGCGGAAGGATGAGAGTTGGCAAAAAAAAGAAGCAATTTCAATTCTTCAATACATAAATATGTATATGTATGTGTATGTGTTTGCCGAAAAATGTATTTAAGCGCGCTGTGCTGTAACTTTCGCATAAACATACATACATACATACATAGTACTTATTATGTACTATAATGTGTATATGTATATAGAAATAAGCAAGCGTGTAAGTTGCTTGGGAGTGTGTGTGGCATATTGACTTTCTTTTTGAAATTCTTTTCAATGTCAAATTGGAAATTGAAAGCTTGCGCTTTATTTAGAACTCCAGCTGCGTGTTTCGGCGCTGTTGATTGTTTGCTTCTTTGTGTTTTTCTTGTTATTCCGCTTCGCTATTCTTTTGTGTTCCTATCTGTCGCGTGCTTCTTCCATTAAATTTTAATTTTTCTTTGTTTTATTATTACGCCGAATTCCATGTTGTCTGCGGCATGTGACACACATATCTACATACATTTGCACTTGCGAGTATATACTTATGTATGTATTTACTACCGTGGAGAGAGCGCTTAAATTCGTGAAAGTTCTCGGTTCCGAACGATTACAATTTCGATAAATTCCAATAGTTACTATTCTCATTTATCTCTCCGTAGAGGCAGATTGACCTGTAGCTAAGAAACAGAACGCATCCAAATCGTTTATTGAAAGTTCAGAATCCTTGCATTATCGGTAGGTAGGAGAAAGTATTTACCACCACGAAGTTCGCAGTTAAGGGCTTCCTTACGATTGAGTAAACCT
Organism: Rhagoletis pomonella; assembly: GCF_013731165.1. Classification (NCBI taxonomy): domain Eukaryota; kingdom Metazoa; phylum Arthropoda; class Insecta; order Diptera; family Tephritidae; genus Rhagoletis; species Rhagoletis pomonella. Next base: position 18,328,106 of record NW_023458556.1, read on the forward strand.
TTCATAAGGTTGTGCAGGGGGTTATCGTTAAATCCCTAAATAGGAGAAGAAGGTCAGTGCCACTATCCCGCACGCGCTTAGTAGAGTGGCTTGCGATTGAAAAAGATCTACTGGGAGAGCTGGAAGTGAGGGACCATCAAGGGGGGAATTGTCGACAATGTTTTTTGTGGTTGGATATACTATACGATTTTGTCCTAGGATAATAAAGGAACGAAAGTAAAGGTGACTTCATGTGTAGATGAAAAAAGGATAAAGGCAAAGTTAAAAATAAAAACAAAAACAAAGATCAGTAGAGATAACGGCGGAAATGAGGACCAAGGGGATAACGATAAGAATGAAGATAAGGACAAAAGATAAAGATATAGTAATTATAAAGAAAATGATTTACATATACATATGTATGAAGATAAAAACACAAATATAGAGAGAACTCCCCACTCATATGCCCACCTCACCTGAGGAAAATTTAAACACTACTTCTATAAAGATGAAGAGGATGGAGAATATATGAAGGATAAAAAAGATAAATATCAGGATAAAGGAGAGTATTAAGATAAAAATAAAGACAAAGGAAAATAAATTATGATAAATGTAATTATAACGAAAAGCGTATAGATAGGGATAAAACTGCGTTAACATGACGCGATTCATCATTGTTCAACGAAAATCGCTCGTGGTGATTTAAAAATCGCTTGCCTCAAAATAGACAGCAAGCCACCTTTTGCGGGAGATTATCGTCTGTAAAAAAATCGCACCATGTACGAGTAAATGCATCTTAAAGGTAGAAAAGGGATAGAGAGAGAGAGGAAGAAATAGAAGCGGATAGATGAGCATAAAAGCGTGTTACTTAGGTGTACAAGGCGTATGAGTAACAATATTTCCTGCTCATTTTTCATAAAAAAATCTTTGCGCATTTTCATTTGACCACTTACTTACTTACTTCTTTATTTATCCATCGATTTGCTTCACTAGGAACTTGATTTGTTTGTAACAAAGCAGGCTTTAGCACAAAGGCAAAAATTTAACACAGAACCTGTTATTTTTTAAATTTTTCTTCGTTTAAAGTGATTTTTTTTTCATATTCGCATAACAAAAAAATAAAAATCTAAAATGATTAATTAATTTGTCAGAAACTGTCAGTCCTATCGGAAAGTGACGTATAGACGGTTTATGGAAAATTTTTTTAGCTTTCATTTGTCGTATTCGAATTTCATTTTGTTAAATTGGTTCATAAGATATAAGTGACTAAGTGGCACAACCTTTTGTTTTAACCTGAATAACGGTAAATTGAGAATATCTCGAAAACGTATCCATAGAATAAAAAATTAACTCGAAATTCGAAACAGTGGACGATTCTACATAGAAATTGGACAGAGGCGTCTGGAGAACAAAAACCAAATAAAAATTTGTGATCCAGTATATTTAACCATGTCGTTCGGGTGAAAATAAATTTTTTTTTTGCAGAACTGCTATAAAATTTTTAAAAATAAATATTTTTTGATCGGGCACAAATATTTCCCTTCAGAAATCTGGCTATAAAATTTTATTAACTATTTTTTCAAAACGTGCATGAAGTGGTAACGAACACAAATAAAAAAAAAATTGTAAATAAGAGATAAGATTATCGACTATGAAGGAGTAGGTAGTATAATTTGAAAGTTAAATATCCATCACAGTTTTATTGTTTGAAGGGTATTATTTTTATTCGAACAAAAAATATTTACTTGTGTTTTTAGGGAAAAATAAAAGGAGTTTGGTTTCGAGCCTTTCTTATATCTTTCGGGATATTCTGGGTAATTTTTCGAATTGTTTCTGAAATTTTCGTTCTTTTATTTTTCGAAATGCCAAGAATCTACGCCAAATTTTAGTTAAAAAAAATTAAGAACTTCTCCATACAATTGCCATCTTTCGGTTCTTTTCGAGATTCTTCGTTTTTTATTTTTCGCCAATTTTTGCTACTTTTCGGGAACCCTTTGGCGCTTCTTGTATTTAACGCCATGCGATTTTCGGGATTCTTGGTATTTTATTTGTAATGCATTTTCGGTATTTTTTTCAAGGCTTTTCGAAGCTAGTTAGTAACTTTCAGGATTCCTTCGGGACTTTTGGTTTTGGGTGTTTTCGGTTTTCTTCGTGTTTTAATTTTCCAGAAATTTCGAGCATTTTGTTCGGTTTTTATTCTTCGGATATTATGGAATTTTCGGGTTTCTTTTATAATTTTCGAGATTTTTCGAAAGTTTGATGGTTGTCCTATATTTTTTCGAGACTTTTGTGGAGCGTAAAATACGATTTTTTGAGATTTTTTTGTCGATGGTCTGCGCGTTCCGTATAAAAATTGATTTTACTACTCTTGACGTGTCCCCACCGACTAAAAAATTTCGTACTTGGATTTGCGTGTTTTATATCTGACCGCAACAAAAATGACTTCTTGATCGATTTGACTTCGTTATTCGCTTTCATGCAAACATACAATATATTGCACATTTGCTGCAAGAGTGGCATAATCCAAAAAATCAAAAACTCGTGAAAAGAAGCTTTAAAGCTTTGCATTTACATACATATGCATACATACAGTGATTATTGCTTGTGTATTTGATTTTCAACGGTTCTCTAGATTCTATGTAGAACTACTGGGCTTTGTATTTATTGTGGCACATTTATCAATGTTGCGTATACGCCATAGGCAACAGTTAGCTGAATTCGGCTATTTACCTATGTAAGTCTTTTGTATATATGTATAAATTTAAGCTCGCACACACATGTAAACTATTAGCTATTTGAATACTACTTGTGTGCGTGTTATCAATTAATTTTTTATGTTTGTCATTGCCCGTTAATAGGAAATTAATTGATTTCTTATGCTCGCGTGTGGCAGGCAGTTATGCGCTCGATGTCTTGTTGTAACCTTATGTTTATATGTCAGTACATGGGTGCGTTGGAGACATTTTAATTATGCAATAAATGCCCTTTAAGTTGCGCAATAAATATTACAAAATTACTCCCCTTCGTATTGGAGGCGCTGTTGGTCATTAAAGAATACAGAAAAATAAGATGAAGTTTTTTCAAAGCTTTGGTAAGGAAAAGGACTTAATAAGAAGATTTCCATGCATCTTAAAATACGAAAAGTTTAATATAACTAGAGAGATATACAAAAATACAGATCAATGGTGTTCATCTTTCAATCGAACTTTGTCATAAGCATATTATGGGCATTGTGCGTGTGGATAATCTCAGCCAGTGTCCATCCTTTGTTCGAATCTATGGAATAGAAGCAATGCAGAGTTGTTAAATATCAAAACGCCAGATAAAAAATCATCAGCGCTCGAAACACGGAGGAAGATCGCGGGAGACTAAACTATGTTAGTCATATTGAAAACTCAATAGTGGTTAATGTCATTCTTTTACTCCAATTATGGATTGCTAAGCTCTTCGGGCTAATGATGGTTCTACGGGGTTCAATGAAGGTTCTTAAGATTTCTAATCAGCAACTCTCGAACCTGACAGGAGCCTTGACTAGAAATGCCGAATGGGAACCCACACGATTAGAAATAATATTGTTTTAGACACGTATTGCCGCAGCTGTTTGAGGTTGAATTATGTTAATGCTTATACATTATCAAACCCCCCGGTGGGATCTCTGGGACGAGCATTAGCTGCGTCTATGGTTGCTTTTTTTTCTTTAGGAATGGACACTTAAATGAAATGCTTTGTGATTTCTGTTTTTTAGGAACTCTTCAAATTTTGGGATTTTTCCGTATTTTACTTTGGGAGATCTTGTCATAGCTTTTGGGGCATTTCTAGAATCTTCTGGGGATTTTCGGAATTTTTCGTTTTTTTATTTTTTGGGACTTTCGGAATATTTTAGGAACATTTAGGATTTTACAGTTTCTCGCATAACTTCTTGTGCATCTTCATGCTTTTGTTTTTCAAGATCTTTTCGGATCTTTCGGGACCCTTCGAGTTTTTTTTCCGAAATTTTTTAGACTGGTTGGGATTTTCTCAACACTTTTCGGGATTCTTTTTGTTTTTTATCGAAGCTTTTTGATAACTTTTGGAACTCCTCAGGAAACTTGCAAGATTCTATTTGCTTTATTATTCAGGACCTCTTGGGACGTTTTGAAATTCTTCGTGTTTTTTCGATTTTTGTTTAAACAACTTTTGGAACTTTTCACGATCTTTCCAAGACTTTTTATGAGATCTTTCTTCTTTAATTTTTCGCGATCATTCTAATTTTTTTTAAGAACTTTTGGGATTTTTTGAATTCTTCAGGACTTCTGAATTCATCGTATTTTATTTGCCGAGTTCTTTCGGGATTCTCAAAGATACTTTGGAATATTTTGGAACTGGTTTAGGCCTTTCCTCTTTCAGATTTTACTTTTCGAAATTTTCTAATAACTTTTTGTACCTGGATTTGTCTGGATTTTTCCATAAATTTGCGCAATTCTTCGTCTTTTGTGGCTGTTGATGTGTTTGCATTCTATTTTTTTGTGTGGGGTGGCAATAGGTTTCGTCTGACTTATTATTAGGCATTCGATTTATTTCGCTTATTATTTGTCTAGTTTATTTATGTATTCGCACAAGTGTTCTCGCGCTTCTCACTTTGTCTGCAGTTTTTGGGTAGATCCCCATGATATGGGCGTTCACGTGCGCTCAACTCCAAATAGCTGGTTTGTGTTCATATTAGTCATGTTTTTTTTTTTTAAGTCTTATTCACTTCTATTCCTGTTTATTTACTTTTTAATTATGCTATACAAATAAAAGAGTCTTTAGTTTTATTTTTTACTGGCCTTTAGCTTCGTAGCTGCAAGGTATCTGCCGCTGAGCTTAAATATTCCCGCGGCTTGACGCTTACTTACCTTCACTTACTGGCTAATAAAGCCAATATAATAAGCTGTCGATATTTTCCCCTTGAGTACGTAATACCACAAAGTATTAAAAAAATACTAATTCATTGGTTCTACACCGTCCTCGATTTGAATTTTATTTGTTAAGCTAATCAAGTAGCGTTAATTCCTTACAAAAGTACTTAATTTTATTCACTTGTATGTTTGTGTTTATAATATTAAAAGATAAACATTGGTTTTTTTTTTTTTGACTTGCTTGCCAGTCATTTAGCAGACTTCATGTCGTCTTTGGACATTGTTTATGTCAGTGACGTTGTCAGCCTGAGACATAATTGAAATTCAAGCGAAAATGTACGGAATACTGAACAACAGGTCGCTAGAGAAGTCGTACCTAGGAACGCTATAATACAAAGTGATATGTATATAGGTACTCATTATTAATTATTTATGTAATTTCTCTTTATACATACGAATTATCATTATCCGTATATAATGCGACTATGCAGGTGAATACATATAGTATATTTTGATATGTAAATATGTAAATACATACATATGTAACTGCCATTTAGTACAACTGTTAGCAGTTCGCAGTCCGATCCGGTGTCAATAACTAGTATCCACATTTTAATTTGTAATTCTTAGCATTGACGTCGGTTATAAATAATTCAAGTGTTGCCTTGTAAATTAATCATTGTGCAAGTTGCTTTGGTATTTTTCTATGCGACTCTGCCTTAAAATGCGTCCAGGCCGCTGGGAATGTACGACGCGTAATTCAGCTGCATTGCAAATATCTACATACCTTCCCTTAGAACACAATTATTCGTACCTAAATATATATAAACACCTTCTATTGGCAAATGTTCATGATGCTGCCGCTGTGGTTGAAATCGCCTGAAACAACGTAGACCGGGACCTTGGATATTGTAAAGTAGTGCCGAAAAATTCCATCCCCACTCGCTTTGAATGGTTCGAAAGAGTATACCGCCCATCGGAGCTTGTTAATGTCAAAGATGGAGCCAGATCTGCTTTGAACTCTCACTCTTCTTACAGCAAAGATACTGTTAAATGCATTTAAAGTAAGTATCCGTGGGTATGACAAGGAATGAAATACCTAAGCTCATAACCGACAGGACCATAGCCATGTTGAATTCCAGAGGCATAATAGTCGAACTAGATAGAGTTCCCACAAGGAGCGAAATATCTAGGCATAATACTAGATAAGAGGCTCAATTAGAACTCACATCTCACAGTGGTAATCGTCACGTTAAGCCAGAAATCTCATGTTTGGTATATTTATTATTCCAAAATTGAGGATGGGTACACTGGAACCGGCGTTTATAGATCTAGAATTTAAAAAAAGCCATATTGCAGGCGAAAATTTTTGCAAATGAAGGCTGTTGCCACGAATGTCTTCGCAACATTAACCAACATGTCGGATAGCCAGGCAGCGTTAAGAGCACTTGGCTCTTGCAAAACGGTGTCAAAGCCAGTGCACAATTGCAAAATAGTACTGGAAAAACTAAGCCATTAACAGAGAAACATTGAAGTGGGTTCTGGGCCATGAAAGCTTTGACGGTAACGAAATGACTGACACTTTAGCGAAATGCGGTGCCCAACGGAGCCTTATCAGTCCTCAGCCTTTCCGTCGTCCATCCAGAGGATACACGGCAGAGCTCCTAAGGCGATGGAAGGACTTGCAATTGTTACCCAATGGCGTACGACAAAAGGGGAGAGAGGCAGTTCAAAAGATTCATAACTCCCTCTCGTGGAATCTCGAGCGGCTGCTAAATCTTAGCAGAGACGGGTTAACGACACTCACCTGATACCTGACAGGGAACTACAGACTCAGGTACAAACTACACACAAATGCGACTCTCTGAGGAGACGTGTGGTCGAGGAGGAAACTCCAAACAATCAAGCGCAACTATTACACTGCTATTGTAGTTGGCTCAACAAATGAAAAAGTGGAAAAAACAACAACAGTTTACGAGGCTAACTTAGCTCTGACTATGGCGGCTGGAGTCGTTGGATCGAGTCCCAGTTGAAGAAGTTCGATGAGGAAATGTGGTGATTTCCGAAATAGCTATAACTTCTAACAAAAATGTAAATTGTGGGTTTTCTTTACAGAATTTTTTATTAAAAACGGCCTTAAGCTCAATAAAATTGTTGAATATAGTTGTTAAAAAGCCATAAATAACAAAAATAAATTAAATTTTTTCTCAATTTAATTTTGTTTAATGGTTTGGTTTTATTGTTTCAAAAATAATATTTTTTCAATATAACTTAATTTTTAGGAACTTATGTTATTGTTTTCTTTCTGAACATTTTTTTTTGAGGTTTGTAGTCATATTTTCTTTTAATTTTTAGATTTTATTGTGTAAAATAAAAACGTATATTTTTTTTAAATCTATTGTTTTTAGAAATTTATTTTATTAATTATTTATTTTTTTTAATTACAGAAATAGTATTACTTAAATCTATGAATTTCATGTGGTGGTGGTGTAGGCGACGTCTGGCGTTGCTTAGTCGCAGAATGCGACTTCATATCGCAGCCGGCGATATCTCACGGTGGCGCGATCAGGGCCGTTACATGCTGCCAGGACTGTTTGATGTTTGTATTTTACCATCCATCGCGTTCGGTTTGTGACCTTCGGGCGTTTGAGTCGGAAGTTGTCCACGAAGTCCTTCCTTTCTGCGTCGAGTAGCGCTAGTGTGTGGTTTTGCCCGTCTGGAGGGCTAAGTCCTTCGACGGGGACGGTGTTGTTTTTGGTGATGTCCCCAATGTTTGGTGAGTCGTCGTTGGGCGGTCCGCCTGTTAAAATGTTCACGACGCCCGTTGTTCGCGGGTGGCTGCAGGCAGTGGTTGTCCATCCAAGGTGAGGACGACTCCTCTGTCCCTGAGCAAGTCCATCCCCAGAATCATGTGTTCTGCAAGATTTGGGAGTTCCGAAGTAAGTGTGGTTGTCGCTCGCTCGTTATACATTATCCGTACGGGATAAGTGTGCAGATTGGAGACGCACGTTTGATCGGCCAGTTGTACATTTCGGTGATTAGGCCGATGCCGGATTTTTCTGTCTTCCAGGTGTTGACGTATGGATTCGTCGATGTAGGTGAGCGTTGCGCCTGTGTCCAATAGTGCTCGCACGCTCATACCTTCTACAATCACATCAATATAGTAGCGACCATCTACTTTTCCTCCTTGTTGGTTGTTAGTGTGCACGGGGGCGGCGGCGATCGGAGCTGTTCCGGTGCTGCGTCTTTTGCTGGGTGGCCTAATGGTGGTAGCGTTGCAAGGACAATCTCTGGAGAGGACGTTATCTCGGCAGCACCTGGAGCAGAACAGTCTTTTCGTCCTTCGGCATCGGAAGCCGAGGTGCTCGCGCCCTTTGCAACGCCAGCAGGCTTCCTCTCTACTGTACCTCTCTTCCAGGGGAGCTAGGCTATGTGCTGACTGTCTACCATTTCTGGCCTCCTCGCCTTTCAGAAGTTCGAATTCGTCGTTCGATCGTTTTAAACTCTCCTCGCTTGACGAAAAGACGATACTCCACACGTAGGCCATCGTAGATGCGTTCCAGGTGATCCTCTCCGCGCATAGTCGGGTGTTGGCGTATCAGCGTTTGTAGTGCCAATATATAATCTACGGCCTTCTCTCGGCTTTCTTGACGTCGCTGCCGGATGGCATCTTTCAGCTGACTCATGTGTCGCCTTGGGTGGGAGAACCGCTCTATTTCGTGTATTTACTTCGAACACACACACAGCGCTATGACTAGAGTGACAGAAACCTTATGTCCAAAGAGAGGGAGAAATGACGTTAGGTGTTTTCGACCGGTCGGGTCGGAGCGGATGACGGCGAGAGCGCTAGCAGCACGGTGGGTGGCTCTCAGGAACGGTGGAGGAACGGTTTGAGCAACTGTGAGGATGGTAGCATCGCGGCAGTTGACTCTCGGCAATGGTGAAGTAACGGGTGAGCAGCGTTGGCGGCCCGACGGGTGATCTTCGGCAGCGGGTGACTTCTGACAGCAACGGGTTGTTCGTACTGGTACTCGGCGGATAGGCAACTGATGTAGCGAAACGACCTAGCAGGACTCAGGTACCGCCGTTCCCATAGTCGCACACTACGTGAATAGGGGCTGGAATGGGGGCGGCGGTGACCGCGACTCGGCCAGCCGGAGACGATTTAGCGTGTCCGAAAACACACCACTAGACGCCAACCGATTGGTCGAGCCGTGCTTGGCTTGACCAGCCGGAGACGATTTAGCGCGTCTGAAAGACACACCAATAGACGTCAACCGACTAATTAAGCCAAGCGCTTACCTAGCAAGACTGACTCGCCTGCGCACTTGTTTAGCCTTTTATACTCGTTGCTGCGTGCTCGGTTTGAGAATTCGTCGTGTGCGCTTCCTCCGCATCAGGGATGAAAAATGGAAATTTCAGATTGTATCTAATATCATAAAATAAATGTCCCTAAATGAGATAGACTGTACCTAAAAAAAGTTACAGTATTCATAAGAAGTTTTTAAATAAACTTGACTAGCTTTTTTTTAACTGAGTTTATATCTACATCCAGAGTATAGTCTAATGGGAATCGGAGAAGCTTTGGTTTTGCCTAATTTTGACTACTGAAAAATTCTGGCGAAATAGACCAAAAAAACACTCTGGCGAAGTTAACTTTTTTCCAGCTTTTTATAAAACAAAAGGAAATGAGTCTGCTGATTTATCCGATTCCCTTTAATAGCTGCAGCAAATCTAGAGAAAATAATGGGAATTGCCGTAAGTATATTCGAAAGCAGTTTAAATATATTCCAGAAATCAAATAGCGAATATGGGTCAAATGGCTATTGCCTCAATTTGTGGCCCTCAACTACAGAAAATTTGAATAAATCTTAGACCCAGGACTGTATGGGCGAATAAAATTAATAGAAAAGTTAAAAATGCTATCATATGCGGGGAACTTTAGCTTTTATGGTTTCAATAGATAAACAAATGCATTCCAACAATTGCAAAGGTAGTGTGTTTGTAGATTTCACACCGTCAGTGGAGAGGGGAGTACATCGGTCTAGGGGGCAATGACGTTTTATGGAAGAAATTAATCCCAATTTCGAATATAAAAAATACAACAAGAATTAAGAATTTTAGGATAGCTAAGTAAAGGGTTCATTTTTCGTCGTGGCTGTTCTAAATCCAATGTAAAATATTTAAGAGAATACACAATATGAGTTTGTTAATTTCTTCCTATTGACCACTTTTCCCCACTTTTTCCCATGCCGACAAGTAAATATATTATCACAGTAAAGAAAAAGAAGAAAATAAGAATACAAATTCATCTAATCAAAAGATGATTGTACCTAAAATCTAGTGATTGTACCTAATGTACCTTTAGGTCAGCAAACGTCGGAAAAAGGTACAATTGTACCTACTTTTTCATCCCTGCTCCGCATGTAGTTGGCGAACGCAGTGGCTGGTGTGCTGCTATCAGTGTTTTGCCTGATGCGCTATGCGTGTACGTTGTTGCGTATGTATGGTGGGGTATGAATGTACGCTAGAGTACGCATGTACTCTATCGTGCTGTGTATTATTGTATCGTAGTGAATGCTACATTACAGTCTTTCGAAAGACAGTAAAGAGCTTTCAAGAAAGTAGTTACCAGAAACGCCCTTTGTTGTGACCTTTCGGTTCTGTTGAAAAGCTTTCTGACTAGTTTGTGCTTTGCATGCAGTTTCTGGTTCCACCAAGGAACTTTGGGTTTCATCGAAGAAACCCGGAGCTGATCGCCGCCACTAAATTGGCGTTTTCCAATGCCAACGAGTGCCAGCGCGAGCTATACCCAAATCAGCGCGGCGTTTCCTCTTTCACTTTTTTGTCCTCTCTCTTTCTTTCCGTCTTCTGCATCCAACTTCAACATGCAACGTCCTGTAAAAAATGAAAATATCACTTTCTCGGTGCTAGCGCCGCCTTATTGTGGAATGATTCATACAAATTGTACGGGCATGAGGATTTTTAAAAGTTCCCTGGCTCTTGACGCGGCCTTTTAGGGATGGCAGTTATTTGTCATGAAAGAACCCAAATTGTTTTCCTTCGCCTTTTGGTGGGAGTAAAGGTTTAGCAGTTGAAAGTATCGTCCGTATGAAATCCTAACTTTTGTCTGGTATTCTCTCGCGAATCCAAATAAATTTAACTCTAGTATTACGCTGCTCTTCCGAAATACATACATATGTAAATGAGGGCGCCCGTGACAGCGACTTCTTCTTTAAGCGTTGAAGTGTGCCAAATGTGTTGCACGTCTCACGGGCAACTGCCAGCTAGCTAGCTAGCTAGCAGCTTCTCAAATTTGTTATTGTTCCTCGTAATATTGCGATAAGTGTTGTTATTGCAGCTATTGCTTCTGCCATTGTTGTTGTCGTTGTTGCTGCTATTTCTATTTTCTATGCTGCAATAAATCGTCAGCAACACGTAAAGGCGGTTGTGTGTACACAAATTGCAAAATCGTGCTCGAACGAGTGGCGCTGTGGCGCTGACGCTGACGCTGTAGAGTTTCGTGGCCTGGCGTGAGTTGGCGTATGATGGCGCATCCTGGATTTAGGTGCTTCAGGTCGCTTGAATGTCGGCAATTGTTGATGATGCTGCTGCTGCTGCACAAATCGCTGCTATGGCTGATGTTGCCAAGCAAAAGCCACAGACAGCTCGTGCTCATTGCTGAGTGCAGCTGTTGCCTTTCGCAGCAACAGCATTAATGCCACTAGGAGACAATTGTCGCTTGCCGTTTGCAAATTGTGCGATAAATGCTGCCGCTAAGATGGGTTGCTCTCGAGTGCTTGCAATGAGTGAGTGAATATCCAACAGCTGTTGCTTGTGCTCATCCACATCGTCGCTGCTTGCTGGTGGGTTGCAAGTGGTTGGGGGTAGTGGGGTCATAATATAATACAACAGCTGCACAGTTATGTACTCTTCCACTCATTCGCACTCATCGGCATTGAGTGCGCCCTGGTGTGTTCTTGGCGCTCTTGCTTTGCGCTATGGCCCATCGGGCTATATCTAACTCCATTCGCGCCCCACACGTGGCTCCATCGCACTCGATACATACAAACAAGAATGCCGCTGGTGCTGTGCAAACGTGAGTGAGTGAGCGAGCAAACGACACTTAAGTTGTTGAGACACATGTACGGTGGATACATTTATGTATGTATGTATGTATGTCCATACAAATGTATGCATATTTGCCAATATGCACTCGCTTAGTGTTGGTGTGGTGGTTCGTGCGGTATTGTAAATTTTGCCTGATGCTATTTGAGCCAATTTTGTGTTGGCAGTTTTGTTTATGCCGTCGTCACAAACGTCGTTTGCGTGTCGCGTGATTTATTTTTTGTCGAGGCCTCCAGCAGCGGCAGCAGTAGCCACTTGTAGTAGAAATAGCAACGATTGCCGTCGCAGCAAAGAAACGAAAAAAAAAACATAAAAATGTTTAATTAAAATGTCAAAAAAGAGCAAG
>NW_023458556.1:18340535-18360307 GCF_013731165.1 Rhagoletis pomonella
CTTGCTCTTTTTTGACATTTTAATTAAACATTTTTATGTTTTTTTTTCGTTTCTTTACTGCGACGGCAATCGTTGCTATTTCTACTACAAGTGGCTACTGCTGCCGCTGCTGGAGGCCTCGACAAAAAAACAAATCACGCGACACGCAAACGACGCTTGCGACGACGGCATAAACAAAACTGCCAACACAAAATTGGCTCAAATAGCATCAGGCAAAATTTACAATACCGCACGAACCACCACACCAACACTAAGCGAGCGCATATTGGCAAATATGCATACATTTGTTGGGCATATGTACACACATACATAAATGTATCCACCGTACATGTGTCTCAACAACTTTAGTGTCGTTTGCTCGCTCACTCACTCACGTTTGCGCAGCACCAGCGGCATTCTTGTTTGTATGTATCGAGTGCGATGGAGCCACGTGTGGGGCGCGAATGGAGTCAGATATAGCCCGATGGGCCATAGCGCAAAGCAAGAGCGCCAAGAACAGACCAGGGCGCACTCAATACCGATGAGTGCGAATGAGTGGAAGAGTGGATAACTGTGCAACTGTTATACCCCACTACCCCCAACCACTAGCAACCCACCAACAAGCAGCGACGATGTGGATGAGCACAAGCAACAGCTGTTGGATATTCACTCACTCATTGCAAGCATTCGAGAGCAACCCATCTTAGCGGCTGCATTTATCGCACAATTTGCAATCGGCAAGCGACAATTGTCTACTAGTGGCATTAATGCTGTTGCTGCGAAAGGCAACAGCTGCACTCAGCAATGAGCACGAGCTGTCTGTGGTCTTTGGTTGGCAACGTCAGCCATAACAGCGGTTTGTGCAGCAGCAGCAGCATCATCAACAATTGCCGACATTCAAGCGACCTGAAACAACCAAATCCAGGCTGCGCCATCGTACGCCAACTCACGCCATGCCACGAAACTCTACAGCGTCAGCGTCAGCGCCACAGCGCCACTCGTTCGAGCACGATTTTGCAATTTGTGTACACACAATCGCCTTTACGTGTTGCTGACGATTTATTGCAGCATAGAAAATAGAAATAGCAGCAACAACGACAACAACAATGGCAGAAGCAATAGCTGCAATAACAACACTTATCGCAATATTACGAGGAACAATAACAAATTTGAGAAGCTGCTAGCTAGCTAGCTAGCTGGCAATTGCCCGTGAGACGTGCAACACATTTGGCACACTTCAACGCTTAAAGAAGAAGTCGCTGACACGGGCGCCCTCATTTACATACATATGTATGTATTTCGGAAGAGCAGCGTAATACTAGTTAAATTTATTTGGACTCGCGAGAGAATACCATACAAAAGTTAGGATTTCATATGGACGATACCTTCAACTGCTAAACCTTTACTCTCACCAAAAGGCGAAGGAAAACAATTTGGGTTATTTCATGACAAATAACTGCCATCCCTAAAAGGGCGCGTCAAGAGCCAGGGAACTTTTAAAAATCCTCATGCCCATACAATTTGTATGAATCATTCCACAATAAGGCGGTGCTAGCACCGAGAAAGTGGTATTCTCATTTTTGACAGGGCGTTACGTGTTGAAGTTGGATGCGGAAGACGGAAAGAAAAAAAGAGCGTGCACTGGCACTCGTTGGCAACGCTTAACACTCCAATTTAGTGGCGGCGATCAGTTCCTGGTTACTTCGATGAAACCCAAAGTTCCTTGGTGGTACAGGAAACTGGATGCAAAGCGCAAACTAGTCAGAAAGCTTTTCAACAGAACCGAAAGGTCGCAACAATAGGCGATTCTGGTACAGAGTACATGCGTACTCCACCTTACATACATACACCGTCGTACATACGCAACAACGCACACGCATAGCGCATCAGGCAAAACGCTGATATCAGCACACCAGCCACTTCGTTCGCCAAATACAATCGAAATAAGCGCACACGACGAATTCTCAAACCAAGCACACAGCAACGAGTATAAAATGCTGAACAAGTGCGCAGGCTAGCCAGTCTTGCTAGGTTAACGTTTGGCTTAACTAGTCGGTTGGCATCTAGTGGTGCGTCTTTCGATGCGCTAAATCGTCTCCGGCCAGTTAATCCCAACATAGCTTGACCAGCCGGTTGACGTCTAGTGATGTGTCTTTCAGACTCGCTAAATCGTCTCCGGCTGGCCGAGTCGCGGTCACCGCCGCCCCCATTCCAGCCCCTACTCACGTGGTGGGCGACTATGAGTCTTGCTAGGTCGTTTCGCTACATCAGTTGCCTATCCGCCGAGAACCAGTACGAACAACCCATTGCTGTCAGAAGTCACCCGCTGCCGAAGATCACCCGTCGGGCCGCCAACGCTGCTTAACCATTGCTTCAACTTTGCCGAGAGTCGCCAGCCGTGCCCCCAAGGTTGCTCAACCGTTGCTTCACCATTGCCGAGAGTCATCCGCCGCGCTGATAGTACCCCACCGTTTCTCCGCCGTTCCTGAGAGCCACCCGCCAAGCTGCTAGCGCTCTCGCCGTCATCCGCCCCGACCCGAACGTCATTTCCCTCTCTCTCTCCCTCTCTTTGGACATAAGGCTGCTGGCACTGTAGTCATAGCGCTGTGTGTGCGTGTGTTCGAAGTAAATACACGAAAGTAGTGTGTTTTATTTGGTGGGGGTTAGTGGGCCCTTCGCTGAACTCTGGACCGTCCGAGCAGGGACCCAGCTCTGCAGGCGCATGTGCAAAAAACTTAATAAGCACAAACACTGCGGGCACCTCGGCTTCCGATGGCGAAGGACGAAAAGACTGTTCTGCTCCAGGTGCTGCCGAGATAACGTCCTCTCCAGAGATTGTCCTTGCAACGCTACCACCATTAAGCCATCCAGCAAAATATGCAGCACCGGAACAGCTCCAATCGCTGCCGCCCCGTGCACACTAACAACCAACAAGGAGGAAAAGTAGATGGTCGCTACTATATTAATGTGATTGTAGAAGGTATGAGCGTGCAAGCACTATTGGACACAGGCGCAACGTTCACCGACATCGACGAATCCATACGTCAACACCTGGAAGAGAGGAAAATCCAGCATCGGCCTAATCACCGAAATGTACAACTGGCCGATCAAACGTGCGTCTCCAACCTGTACACTTATCCCGTAAGGATAATGTATAACGAGCGAGCGACTATCACACTTGCTTCGGTACTCCCAAATCTTGCAGAACGCATGATTCTGGGGATGGACTTCCTCAGGAACAGAGGTGTCGTCCTCACCTTGGATGGACAGCCGCTGCCTGCAGCCACCCCGCGAACAACGGGCGTCATGAACATTACAACAGACGGACTGCCCAACGACGGCTCACCCAACATTGGGGACATCACTAAAAACAACACCGTCCCCGTCGAAGGACCTAGCCCCCCAGACGGGCAAAACCAAACACTAGCAGTACTCGACGCAGAAAGGAAGGACTTCGTGGACAACTTCCGACTCAAGCGCCCGAAGGTCACAAACCGAACGCGATGGATGGTAAAATACAACCATCGAACAGTCCTGGTAGCACGTAACGGCCCTGATCGCGCTACCGTCAGATATCGCGGGCTGCGATATGAAGTCACATTCTGCGACTGAGCAACGCCAGATGCCGCCTACACCACCACCACATGAAATTCATAGATTTAAGCAATACTATTTCTGTAATTAAAAAAATAAATAATTAATAAAATAAATTTCTAAACATAAAAGGTTTAAAAAAATATATACGTTTCTATTTTACACAATAAAATCTAAAAATTAAAAGAAAATATAACTCAAAACTTCAAAAAAATGTTCAGAAAGAAAACAATAACATAAGTTCCTAAAAATTAAGTTATATTGAAAAAATATTATTTTTGAAACAATAAAACCAAACCATTAAAGAAAATTAAATTGAGAAAAAATTTAATTTCTTTTTGTTATTTATGGCTTTTTAACAACTATATTCAACAATTTTATTGAGCTTAAGGCCATTTTTAATAAAAAATTGTGTGAAGAAAACCCACAATTTACATTTTTGTTAGAAGTTATAGTTATTTCGGAGATCACCACATTTCCTCATCGGACTTCTTCAACTGGGACTCGATCCAACGACGCCAGCCGCCATAGTGAAAGCTAAGTAAGCCTCGTAAACTGTTGTTGCTTTTTGCACTTTTTTATTTGTTGAGCCAACTACAATAGCCGTGTAATAGTTGCGCTTGATTGTTTGAAGTTTCCTCCTCTACCACACATCTCCTCAGAGAGTCGCATTTGTGTGTAGTTTATTCCTCAGTCTGCAGTTCCCTATCAGGTATACGGTAAGTGTCGTTAAACCCTCTCTGCTAAGACTGCCTTTTGTCATGCGCCATGGGGTAACAATTGCAAGTCCTTCCATCCCCTTAGGAGCTCTGCCGTGTATTCTCTGGATGGACCACAGAAAGGCTGAGGACTGATTAGGCTCCGTTGGGTACCGCATTTCGCTAGAGTGTCAGTCATTTCGTTACCGTCGCAGCTTTCATGGCCCAGAACCAACTCTATCTCTGACCCACTCAATGTGGATTTCGACAAGTTGACCTTCCTTATTTGTTTAGTAAGTCGGACGATGACGGACTTCATTAAGTCAATTGACAAGTCATTTTCAGCACACCCTCATACGGTTGCGTTTAGAGCAGGCTGCATCCTGCAGCTTATGGTGTCCCTATACCAACCTACCACGTAGATAATAAAATCATCAGCATCTCCATTAAAGACATTTCCTTAAAGACTTTCTAAAAATTTGTCCTGAACCAGAGTTCACAATAGATGAGAAAGGAGCCCCTTTGAGGGCAGCCACGAGTGGCCGTTACCGTCTACCTACTACCTTCTAGTTCGACTGTTATAGTTCAGGAATTCAAAATGGCTATTGCCCTGTCGGTTACGAGCTTAGGTATTTCCTTCCTTGTTATACCCACGTGTACTTACTTTAAATGCATTTAACAGAATCTTTGCTGGAAGAAGAGTGAGAGGTCAAAGCAGATCTGGCTCCATCTTTGACATTGGCAAGCTCCGATGGGCGGTATACTCTTTCGAACGATTCAAAGCGAGTGGGGATGGAATTTTTTCAAATATTTGGAGAGGTACCTGATGATGTGATAAGACATCTGACCATTGGCTAGAAGATCTAAAATCATGGATTTATCGGCCCGCAACCAATAATAGCATTGCCGCATTGAGGCGTTGAAGCCAGGATCAGAAATTGGACGAATATATATATCGCTCAGCAATGACTGGGAGACTTCGAACGGCAGCAGGTGGGAAAAAAATCATGTTGCCCTTACTAGAGAAAACTTAAGGGACTGCTGACTGTTAACACCTGACTATGACTGGCATACCTGGCCATCCTAGTTTCCCTTCCTGACTTGAAGACGAAAATACAACAAAACAATTTTGGTGCTTTCGACCCTTTGAAAGGATTAGTTATGATAATTTGTCAGTGAACACCTGAACACTTTGGCACTAAGTCGTCTGTTATAGTTTATTCTAGATTGCTTAGATTTGAGAATAAATAGGAGGAACCATAAACCGCTTCGTATGACAGTGCGTTGAAATCACGGGGTTAGGTGTGCCGATTTAGGCGCTCAAAGCCATTCCAAACTAATCTAAGCTACACTCGCCGGATTTCATTAATTTGTCACAAGATATCAGCGACAGCATCATGAACATTAGCCAATAGAAGGTATTTATATTTATGTACCAATAATTGTGTTCTAAGGGAAGGTATGTAGATAACTATTTGCAATGCAGCTGAATTACGCGTCGTACATTCCCAGCGGCCTGGACGCATTTTAAGGCAGAGTCGCATAGAAAAATACCAAAGCAACTTGTACAATGATTAATTTACAAGGCAACACTTGAATTATTTATAACCGACGTCAATGCTAAGAATTACAAATTAAAATGTGGATACTAGTTATTGACACCGGATCGGACTGCGAACTGCTAACAGTTGTACTAAATGGCAGTTACATATGTATTTACATATCTAAATATACGGGTAAATATGTATGTATGTATGTATAAAGAGAAATTACATAAATAATTAATAATGAGTACCTATATACATATCACTTTGTTTTGTAGCGTACCTAGGTACGACTTCTCTAGCGACCTATTGTTCAGTATTCCGTACATTTTCGCTTGAATTTCAATTATGTCTCAGGCTGACAACGTCACCGACATAAACAATGTCCAAAGACGACATGAAGTCTGCTAAATGACTGGCAAGCAAGTCAAAAAAAAAAAACCAATGTTTATCTTTTAATATTGTAAACACAAACATACAGGTGAATAAAATTAAGTACTTTTGTAAGGAATTAACGCTACTCGATTAGCTTAACAAATAAAATTCAAATCGAGGACGGTGTAGAACCAATGAATTATGTAGTATTTTTTGAATACTTTGTGGTATTATGTACACAAGGGAAAAATATCGACAGCTTATTATACTGGCTTTATTAGCCAGTAAGTGAAGGTAAGAAGGGTCAAGCCGCGGGAATATCTAAGCTCAGCGGCGGATACTTTGCAGCTACGAAGCTCAAGGCCAGTAAAAATAAAAATAAAAACTCTTATATTTGTATAGCATAATTAAAAAGTAAATAAACAGGAATAGAAGTGAATAAGTCTTAAAAAAAAAAACATAACTAATATAAACACAAACCAGCTATTTGGAGTTAAGTGCACGTGAACGCCTATAGCATAGGGCAGACAAAGTGAGAAGCGCGAGAACACTTGTGCGAATACATAAATAAACTAGACAAAAGAATAAGCGAAATAAAGCGAATGCCTAATAATAAGTCAGACCAAAACTGTCCCCCACTCCAAAAAAATTAAAAATAAATTGAATGCAAACACATCAACAGCCACAAAAGACGAAGAATTCCGCAAATTTATGGAAAAATCCAGAATGGTACTAAAAGTTATTAGAAAACTTCGAAAAGTAAAATCTGAAACAGGAAAGGCCTAAACGAGTCCCAAAATATTCCAAATTATCTTTAAAAATACGAAAAATAAGAAGTCCTGAACGAATCCAGAAAATCCCAAAAGTTCTTTAAAAAAATCAGAATGATCGCGAAAAATTAAAGAAGAGGGATCTCACAAAAAGTTTTGGAAAGCTCGTGAAAAGTTCCAAAAGTTGTTAAAGAACATCGAAAAAAAACACGAAGAATATCGAAACTTCCCAAGAGGTCCTGAAAAATAAAGCACAAAGAATTTTGCAAGTTTCCTGAGGAGTTCCAAAAGGTATTAAACAGGAGTTAAGTTTCTGAAATCGCCGTTTTGATACCTCGAGAAACCAATTTTGCAATGAGACTGCAAGTAAAAAGAAATGAAATTTAAAAAGCAGCTAATGCTCGTCCCAGAGATCCCACCGGGGGGCTTGATAAAGTATGTATAAGCCTATATATTTAAAGTTACACTCGCGAAAGCAGGCGTTAACATAATTCAACCTCTTCGCCCTTCAAACAGCTGCACCAAAATGGGTCTAAAGGAATGTTATTTCTAATCGTGTGGGTTCCCATTCGGCAGTTTCTAGTCAAAACTACTGTCAGGTTCCAGAGTTGCTGATTAGAAATCTTAAGAAGCTTCTTTGAACCCCGTAGAACCATCATTAGCCCGAAGGGCTTTGCAATCCATAATTGGAGTAAAAGAATGACATAAGCCACTATTGAGTTTTAAATATGACTTACATAGTTTAGTCTCTGTCGATCTTTCTCCGTGTTTCGGGCGGTGATGACTTTTTATCTGACGTTTCGATATTTAACAAAGGATGTACACTGGCTAAGATTATCCACACGCACAATGCCATAATAAATATGCTTATGACAAAGTTCGCTTGAAAGATGAACACCATTGATCTGTACTTTTGCATATCTCTTTAATAACTTTTTTTATTTTAAGATGAGTGGAAATCTTCTTATTAAGTCCTTTTCCTTGCCAAAGCTTTGAAAATACTTGATCTTATTTTTCTGTATTCTTTAATGACCAACAGCGCCTCAAATGCGAAGGGGAGTAATTTTGTAATATTTATTACGCAACTTAAAGGGCATTTATTGCATAATTAAAATTTCTCCAACGCACCCATGTACTTACATATAAACATAAGGATTACAACAAGACATCGAGCGCATAACTGCCTGCCACACGCGAGCATAAGGAATCAATTAATTTCCTATTAACGGGCAATGACAAACATAAAAAATTAATTGATAACACGCACACAAGTAGTATTCAAATAGCTGTTCGTTAACATGTGTGTGCGCGCTTAAATTTATACATATATACAAAAGACTGACATAGATAGGTAAATAGCTGAATTCAGCTAACTGTTGCCTATGGCGTATACGCAACATTGATAAATGTGCAACAATAAATATAAAGCCCAGTAGTTCTAGATTCTAGAGAACCGTTGAAAATCCAATACACACAAGCAATAATCACTGTTGTAAGTATGTATATGTATGTAAACTCAAAGCTTTAAACCTTCTTTTCACAAGTTCTTGATTTTTTGGATTATGACACTCTTGCAGCAAATGTGCAATATATTGTATGTTTGCATGAAGTCATATTTGTTGCGGTTAGATATAAAACACGCAAATCAAAATACGAAAGTGTATAGTCGGTGGGGACACGTCAATAGTAGTAATCAATTTTTATTCGGAATGCGCAACAAAATCGACAAAAAAAAATTCAAAAATTCAGCGATAATTTTACGCTCCACAAAAGTCTCGAAAAAATATATAAGAACCATCAAACTTTCTAAAAATCCCGAAAATTATAAAAGAAACCCGAAAATTCCAAAATATCCGAAGAATAAAAACCGAAAAGTCCCGGAAAATTTTCAACTCTAAAAATAAACCAAAGAAAAAATTCTGCAAAATTCCGAAAGGTTAGCTACGAAAAAACCGAAAAAAAATCTCGAAATTTCCTGCAAAATAAAACACGAAGAATCCCGAAAAGACCTAATAAAAACCAGAAGGTACTCGAAAAGTCCCGAAGGAATTCAAAAAGTCACCAACAAACTTCGAAAAGCCTTGAAAAAATCTCGAAAATGCTTTACAAATAAAATACCAAGAATTCCGAAAGTTGAAAATTTAAAAATTTAGTAAAAATCGCATGGCGTTGAATACAAGAAGCGCCAAAGGGTTCCCGAAAAGTTGCAAAAATTGGCGAAAAACAAAACTCGAAGATTCGCAAAAAGTACCGAAAGATGGCTATAGTATGTAAAAGTTTAAGTTTTTAATTTTTTTTTAACTAAAATTTTACATTTATTCTTGGCATTGCGACAAATAAAAAACGAAAACTTCAAAAACAATTCGAAAAATTACCCAGAGAATCGAGAAAGATATCAGAAAAGCTCGAAACAAAACTTTTTATTTTTCCCTAAAAAAACTCATAAATAAAAACGTATTGGTAGTAGTGCCGACGTTTTTTTAAGTCAAGAGGAATTTCTTATGGTATCTTCGAAAATAGAGTACGTAAATTTGTTTCCTATATATGTATGTATTTAGATTAGGGTAGTCCAGACTTTTCTTTCTTTTTTGTTTCCTCAGCCACCCCCTGAATTGTAAAATATCAATCATAAGGAGACTCGTATTTTTTATTTTGCAATTGGTTAACATTTAACCGTGCAGCCGACGCTTTGAAGTTTACATATATTTTATATAGGGAAACACATTTTTTCGTACAATGCCTATTTTTAAATATTTTATAGCAGTTCTGCAAAAAAAAATTATTATTTTTTTTACAATTTAAAATATGTATATGGAACACTTCAAAGACCGAGCGGGCATGGTTAAATACACTGGATCACAAATTTTAATTATGTTTTTGTTCCCCAGACGCCACTATACAATTTGTATGTCGAATCGCCCACTGTTTCGAGTTTCGATTTAATTTTTTATTCTATGGATACGTTTTCGAGATATTTTCAATTTACCGTTATTCAGCTCAAAACAAAAGGTGGTGCCACTTAATCACTTATATCTTATGAACCAATTTAACAAACTGAAAATCGAATACGACAAATGAAAGCTAAGAAAATTTTCCATGAACCGTCTATACGTCACTTTCCGATAGGACTGATAGTTTCTGACAAATTAATTAATCATTTGAGATTTTTATTTTTTTTTATGCAAATATGAAAAAAAAATCACTTTAAAAGAAGAAAAATTTAAAAAATAACAGGTTCTGTGTTAAATTTTTGCATTTGTGCTTTGTTACAAACAAATCAAGTTCCTAGTGAAGCAAATCGATGGATAAATAAAGAAGTAATAAGTGGTCAAATGAAAATGCGCAAAGATTTTTTTATGAAAAATGAGCAGGGAATATTGTTACTCATACGCCTTGTACACCTAAGTAACACGCTTTTATGCTCATCTATCCGCTTCTATTTCTTCCTCTCTCTCTCTATCCCTTTTCTACCTTTAAGATGCATTTACTCGTACATGGTGCGATTTTTTTACAGACGATAATCTCCCGCAAAAGGTGACTTGCTGTCTATTTTGAGGCAAGCGATTTTTGAATCACCACGAGCGATTTTCGTTGAACAATGATGAACCGCGTCATGTTCACGCAGTTTTATCCCTATCTATACCCTTTTCGTTATAATTACATTTACCATAATCTGCTTTCCTTTGTCTTTATTTTTATCTTAATACTCTCCTTTATCCTGATCTTTATCTTTTTTTATCCTTCATATAAATATTTACCATCCCCTACTTTTTTATAAAAGTAGTGTTTAAATTTTCCTCGATTTTCATCTTTGTTTTAATCTCTCATATCTTTATTTCTAGTTTCATCGTTTTCTTCATCTACATATACATAAATTCAATGTGATAAGATTTTATGTGATATAGTGAGTTCAGGTGTGGTGAGTATAGGAGAAATGTGGTGGGTTAGCTGTGGTGAGTTCAGGCTGGGTAAGTTCGGGAGAGGTGAGGCAAGTTCAGGTGAGCTGGGTATATGAGTGGGGAGTTCTCTCTATATTTGTGCCTTTATCTACATAAATATATCTAAATCATTTGCTTTATAATTACTTTATCTTTATCTTTTGTCCTTATCTTCACTCTTATCGTTATCCCCTTGGTCCTCATTTTCGCCGTTGTCTTTACGGATCTTTGCTTTTGTTTTTTTTTTTTTTTTTTAACTTTGCCTTTTTCCTTTTTTCATCTACACATGAAGTCACCTTTACTTTCATTCCCTTATTATTCTAGGACAAAATCGTATAGTATATCCAAAACAAAAAAACATTTTCTACAATTCCCCCCTTGATGGTCCCTCACATCCAGCTCTCCCAGCAGATCTTTTTCAATCGCAAGCTAATCTATTAAGCGCGTGCGGGATAGTGGCACTGACCTACTTCGACAGTTCTGTTGGACTCGATTTCAACGCCAAATTTATTTAGGGATTCAACGATAACCCCCCCCTGCACAACCTTAAGAACGATTTTCTCAATCGCAAGGAAGGCCTTAACTGCGAACTTCGTTGTGGTAAATACTTTCTCCTACCTACCGATAATGCAAGCATTCTGAGCTCTCGATAAACGATTTGGATGCGTTCTGTTTCTTAGCTACAGGTCAATCTGCCTCTACGGAGAGATACATTTGAATAGTAACTATTGGAAATTATCGAAATTGTAATCGTTCGGAACCGAGAACTTGCACGAATTTAAACGCTCTCTCCAGGGTAGTAAATACATATATACGAGTATGTATCCACTCGCAAGTGCAAATGTATGTAGATATGTGTGTCACATGCCGCAGACAACATGGAATTCGGCGTAATAATAAAACAAAGAAAAATTAAAATTTAATGGAAGAAGCACACGACAGATAGGAGCACAAAGGAGCAAACAATCAACAGCGTTGAAACACGCAGCTGGAGTTCTAAATAAAGCGCAACCTTTCAATTTCCAATTTGACATTGAAAAGAATTTCAAAAAGAAAGTCAATATGCCACACACACTCCCAAGCAACGTACACGCTTGCTTATTTCTATATATGTATACACTTTATAGTACATAATAAGTACTAGGTATGTATGTATATTTATGCGAAAGTTACAGCACAGCGAGCTTAAATAAATTTTTCGGCAAACACATACACATACATATACATATTTATGTATTGAAGAATTGAAATTGCTTTTTTTTTGCCAACTCTCATCCTTCCGCTTATCCTTTGAGTCCTGAGTCATGTACTCATTATGCTCTTTAATTGCGAGACAGTTCAACGAAAGCGATAACAACCACTCGCATCATAAAATATGTAGTAGTAGCAAGCGTGAAATCAAATGTTGAGAAGCCCTTCGGCGCCCGTCTCCACCTTCGACCTCAGCGCGTGACTTGTAATATATACCGCTCTTTATTGTTGCTTTTATGCATCCAGATGGAGTGGTTGCTTGGTTGCTTGGTTGGTTGATGAGTCTTGGAGCAACGCCAAAAGCAATGCGGCCAGCCATGAAAGTGGCGCTAAATGCGACCCATTAACTTAATATCCACAACAAAATGATAATTTGTAAGACAACGCCGACAACGCTGCGACAACAATAGCAACAACAATGGCGGCGGTAATGCGCTTGTGTGCAGAGCCGTGTAAATAACGCCATCAGCGCTTCCGCTGCAGCTCTACAAACATACATACATACATACACAGCGCGGGCCATTTTTCGTTTGCAAGTCAGTGTTTTGCCAAACAGCAACAGTACTGTGGGCATAATCCTTCTAATAGTAGTGGCGAATACTTATTGCTACAAGTATTTGAAATGTCTTACTCAGTCAGTTTCTGATTGCAAATCTGCCACATTTTTTAATTTTTCCAGATATGGACTTGGGAAAATGTAGCCCAAAAATGTCTGGCTTTATAGATGCGTCTTTAATAGTTGTAATACCCAAAAATCTGGGAAAAGGACCTTCCGGTGTCTCACCATAATTCGCCTCAAAGTTAATTTCTTTTTATCGTGGCCTGCCGACGGAAAAGCAGCATGATCCGACCAAAGGCCTCTTCATTGAGTTCTTAGACGCAACCTTGAGGCCTGCTCGCTATGCATCGTAAAAATTAGGATTGACGACTCGATGGGCAAATTGGATATGTTTTGTTATGA
Organism: Rhagoletis pomonella; assembly: GCF_013731165.1. NCBI lineage: Eukaryota > Metazoa > Arthropoda > Insecta > Diptera > Tephritidae > Rhagoletis > Rhagoletis pomonella. The sequence continues at coordinate 18,353,646 of NW_023458556.1, forward strand.
AGGCAAGCAATTTAGCGCTCTAGGAGAAATGTTGACTAATCGAGCCTTACAACTGCGACTACTTATTGAAACTTCTCCACAAACCACTCTCCTCTTGAAACTGCACTTTAAGGTATTCACGAAAATGACATGAGCTCAGAGAAACTGGACACCTACCCAACCATTTTTTAACTTGTGGACTCAGCTCCGTTTTTTTTGAGTCGTCCCATCGTTTCTGCCGTTTCCCTAGAACGACGCCTTTCCTCGGTAGCTATTATATTTCGCATAAGACCATCGTTGTTCTCGGGCAGGCGATTATATATTCTCCTCATCTCTGGTGCCAGAATGTCTATTGTAAACATCCCAATCCTTTTTGGAAGCATACCCGAGATGGGTCTTAGATTATACTAGATTTAGAGGGGGAGCAGGTTGCCTAATTGCCGCGACCGAAACGATCTATTGCAACAAACCTCTGTTCGACCACAGGTCTTCTTTGATCCACGTTATGCTGAGGAACCTTGCGAGGTCTTTTCGCTGAATGCCATTTAGGTCGTGTGCTTTTAGGTACTTTGTCCCTAGGAAGCGCAGTCTGGTCCAAGTGTGTTCTTCACAGTGGCACTTAATGTGCTCCTCTGTTTCTTGTTCTTCGTGGCACTGATCAAAGTTAACAATTCCTATATTTGACAAGTGTTTCATTACCCTGCAGTGGCAGGTAAGAAAACCTGTAACAATTCTTACTTCATGCCTACTGAGGTTATCCTTGTGGATATACATAATTAGAAAGCAAAAAAAAAGATAATTACATTAATTAAATTTTTATTGAGCATCCGTAGTCCACTGTGCCAAGTTTGCCTTTGATTTAAAGTTTATTTCTTTTTCGATTTTAATACTTTTCACTTAACACTTCCAAAACGGCGCTCGCTGTGCGCCATCATCATTTGATATGGCCTTCGTTTTGGTCTTAGTGCTGGCGCGAGGAAAAAGCAATAAATGATGAGGAGCATAGTATATAGATACATTCATATATGTACATGTGTATATTTACATATATATAGGGTGATTCAATAAGAACGCAGATGTTCGCAATAGGGCCATTGTTTCAAGCGCTGTATCGCAAGTGGTACCATCCTATTGAAACCACATATTGACGAAGTCTATATCATCTAATTCAGGCCATAAAAAAGTGTGTCAACGTAACAACATTACCGGCATAATTTTCGAAGAATTACGGTCCAATGCCTGCGACAGCCCAAAAGCCACACCAAACAGGACACGTTGTGGGTGCATAGTTTGCTGATTTTTTTTTTATCGACATAAACCTTTGGATCACCTTTACGCGTTGTTCAACCGAGTATCGCTCCATGACTAAGTTTGCCACAGCCTGTCTAAAAGAAAAATAAAACACTAACATATCACAAATATTTGCTTGGAAAGACCTGCACCACCTTTGAAGCACCCTATATATGACATGCTTGAGTAAAATGATAAGCGCCATCTCATCTCCACATAGCCGGAGTTGCTGCTGGCTCATCCCTCTCACTTTCGCGCGCGCACACACATATTAAACCTCCGCCATTCGCCTTACTTCTTCCCGCTCTTCGCCTCAGTGTGCTTTTTTTATCCTTAGCCGCCTGTATTGTCATCTTAAACGCTCATCTGCCGCCTTTAAGCGAATCGCGCTTATTCTGTTTTTGTCGCGGTTGACAGTAGTGGCGTCAGCGACGGCGTTTATTAAAATCCACTTCGCCAATTTTTTTTTCACTCTCTTTTTATTTGTATTCTTGCTTGCATATCGCACTAACCCACCTTCCCTCCTCGACCCATTTGCTGCGCGCGCTTCCTGTTAATCGCTTACGACACATTTTGCCTTCAAACTCATTTTTCTGACTCCTGCCAGAATTGCGGGCCGTTGTACTTCCGTCATCTGCGCCATCTTCGGTCGTCCCTTCACGTCTATGTATCTACCATAATCAAGAACACTCAGTTCTTTGCTGACTGCCTTCTGCTAGTTTTTCTACTTTGCTCTTCTAAACCTCCGCCGACTCTGCACTTCACTATTATACTATTTGCCGACAGCAGATGTTAATACGACATCGGACGATTTCCACAGTAGTAGTAGCGATGCGAAGCGCACATTATGTAGAACCGTCCAAACACACATGTCATCGCGCATCCACGAACAATTTACATAGTACATATGTATGTACGTTCATACAAATGTTTCCATATACATACATACATGTGAATATGTATGTATTCATGGTTGCATGTACTTGGCATGGATTTCTTAATCGTTTGCACTCTTGTAATTGCATTTGTTGTTGGTGTTTTGGGCGGCTGCTGCTATCGTTAAACTTCCTGTTGAATTATAGTTGTTGGATCTACCGCAGTCCCTTTGAACCTATCTTCTTGCATGTTTGCCAACTCCTCATCGCGCTTTTATGTAGGTAAAACAATGACACTGCGAATTATCGCTGGAAATGATGACGACATGACCTTTTGAAGTGGTTGAAGTCAGCGTTCCGCTTTGAATGTGCGCCAAATACTAGTATCGGGCAGCCTTCGCGATATACAGGGTGCTTTGTTGTAGTAATTTTCTAGGCTTATGTACTATATATATGTATGTATGTATGTAGAAACGGATATGAACTGTGAAATCTATGGGGCTGGTATTGGATGCCCCCTAAAGTCAGCAGAGTGAATGCACAATAAACTCCAATTCCTTAAGAACAATCGATGGCCATTCGTCCCTTAGAAGTGAGGGTGACATGTTGTTGTTGTTGTTGTTGAAGCGCTACAAATCTCTGCCTAGATCAACATGTCTATCATTTATGGTTGTCAATCTTAACTAGCTATATCCAGCACCGTGACCTGCGAATGAAAATGCAACTGTTGGAACTAAAACTTCAATTACAGGAGTCGAAGACGGGTTTGCCGATAAATCTACGAAAATCTGCACGCAAAAAACAGGGTTTTACAACATCGAACACGCGCTGACACAGCTCAGCGGAGAGGGAAGCGCTCAAACCATAGGCAATTTCTTAGCGGATTTTGCAGAAATCATGAGGAAGATCGACGCTGATGATCTCTTCAAGCTTATAAGCCTTCGCGGTTCAACTTTCCTTTCCACTACTTCGATATTATGAGACGAAGTTCATCGCATGCTGTGAGAAATACGGTAGGACAGACGGTGGGAGACTTTGCATTTTTATATCCTGATCAAGCAGCCACTGCCCAAACGGAGAAATGTCGACGTGAGAGAACTGATTGATTTCATTTTCGATGGAATCAACTAACAAGTTGCATTGGGGAGACGTTCCTCATTTACCTTGAGCAAGCAACAAAACGAGGGATTCATTAACAATGGTCGTCTTTTACTGGTAACACTGTGGACAAAAAAAAAATCTGCCTCTCTGTTAGGCTTTTACTAGCGAGCCAGTTCTACCTAACCTAACCATCAAGTGGCTAATATGCATCTACTCGTGGCGTGCTCTCTGAACTCAAAAGTATAGTTACTAGGCATTCAGACAAATACCTTTCGCTAACGCCGTACGGAAACGAACCAGCACATACGGCACGACCAAGCCTATCGTCTCAACCAAGGACAGAGAGAAGCCGCCACTCCTGCCTCATTTCTTTTAATATTTACTCGATAGGAAGTGCAGTGCTTAAGAGTTTCTCGTTTTTCACCGCAGAGCAATTAGTTTTGGGAAGAAATACTGCATCTCCCAATGCCTCAATAGATTTAATAAGCAAAAACGTAAGTACGTCGGCGATAGAGGCCGGAGAATTAACGTTGTAGGCGTGGCCTACTGCACCATCAAGTATAAAAACAAGTTGAATGAAATTAAACTTAACATTTTACATGAGAGTGAAATGTATACTCCATTAAACTTAGGCGGAAATCAGTGGAGGAATCTAAGAACTTTTGCACTTCTCTGCCGGGTGAATTAGTTAATGTTATCAATGGGTCCAGCCTTTCGGGAGGCCATGGGTGGCGTGCAAGCGAAGTATGCTAAATGAATAATTTGAATTGAAACGTAGCAAAGAACCTCGATAGTACTAAACCTTAGGAGTATCAGACATTGCTAACCTTTTTTATGGAAAATCTGACGTGAAATACATAGATATTTATGAAGCCGACGTAGATATTCACAGTCCGTTGGGATCGGCGTCTATATTTTAACATAGATGTTTTTACTAATTTCACTTTAGTGTCAGCCCGCCGAGAAAAACTTAAGTCCATAGAGACAGAACCGTATATTAGTTCCAAGGTAGAGATAGAACCGTACGAATACAAAATGAAAGTCCACCTAACTTCAGACATGGCGCTCTACTGTGCTCGCCGTCGGCTCACTTTCGCAGAACGCACCGCCGTGCAAGACCGACGTAAAGGACCTAGAGACGCGAGGCATTGTAGGCCCTAGTAACTCGCCGTATGCCTCCGCGATAGTCTTAGTAGAGAAGAGGAATGGAAAGCCGCGCATTTGTGTCGACTACCACGAATGAATATAATACCTGGAAGCTAAAAAGTATTTGCGTGCTAGAACTGACGAACGGATTCCACCCGGTTGAAATTTCGCTAGACTCGGTTAAGTACACATCTTTCGTTACTCCGGGCGGACAGTACGAGTTCCTCAAAATGCCTTTTGGGCTTAAAAATGCTTCTGCCTTCTTCCAGCCGTTCATCAGCAATATTTTTAGTGGTCTCAACGAGGCTAGGGAGATCATAATATATATGGACGATATCATTGTAGCAACCGTTCACTTCAAAGATTATAAACATCTCTTGCGAACAGTGTTAGACCGCATAAGGCGAAGAGGCCTTACGCCAAATTTATCAAAGTTCAAGTTTGGTTACTGTAAAATAGAATATCTGTGATATTTAGTCTCAGCCGCCAGCGCAACGGGATTTGTGACCGTCTTACTGCAACGATAAGTCGATAAAAAAAATCCCGCAGTTGCATACTTCTCTAAGGGCACGTCAGCCGCGGAAGCTAGATACCACGGCTTTGAGTTTGAAGGAAGGGTTGTAACTCGCTTGACCTAACTCTAGAAAGAATGTTAGTATAGCCAGATGGGTCCTGGAATTAAATAATTTCCATTAGGCATGTACACGCCCAAAGCCGTTATGGCGGTGGATTTAGGCACTATCGACGTAGAATTTCAAATACAGGCAGCTTCAGAGTGAGTCAAAAACCTAAAGAAGATCCGCGAGGAACTGTTGACGGGGAAGGTAAAATACTTTTATCTACATGATGGCCTCGTGTCTAGGCTAAAGAAGGGCGGGAGTAGGCTTCTCTGTGAGAAAGAGAAAGAGAGGCTCAGTCGGTCGACAAGACATGCGACAAAATTACTCGACTGGCACTCCTTTTATGTAGTCCATTACTTATCAATGGCTTTTTGTCAATTTTCGAGTCGTTGGAATCCTCCGCTGAGTTGTTTTCTACTTTTCTCTTTGCTTATTTATTAGTTGCTTTCTTTGCTGCTTAATTTATTTCGTAGCCCGGTAAAGCTTTTCTAGAACTTTACAGTATGGACACGGTTACTCCAGTTACCCTAATACGATGTTCACGGTCTTACAGGCAACTTTTTGTTTAAAGCAACAATCGCCTTGAACGTGAACGGAATTTCAATCAGTACATCAATTCGGCTATGTAACAGGTACAGCAGAGTCTCTACTAGAGATCTCGATTTTAGCGCAAGTTTGGATAGGTTGAATTAAGCTCCAATTATTTTCTATTTTTAATAATTAGTCTGTAAGAAGCATTGTCTCTGTATACTGTAAATGAAGCTTTTAATTCAACTAATAGCCTCATATAAACCCCCGTCAGTGTGGAAGTGTTTAAATCTCCCATTTCGAAGGCAGCCGACGTTATAGAGCTAAAGCTGCACACCAATGACTTTCCGTGAAATACATTTTATATTATAAAAAAAATTGGGTTCAAAATCTTCGTCAGCAAAGCGCTGGAGGTGATCGAGTAGAAAATTTACAATTAAAAAAATGCACTTAATGAAGCACCCGCTACATTTTCTATAAAAATGAGTATGCAAATTCAAAAAAAAACCTTGTATGCCAAGAAGAATCGCAAGCAACAATCACATTTACGTTTACACAATGCATTGAAATCAAGCGAAAATTTCAATTTAATTTTGTGCCAAAAAGACACAGCAACAGCTCAAACCACTTAATCCAGTGCGCAAAAGTATCAACACCCCAAAAAGCTAAGCACATACATACATACATATGTACATACACACGAACATCGTTGTATTTATGTGTACATCGACTTCTGAATACTCCTCTGTGTAGCAAAGTTTTTGAACGGCTAAGTTAGACCGGAAAGCAGAAAAGTTACGGCAACACAATAATGTGCTGAGCAAAACATAACCACAACAACACCGAACAAACCCACGTTACAAGAATAACAACAACGTAGATGTCGACAACACAAAACACCAAACAACGATGAGCAAATAAAACAATTACATGCAACGCGTACAAAAGCAACAACAACAGAAATAAGGATGGCAAAAACAAAAAACAACAGTCAACAATAAAACTGGGGAGCACAATGGCACTTTGACTCGCTCCCCCCCCCCCCCCCCCCCCCCCCCCGCCTCGTTGCGCCAAATCAAGTCAAGTCAAGCACAGCTGAGCTACATACCAGAAAATCCCTTTT
>NW_023458556.1:18360407-18384579 GCF_013731165.1 Rhagoletis pomonella
AAAAAAAAACATAAAAATGTTTAATTAAAATGTCAAAAAAGAGCAAGTGCATTTGTTGAGCGCAGCCAAGACGCCAAGTGAAACAAAATTTAATGAAAAAAAAACACCTTTTTCAAAACGACAGTGTTGCTCGTTTGTATTTAACGAAGAAAATATAAAGATTTTGAAATGTGTCGCTAACAAAAATTAAATTGCAAAAATGCTTATTCGACGAAACGGCTGTTTGATTTTTTTAAATTTGTCTAAAGAAAAAATTCGCCTTTACTCAAAATTCTGTTAGCGCGGGAGCAACTGTTGCGCGCTGTCGTCGGTAGTTGTGTTCGTTGTTGCTGACGCGCGCGCTTTTTCTAAGGCTGTCTGTCAGCTATGTATGTATGCTCGGCGTTTTTCGGCATACAAGTAAAAATGTATGAAAACAGCAATAAAAAACAAATTCAGCGAAAGGCGGAAAAACTCAATTGACTAAGTGTGCGACAAAGAAGATTTTAATAAAAAAAAACTAGTGAAATGAAAATGAACAGCTGAAAATTTGTTGAAAGCGCAAGAAATACAGCGAACAAAATTGTAAAAATTAAAAAATTTATAAAAAGTAAAAGTACATGTTTGAAAAAAAAACAACACTAAGGTTAAAAAAAGTTATACAAAACAGTAAAGAATGCAAATGTTATTCAACTCGCCAAGACGGCAAGTGCAACACAATTTATTAAAAAAATAATAAAAAACGTGTTTTGCAAATAAACAACACTAAAAGTAAAAAAAGTTATAGAACACAATAAAGGATGTGAAAATGGTTAAGTTTGCAATTTTAAAAATCAACATAAAGTTGTACAAAATGCGCGTGAAAATTGTAAAAAAAAATAAAAATGTAAATAAGTAGCCAAAACTGAAAAAAAACATAAAATAAAAACTCTAAAAGCGTTAAGTAGTACAAAAAGATTTTTCAAAAATTTAAAAATGGTAGCTGAAAACTAAATACCACAAAGTGAAATAATAAGAGCAAATCATAAAGGGTAAAAAAAAAAAACAAGAAAAAAACATTCAACAAAAATATGCTGCCATAAATGCAACAATAACTTGAATTTTTTATATTTTTTTTTTAATTTCGTGCAAAAATTTTCTAAAAAACGAATTTATTTGTATGAAATAAACGAATAATGGCCAAAAAAATACAAGCGCTGCGTTAAAAATTAAAATAAAAAAACATAAACAAAAAATATTGCAAAACAAATGCTAAAAAATGAATATTTATGATTATGAGCTAATTTGTGTGCGGACAGAGCAAAAATTTAATTTCATACTAATTTCGATTTGTGAGATGATTTTTAATTAGGGGAAAAAATGTGTGTCAACAAAATCATTGGCATAGATGTTTGGTGTTTTTATATTAACTAAACGTGAAAAGCCAACAACAAAATATCAAAAAATAAAAAGTTTGAAATGTTAGTCAAACAAAAAACTACAAGAAAGAAGAGCTTAAAGAAATTGAAGCTAAATAAAATGCAAGTTGTATACATACGTATATAAAAATTATTATGAAACTAAATATGACACAAAACAGCTACATGAGTATGTAAATAAATTAAAAGATTTAAACTGGTAAGCATTAAATAACTATTGAAATATTCGGATAAATGCAAAACTCGGTTGTTGCGAATTGCCAAAAAGAAAGATAAACAAACCAAAAATGAATAGTTAAATAATTTTTAAAAACAATAATAATTGCCAAAGCAAAAAGAGACAAATAACAAGTGCTGACAACCTACCAGAAAGCATCAAATATTGTTTCACCTAAAGAAATTTTATGAAGATAATAAAAAATTGCAAAGTTGTAGCACCGAAGACAATAAAATATTTAGTACTCGAATTCTCTTTGGCGGAGCCGTCGGAAGTTTCTATGAAATACATTAGTGAGTTTCGAGTTTTCTGTGTTTTCGATTTGAAAGGAATCAGCTTTCCCAAAGTGAAGTAATTAAAGCAATGCTAGACAGCTCAAATGGTTTGTTAAAAAAAAATCGTGGTTTGGTGATTGAAAAAAAATGCATACGAAATTTAAAAATAAGGTATTTAATACAAAGAAAGATAAAAAATATTTAAACGAAAACAAATCTTCGACAATAGTAGTAAAAAGAGCCTAAGTGATATTTATTCGGTAAAATTTTTCTCTACATATGTTTTGAAATTGCCTGCAATTGCATTCTCACATAATGTTTCAAATGATCTATTAAAATGCGAGATTTATTAGCTTTTGAAGAAAACTCATTTCATGTGAACTTTTTGAAAAAGTTGGCAAAATAAATTTTTATAATTTTAAATAGTTTTTTTTTTTTAAATCTTTCCAAACCGATGTGGACTCCAAATTAAAAGAAAATATATCATGTGTGCAACTTTAGGTGAAAAGCATGTGACTAAAAGTAAAAAGTGCAAAAAAGTCAAAAGGACACGTTTATAATACAAAAAAGTAGTTAATTTGCAAAAACTGAGCTGGTGGGAAAAATAATATCTCAACAACAGAACATAAAGTATTTGAAATTCCAATCTATTTTTTTGTAGTATTTCACCCTATTTTTTTAGTGCTGAACTATGGCTGGAAAAAGAGAACTACATAAATAACCAAAATATTAAGGGTATTCACAAGATGTCGTCGGCGTGTTAGTGTCATAAGTTCATATGATGTTTCCATGTAAAATAACGGTTAAAATGCTTTTAGAGGACTTGTAACTACATCAGCAGATGCAGATGTAGCAGTAAATCGCAGCAGATTGTCGGCTGTTAAAGAGCTCAGGCGGAGACACAAGAATTGTTCCACCATCAAAGTCGGTTGTTTGTGCTGCGTAAAGTGTCCAGTCAGTAGTTCCATAAGTTAGTTGCTCTCCCATCTGCTCAATGAAAGCAAATACCTGGCAATACTCTCTGAGAAAACATGATTTTGCTTAACTGAAGCCCCTCGAAACGTCCAAGCCATTGCTTAGCGAAATATTCACCCAGTTTCTGACGGTGGTAGTAATATAAAATATGGATAGGTTCTTAATATCCACGAATCGGATAATATAGATCAGCCACGATCAAAACGCATTACGCGGGAGTAAATTCTTTAAACTTTCTATGGACGCGGGAGGAGTAAAAGTTTACTCGCGAGCATGCCGCTTTTCAGGCTTTCTATATATTTTATTTAGTTGGCTACATTGGTAAAAGCTCTCTGTTCATTACTTATCTAGATCAGCAACGATCAGGGGGCGTCTTCAATTTAAAGTGGTCAATTTGTTTTGTCAACGATATGTGTATGTACTCATGTGACCATAGGCTCTGCGGTGAGATTCTAGAAAGAAAGCTCATCACATGACTATTGTTTTAACTTCACCCAACATACCTCGACCTGTCCCCGTCTACTCATCCCTTGATGGGATGTGCGTTGAGAAAGAGCTAGGTGGTGCCAGGCTCCGTGTTGTCAGGGATGAAATCGAAGCCCCCGAGAATATTAGAGTGTCCAGCGATAAATGGTAGTACGTCATGAAATTTCAGTTTGAACCACTGCTCAGAGACCCTTACTATTTTTATGGCGCACTGCCTGTATTCGGATTCAGGATGTTTCCAATCTGCTTTTACCGTTTTAATGCACTTTTTCCTTCATAAGAATTAAACTTGGATTCCAAAATGCATCTAATTTGATATAATTTGCTATAATTAGAAAAAATTCAATATTTTCTAGTGTTGGAAAGCATCAAGTACTTTTGAGGATCGAGTTCTTTGGTAACCAAACTTTTAAGTATCGGATATTTTTAAGTGTACTGAGTACTTTCTTTAAATATACTCATTTTGTTAAAATTTCGATGCTTAGTGTAGAGATCTCACAAGCTGGAAGTGCTTTATTCAAATTAAAATATTAACCCCAAATTACGTCAAATGAATGGCTAATTCAACTAGGTACAAGTATTGTACTTGAATACTATTGAAACTTAAAATTGAGTAAATGTAAATAAAACTCAGTACTTTTCAGTATCTATTCGATACTTAATACTTTGAATCGATCCTGAGTACTGATGATTGAAACAGAGTTTTTTTGAGTACTGAGTACTTTCTTGTTTTTTTTTTTAATTTTGACTACTTTCGAGTTCTTTTGTAAATACTAAGTATTTTGAAGTACTCAGTATCGATACCGTTAAAACTCGGGTGTTGCCGATACTTTTGAGAAACGAGTTCTAAGTCCTTTTGGTATCGATATTGCCCAACACTAATAATTTCGAAAGCTTGAGTACAATAACGGCTCTTTACTATTGGACAGCCTTTCAATCTAGAAGCAAGGGTGATTGGCTCTCGTCTGGACATACATATGTATATTAAATGGTCTTTGTTTCTTCCTTTAAAAGAGAGCTTTGTATGCACTAATCGCAATCGAGTCGAAGAAATAAGTTACAAAAGAATTGTTGAAAGAAAGTTGAGAATTGAGTTTGACGAGCTATTCCACTCTGGGGTCTATTTGCGAATGCCCTCTGTGTGGGGCGTGCGGCGTGGGTGTGGGGGTTTTCATTGAGCAATATAATCTAAAGTTATCCTTTCGCCTAGCAGACTATGCAAGCGTTTTCCAGGCTGAAACGTTTGCAATTAAGGAGACAGTAAGGTACATCAAAGAGATTGTACTCGCGAGAACGCAGGTGAATATCTTCAACCACTGAAAAGGTCTCAAGTAGTGAATAACTGTAGAAGAGAGTTGGCCTATATTTCTGATCAATATCAAATTACCCCAATGTGTGTTCCGGAATATAGAGACATTTACTAGCAAGGTGCTGCTCGGTTCGGGTACATGCCGAAAATATTGGATTGCCCTTAAACAGGTTTTGTAGCAGTTGCGATGATCCCGATTCAAAAGAGACAGTCGAACACTTCCTGCACGAGTGTTCATCCCTCGCTGCGATGAGGCTAAAGACATTCGGCAAACCATTGCTGTATGACGTACTGAAATTCATTAAAGCCGCCAAATAGCTGTAGGTTGCCCGAGTGTTGGAAGCAAAATATCCAAATTGGTAATTGCCTGTCACCAGGGTGAGAATCCTCTACTTAAATCAACCAACCAGGGCATTTCTACTGCGGTGTATTGCCCATATTTGCCGTCACCTTATATGCGCTTTCAAAGTTGACTAGCTGTCAACGAAGTTATCGACTTTTCCTGATAGAACCAAGCTACCTTCTCTATGGCTACGTTCACTGCTTGAAAGACATTGAAGTCGGCAGGCTCACGACACGATTTCCTGGTTAGCAGGTCCCTTGAATAGCGGTCAGCACAGCATCATTTCTCCAACTTTATATGGGTCAGCAGTGTACATAGATTCCCGTCGGTAGCCCAGCTTCTTGCTGTACCCATAAATAGGGACTCTGAAATGGAAATGCAGCGCTGTTAATTTGTAGAAATAAGTAAAAGTCACATCTTCTTCAAAGCAATAAGAAATTGATTCAACGCTTATAGCTCCATTAAAAGATAATTTGATTGCTAGGCATTAGGTTTCGCATAAAATGGCAAATCGAAGCCAGATTAGTAACAATGCAATAAAACGGTAAATTTCAGTTACAAACTGGATACGCCAATGTAATTCAAGCTGCACGCACAAGCGCAACAACATTCTGCAACAACTCATACAATGTAGTAGGTACTTCAGAGCAATTCAGCTGAGCGCCCAACCGCGCCGAGCGTATTGTTGAGGGACGCCGCCAACAGCCAACAGCCAACAGCCAACAGCCGCCAGCCGTCGGCCACATAACTAATCAAGCGTAAAAATCAAATGTGGCAATTCAATGCGACGGCAACAATGCGCTTAGAAAATACACAATGCGAAAATGCAAATATGCATTTTACTGACAATTAAAAAGTTGAGTAAAATTGAAAAAAAAAAATGCTTCTGAATGCGCGCAGTCGGCGTAAAATCTACATAAAAATTGCGGGAAAATATTATTTCCTTTTGATTTTTATTTTTTGCGCGCAGCCGTTAAATGATTCATATTGATGCGTAAATACACACACCAAAAAAGCAACAATAAAATTGAAGAAAAATATAGCAAAAAACAAACAACAAAAGTAATTAATTATATCTGCGCAACGCGCGTGGGGGCGGCGGGCGAGCGAACGCGCCTGTTTTGTTTTCAGCGGCATCAAGTGTGCTTTTTGTTGGTGTTGTTACTAAATATTGTCATAATTAATTGTGACGCCTATTGCAGTCGCAGCGCGAGATAAGCGCCGATAACTTGCGCCAGCAGCGAAACATATGCGCAATGCCGTGGCGTCGCGACGCTCACACTGCCGCCTGTGCGTGTGTGGTGCTGGCAACATCCAACTGCGCTGCGCAAAGAGCAGCGATGCGACGCTGAATAAGATAAGAATTACAGAAAACATGAAAACAAGTGAAAAAACCTGCTGTTGCTGATTTGCGATGCTGATAAGAGCGACAAAGAGCCGATAAAAATGTCAGTGTGATAGGCGGCGGAAATATGATAAAAAAAGAGGAAGAAAACAATAAACAGAAACTGATTTGTGTGTGAAAATAATTTGCAAAAAATTAAAGTTAAATGAAAAACTATAAAAAAAACTGAAAAAATCTTAAAAAAAAATGGAAACGTGCCGTCGGGCGAGCGCATACTTAATAACCAAAATTTGACGCAATCAACAATTTGCACAAAATCAATGAGTAATTGAAAGGCTGTAAAAAATTGATTGAGTTTTGATAAAAGTGAACTAAATTTTTTGCAAGCAAACATAAAATAATAAACTGAGAGTGCTCAGCAATAGCCGCCGAAATGCAAACAAAAACTTTGCAATCGGGCAAATAACCTTCTGCATTATTTTCAAGAATATTAAATTCAATGAATTATTTTAATTTACATTTTTTATAAAACAAATGGCGTATGCAAACGTTTTTTTGTTTTTTTTTTGTAATGAAAGTGCGCAAACTTACAAAAGACAAAACATCCTATTTTTCCAATTCAGTGCTCAGTTTTTGCAAATTAACACAATTTTACCAAGCAATGCTACTCAAAGCGAAAAATAATCAAAAATTAATTTTAATATTTTTTCAGTGGATTTAAAAAAAATGGCTGTATGCAAATGATTACAAAAATACAACAACAAAAATATGAATAAAAAAAGTTGTTCGAGAAAAAAAAAACTTCACAATAAACATTCAAAGTGATTTTATTGAGTGAGCCAACAATTTCCTTCAAATTTTTATTGCAAGAAAAAAGTTTCACCATTTCAACAAAAAAGCGGAAATAAATACAGCCGAAGCAGCAACAACATGGATTGCGATTATTCAAAATTTCTATATAAACGTAAGTTTAGAAAATAAAATAATACAAAATAAAATTACATATACGATATTAACGCAAGTAATAAAAAAGTTCATAACGAACAAAGCTTGGCATGAAAAAAATGTGTGTGCGTTACTTTGAGAGTTATGCCGAATTTCCACTATGGAACTGGACTGGAAATAACAAAAAATGTATGCCATTTAAAAACTGTTGCCACGTAACAGACATAATAACTATTTTTATGAACGGATATTTTTTAATGCCCAACATTGCCATTAAAAATTTTCTCATTTAATGCCTAGTGGAAATTCAGCATAATGGTTATAAAAAATGTTTCCACATGGCATTTTTTAAATGACACACATTTTTTTTCTAATTAGATTAATGCCGAATTTCCACCAGGTATTGAAATGACACAAAATTTATGCTATTTAAAAAGTGATATGTGGACACAAGCTAATATCGTTTTCTTTTCTCAAAATAATGTTGCATTTATTCTGCCCTGAGCCAGGGTCGCACAGACGGGTATTTGGCTGATTTAGGCGGCCAAAAGTCGAATTTTCCAAACGCCCTTTTTTCTTTTTTAACTGAATATAGGGCGAAGAGAATATAATTCTTGACTAGATACCGTTATTTACGCTACTTTGGACTAAGCAGGCAATTGAGAAGCAAAGTCCCCTCTCGACGTACCAAAACCGTACACTATGACGCAGACCCTTGGAGTATTCGAGAGAAAGAGTTTGCGAAAGATTTACGATATAATACATATTATATGATATACTTACTTAAAAAAAATATAAAACATATTTTTATGTTGTACAAACTAGGAACCGAACATTGCTGCTACTTATCTCCAATCAGTCGGCAACGGCTGTGGCATATCGCATTTTTCTTCTCTTTTATTTTATTAAAGACCAGCCTGCATCAACTTAATGCCACACTTAGAAAATATTGTGGGTCATTTAGCAAGCCTACATAAATAATTGTTGTTTAAATGTAAATGAATTTAAATTATAGGTACATAAAACTCTTTAACACCTACCACTACAAATTTTTGGCGCCAGTCTCAGCGGAGGAAATAAACGTTTAGATGCGTAAATGTTTACGCAGCTTTGCAATCATTTCTACATTAAAAGTAGCACATTTCCCGTTTCCATTCACCTTAAAAGGTGAGCAAAGTAATACCGGCAAATCTTTAAACGAAATAAGTGATTTTCTTCGGCAAAAAACTGTAGAAAAAAAATTTTAAATTTATGCCTGAACTGGATGTCTGCCTGCTATAGATTTACTGCCAAATTTCAGCAAGGCGTTGTTGTTGCCACCGCCTAGTGTTAATTACAGCAATTTGGCAATTTTTTTTTGGGCGCAGCGCACGCATGGATGTAGCAGCAAAAAACCGCATCAATAATATACATAGCTTGCCCAAAATGTTGAAAAATTAAGCAAAAAGCCGGCAAGTTTGTTTATAAATTTGTTTGTTTGAATGTCTAGACATTAGATCGTATCACATTTCAAGCGAACAAAAAAAAGTATTTTTGCAAGGCAATTTGAAAACAATTTTGTGAGCTCTAATTTAGTGATATTAGGGTAGTACGCTGGGGCGATAAAATCTGGGATTTGGAGGTCCACTAGAACATAGATATATAATACTTTAAAATTCAACTGTACTTGTAAATGCTGAAGATAAAACGAGAAATATAAATAAGGCAACCCCTACGTCCGGCAAAAAAATATATATTGTTTTTTCGAAATTGCCTCGCAAATTTATTTTAGATTCGAAGGTGTACTGCGAACTTTTTTTTCTGATACGGTCTAATATATGTGCATTAGGGTGGTCCAAAAATACGTGTGAAAAAGTAAAGACTGAAGTGTAAAGCTATCACCTCCTGGGATTGTTCTTTATCGAAAAAATATACCGCTGTGTTTTTTATTTCGAAATCAAAAATTATTTTTATTTTTATGCAAAAAAACACATTTTTCGTAGAAATGGTATAGAATTCTTGAAAATCAATATCGAAAATCTTTGTTTCTCTCCATTTTTTAGTACTAACGATTTTTTATGGGCCCCTCTATATAATTTTTGTTAGCTGGCCCTAATAGGCCAAATGCAAATGGTTAAAAAAAAACAATTGGCTATTATTATTGGAACTCTCCTAAAGAGAAGCAAAGTTTCCGTTCGAAATACATACAATGAATTTCAAGAATTCTAAACCATTTCTAGAAAACTTCCTCCCCATATAAAACACATGGAAAACTTTAAGCGCTTTAACCGACCTCTGAATATTTTTTGATTACAAAATATAAAAACAAAGGTATATATTTTAGTATAAGTAGAACAATCCTAGGGTTGAGAGCATCAAAATTTCGACTTTTCATTTGTTTGTACCGCCCTAATGTTGATATGTGTGAATGTATGTATAAAAGGCGTTGTGTGTAAAACAGATAAATTTAAATGTTTTTCGGTATATTTACATACCTACATACATACATATGCACATATGTATGTTTTACAAATTAATGTAAAGGCGCATGGACTCATGAGTGCTTACGTTTGTCTGTCGCCGCTACGACTGCACATTGACTCTGTATTCGCACCTTTTGTACTCACTGTTGCCTGCCACTTAGTGGACCTCCTTTGTGGCACAAACAGAATTGCCCACATATGTATGTATGTATTTCCATATGAATGCACCTAAAAGCACATAAATATTCATCCCACATGTAGCAGCAGCAACGAAAATCACAACATAGTGTCTCCACTAGCCGTCGGCAAAAGTCTCAGCGCCATGTGCCTTTGGGCTAATTTTTTTTCTTTATTCTTTTTTTTGGCAATGCTTTTATTAGCCCGCTTGCATGCTTGTTGCTGACTTTGTTGTTACACATTTTGACAAAAATGATGAATTGGTTGCTTTGACGTTTGTGTTTTCTGTTTTCTGTTTTTTTTTTGTTTTGTTTCGTTTTGAGACTAAGAAATTATTTTTCTTTATTGCTTCGCACCTTTGTGGCCAATTTCGTGCAACTTGAGCAAACGTGCTTTCTGATGAATATACATACATATATTTAAAGAGATATATGTATATGTACATGTGTTTATATACATACATACATACATACATATGCAAAGTTGTGTGGATATGTTTATTCACACCCACATTGTGTGTACCTTTGAGTTATTTATATGCAGTGATTACCCAGAAAATAGTTTCTTGGTGTTCTAATTGAAACTTGTGGGAGATATTGTACAATATATATGCATACGTACACACAGAGAAAAACTTATGTAAAATTAACTTAAATTCGGGTATAGCGCAACTTAAAACTTAGGCTAAACTACCCTACTAAGTTTTTTTGTTATCGTAACCAAAATAACTCAGTAAAATCTTTGTAAGCTTTCTTCTTGGGCAAATTTAACAAAGTAGCACGTATTTTACCTAAGTCGGCTAAGTTAATCCTTGGCGAAAGCTCTTTGGTTATTTATAAAAGTTTCTTGGTTATTTCACGCCATATAACTTAGATAATATTCAACCAAAACACTACGTTAATTTGCATAAATACTTGGTTATTTTACATTATATAACTTGTGTAATATTCAAACAAACCGCTTTGGTAGATTGCAAAAGCTTCCTTGTTATTTTACCTTAGATAACTTAGGTAATATTTAACCAAATTTCTTTGGTGATTTGCAAAAGTTTTCCCTGAAAAATATCGATAATGCAGTGAATAGGAACAATTTAGATTTTTGTCAACAACACTTCTTTTACCACAATTTAAGCAACAAAAATAATACATAAAAGGGAGCGGTCCCTTTATTATTTTTGTTATTTAAATTGAGATATAAAAAGTATGGTTAACAAAGCTCTAAATTGTTCCTATTAACTGAATTCTCGGTAATTTTTTAATATTTTGATACTTAGTAACAGCCTTAGTAATGAAATTATTTTAGCCTTTTTTAGAAACAATTTATTAAATTAATTACTTCTGTATCATTTGTAATACATTTAAAGTATATGTACATACTTACATACACTTGTGATCAGCTGATTAAGTCAACAACATTTTGATCCATTTTATCTATTTTTCTTTTGTTTATTTAATGTTTATTATTTTTTAATAAAAGTTGAGCTCGTATATATAACAAACACCATATAAATCCACAATTCGAACTTTGTGCAAAAATTATAAGAAATCTGCAAAATTTCAGCTGGATTTTCAACTTTTTATTCAGATTTTTGTGAGTATGTAGTTTAATAGCCCATTAAATTCTAGAGTAACAATGTGCAAGTTTAAAGTTGCTAAAAAATCGCGTTGATTTTTAATACTTTTTTTTACTGCATTACACATTTTTTTCCATACAAAAAAAAATGTTCGAATATATTTTTTATGCAAAACAATTTGTAATGTAGTCAAAAAAAAAAATTATTAAAAATCAGCGCGATTTTTTAGCAACGTGAAACTTGCACATTATTACCCTAGAATCTAATGGGCTATTAAACTACATACTCACAAAAATTCTAGAGAATCTGAATAAAAAGTTGAATATCTAGCTGAAGCTTTGCAGATGTTTTATAATTTTTGCACAAAGTTTGAATTGTGGAGTTATTTGGTGTTTGTTATATAATGAGCCCGACTTTTATGGAAAAATAATATACATTAAATAAACAAAAGAAAAATAGCCAAAATTGATCAAAATGTTGATGACTTAATCAACTGATCAAAAGTGTATGTCTTAGCACTTAACCTATTTTGAGCTTGTCCAGTTATTAATGTCGTTTGTCAATGTATTAATTACTGGGAGAGTGGAATCCGTTTTCATGTTGAACAAATATTTTTGCACGAATATCCATACATTCGTACATTCGTCTGGATATTTTAAATTTAGCACAAACATTAATTTATAACAATATTGTATAGCCTCCATATAAGAATGAAATGAATATTTAATTCCGTCTAATGTGACATAAAAATTCTTAAAATTAAATTCGTCACCCACAACAATGACGAACGGTTGCAGGGTTGAATTATCTTCTAGGCACTGTTTCCCCTTTTCTGCAATCGCTTGATCCACTTCACTAGATTGGTTTACTGAGACTGTGAAGGCATTTTGTGACGCCCATGTAAATTTTTTGCAGTAGGCAATAAAACCGCATGCGACAACATCATAATATATATGTTGAAATTGTCTAACAAATATAAATATTTAATTATTTCATTGATTTTAGTGAAGATTTTAAACTTTTATTTACCTATATTTAATACGTCTTTCTTTCCGAATACCCGGCTTTTAAGCTGCTTGGTTTGTGGATCTTTTATCCTTTGCTCAAACAGATCCGAAGCGATTGTACACAAATGATTCCAATTTGAAAAATTTAGCCCATTTCCCGGGAAACTGTCATTATAGTCAATGTCAACCTTCAAATAAATGTTTGTAGAATATTATTATAACATATTTTAAATTTACTTATCTGACTGGGGATAGGTGGTGGGAGGTTGAAATTCGATATTCTTTTTTAAATTCAATTTTATCCGAATTTCAAAAATTCGCCATTTTGGAGCTAAAATTCGATTAAAATTCGAATCTCGAAGCTTCGAATATCGAATCTACCCATCCGTATATCTCACATATAAACATACCAATTCAGGAGCCTTGGAGTATTTGTACAGCGGCCACTCATCTAAAATTTGATGCAACGTCAAATCTAAGTTGAACAAACGAATATCGTTTTCGCCTTAAAAAGTGATAAGATGGCAAATGTATCATGACAATCGTCTGATTTAAAATATCCGTATGTGTTAACTTACCCGCTTTAACTCCTATTTTAATTAAAAAATCACCAAAGAAATAAAAAATCACAATAAAGCACTGCCGACTTTTCAGTTTGAGCTCAAAACAATCAATGACGAAGGGTAACGAAAGCCGTCTTCGCGAAGCTGACTTGATTTGAAATTTTACAAGAACTTTGTTAAATTAAACAAGTTTCTTGGGTGTTATTGCAAGTTACCTAAGATAACTTTTTTAAATTTTACATGAACTTTGTTGAATTAAACAAGTTTCTTAGGGCGTTTACACGTTACCTAAGCTAACATCGAATACTTTCTTAAATTAACAAGGTACCCAAGTTACCCTAGTTAAGTTTTGTAAACACTTCGTTGAATTACACTATCTTAGGTGCTCACACATAGTACATAAGATAACTTTGATAAATTAACTAATCTTTGTTTCTGCTGATCGAGTGTAAACTGTATAAAAACCTTGTTGATTTACACATAGTTTTCGAAGTCCATATAAAAAAAAATACCTAAGATAACTTAGTTAAAACAACCTCGTTTTTTGGCAGCCAAAGTGCTTAGGTAATAAATTAACTAAATTTTGTTTTGCACGGTCGAGTATAAATTGCATAAGAACTTTGCTGGATCGCACAAGTTTCTTGGGCCCCATACAAAATTGTTCAACTAAGTCAACTTTGTTCAAATTACTTATGTTTTTTCTCTGTGTGTATGTGCGTACCTACTAGGCTGTTCGGTTATTCCGGTTTTATTTGATTTATTTTCTGTATAGTAACATTCGCTGCAAGTCAGAAATCATCACTAAAATTAAAATATGACTGCTAAAAGTAGGTATAGTTTTACTTTAGAAATCAGTTAGTCAAAATAAGTTAAAATTACTTTGGATTGCAAGTAAAGCAGAAAAAAATTGTGAAAAATTCACTCTTCATGGGGTGCATCGAACTTAATAAGAATATATCGCTAAGCAACAGGCCTTTGTCGGGAAAAACACGAGCACTTAGGCCCGATTGCCTTGGGATTAAGAATACAGCATCCGCTGAATCAGAACGACTATATATATATAGTCTATTATATACATAGAGGACACCTTCGTCACCCCTTTAATACCATCATCGGAGGCCAACGCCACCTATCCTAGGCGGAGAGTTCGAGTTGCTTCTTGAGACTCACGATACTTTTACACAACTCC
Organism: Rhagoletis pomonella; assembly: GCF_013731165.1. Classification (NCBI taxonomy): domain Eukaryota; kingdom Metazoa; phylum Arthropoda; class Insecta; order Diptera; family Tephritidae; genus Rhagoletis; species Rhagoletis pomonella. Next base: position 18,374,671 of record NW_023458556.1, read on the forward strand.
ATTCTGGATATTGTAGCGCGTTAAACTGTTCAGTCCAATTTGAAAAAGATGCCCGAAGACACTAACCACCTTTTCACTTACCCACGCACATTAGCTCATTTAACATCCCTTTCCCTATTGCGCATTAGTAAAAATAAGCTCCATTCTTGATGGAAAGATCGCGCCGAAATTTTTCTTAAAAAGAGGTGAAGGACAAATTTAGTAGATTTATCGTGAATGCTTGGATCGTTGAAAGAGTACAGGATGCGTCCATGCCCGTACATACGCTCTTTCTACAGTTTAAGTTCCCTCAACTTCAGGATGCTCTGTGAGGCGCTTTCCTTAATAAAGAAATCAATCGGTGGCAGATGACAGATGAAATTCAATGCTTCCGTTGGATATTATCTGATCGCCGCAGCTATGGCAATGCAGGCTGACCTTTGTACCCTGCCGTAGGCGCCACTTCTTGCAGGAATACAGAGCGCCATAGGCATTTTTTACCCGGCGTTCTGTGTCAATTTTCCAGTTTAATTTCGGTGTGAGAATGACCCCCAAATACTTAGTGTAAGGGGAAAGGTAAAGAGTATGACCATTTAAGGAAGGCAGGTTAACGGTTGAAATTTAACCACTAAGCTGAGTTAAGGTGAGATGAGTTAAGATAAGTTAAGGTGAGTTTAGTTGGGGTGAGATGAGTTGAGGTGAGATAAGGCGAGCTGAGGTGAAATAACATTAGTTGGGTTTGATTTAGTTAGTTGAGTTAAAATAAGCTGAGTTATGGTGAGTTGAGGAGAGTTCAGTTGAATGAATTGCGTTAAAATGAAATAAGATGAGTTGGGGTGAGGTAAGTTAAGGTGAAATGAGGTAAACTGAGAGGAGTCGAGGTGAGATAAGTTATGGTGAGATTAATTGAGGTAATATGAAGAAAGTTAAGGTGATTTGAATAAGCTGCATTGAGTTGAGGTGAAATGTGTTGAACAACATAACATAACATAACACAAAATATTATACCATAATATATCCTAAAATATAATAATATAATATAACAAACCATAACAAACCCAACATAACATAACATATTTCATTCTTAAATTTTATCTTTTTCTTCGCCTCTATCATTTTCCTTCTCTCTACTTTTGTATCTATCACTTCCTCTATCTCTATTTTTGCCTCTATGGTTTCTTATCGTTATTTTTATCTTTTCTTTTACCTTACCTTTATTATTTTTTTATTAGAGTGAGTTTAGTTGAGGTTTGATAAGGCGAGGCGAGGTGAAATAACATTAGTTGGGGTTGATTTAGTTAGTTGAGTTAAGATAAGCTGAGTTATGGTGAGTTGAGGAGAGGTCAGGTGAGGTGAATTGAGTTAAAATGAAATGAGGTGAGTTGGGGTGAGGTAAGTTAAGGTGAAATGAGGTGAAGTGAGAGCAGTTGAGGTGAGATAAGTTATGGTGAGATTAATTGAGGTGATATTAGGAAAGTTAAGGTGATTTGAATAAGCTGCATTTAGTTGAGGTGAAATGTGTTGAACAACATACCATAACATAACATAACATAACACAAAATATTATAACATAATATATCCTAAAATATTATAATATAATATAACAAACTATAACAAACCCAGCATAACGTAACTAACATAACATATCATAACATAACATAACAAAACATAGCATAACATGTTTCATTATTCAGTTTTATCTTTTTCTTTGTCTCTGTCATTTTCCCTCTCTCTACGTTTATATCTATCACTTCCTCTATCTCTATTTTTGCCTCTATGGTTTTTTATCGTTATTTTTATCTTTTCTTTTACCTTTATCCTGATCTTCATATTCATTCTTTTCCTTTTTCATTATATTAATATATTAATTATTTAAATTTACCTTCCTCTTTCGGTTTATCTTTAGGTTGCTTTTTTCTTTTATTCATTGCTTGTCTCTTTCTTCTTCTACATACCCATCTATACCTTCTTTCTTGCATTAATTTTAATCTACATAAAACTTATTCCTAAACTGCTGGCTTAGCACGTTTATTTAATTCAGTGTTAATATTTGTATTAGTGTAAATTTTGAATCGATTTTTGGCTTTATTTTGATTAGCCATATTGGATCCACCATTTTGAATTTTAAAAATTGATTTCAGGTTCGTAATCAGCGACCTCACAAACTCCTGTGTGCCGAGTTTCGAACGAATTCAATAATAAAAAAAAAAAATTGGTTGCCATTTTGGAACCGCCATTTTGAATTTTGAAAAACTGGCTCGAAATTTATAATTAGCAATCCCAGAAACCCTGGTAACAAGTTCCAATGCATGAAAATACGCAAATCGTTCAGTAACAACGTTTTAATTTTAGTAGTCTCTTTTCGAAAGCATATTTTTGGGCACTAGGCCCATTCTAACTGTCCAAGATAGGTATGTAATTAAGGGAATGTTCCCCAATAATACCAGGGTAATTACATGTAAAAACAATATTTTTAGCTGCATTTAAACAATAAAAATTTAAACAAATAAAATTGAGAACATTAACGTTTTTATAAAAAACCGACCAGCGCGACCTCTAAAAAACTTTTTTCTTTAAATCACAAATAACAATAATTTGATGTAGCATTTTTTGAATAAAAAATTTTTTTTTTGAACCACTCTAATGTATGTATACATACATTTCTTGAGATAGCTATTTCTTTGGAGGTATGTTTCCATAATATTTATGTATGTATGTATGTAAGTATGCATAAATATTTACACAAATACACACATTTAATATGTGTGTCAACTCTTTGGCCAGACAAAGTCTTTAACTGCAGTCAAGAGGTATTAGGCACAAGTTGGTCGCTGTATTTATGTATGTAGTGAAGAAAACCGCCAAATCCCTTACCATCAGCACCGGCATCCACACCCTGGCATTTTCCCACTGCGCTTGCTTTTAACCCTTCAAGAAAATGACAATACGCATAACAACAGCAACATATTACTCATAAGTACATTTACTGTGGGCCGGCCTACGCATCTGAACATTGCTGGTTGGTTAGTAGCCAAGGCGTCTTGCAAAAGCAAAATTCAAAAAAGAGAAGACAAATGCAAAAGAAGAAAGCAACAATTGAAATAAAAACAAATCTTACTGCAAAGGCTACTGTGCAATAGAAATTGTCAACATTTTGATGGCACCATCACCAACGTGCAGCCTAAAGCAGCAACCATCGGCCACCCCACTATTCTCACATTACCACCTCACCAGCTGTTGGTGATGGCAACCCGTTGGCACTTCGCCGTTTGCATTTCTTGACGATGCACTCGTAGAGTAAAGCGCTAAGAAGCCGAGAAAGTTAATTAAATTTAGTGTCCAGCCAGGCAGTCAAACGCCAGCCAAACAGTCAAACATCTAATGGAAAGGCAAAAACTTTGTGAAGCGGTGGACAAGTTAGCAAGCAGTTAGCTACCAGCTGCAAAACCACGCTTGCAAAAAAAAAAAGAAAAAAAAAACCAATTCGGTAGTCAACGTGCCCCCGCAGTCAATGCGGCGTGAAAGTCTTCGTTTGGCGTTACATAAGACATTACCGAACAGCCTGGTTAAGTGCATAGTATCTAACTATTTGTCGGCAGTTGGTTGCCTAGTTGCCTGGTTGCCTCCTCAGCGCAACTGTTTAGCCGTTGGGCAAATGAGGTCATCGTCGTTGCCCTAACGCTACAGGCTAAACGAATGTTTGTTTGTTTGCCAGTTTGAATGGTTCAAATGCGGGATAGGCGTGTATTTGTTGTGGGAATTAGTGTGCATGGCAATATCTGTTTGGTAGTAGGTTAAGAGGTCAAAACTGTCAAATGCAGTTATTGGCGATTTGGCGCGAATATATGTACACTCATCTACACTTACTACTTACTACTTACATAGAACATATTTATGTTTATGGTGGTGCATTTTTACGTATACGCACCGCACCGTATGTTCTTGTGCTTTGGAGCTGTGAGACAGTGAATGTAGAAGAGGGCCAGCAGTACCTGATGCCTCGTTGGCAGCCGACAATAACTTTATCCTAATCAAATGCTGTGCTTTCGATCGGAGAGTTGGCAGCTGTCATTCGATACTTCTGGACACAAGCGACACGTCAAATGCTTCGAACGAATGATTTACCATTTCTAATGGATTTTTAATCCGAAATTTAGTAGTAGTAACTATACTGGACTAGTTCAGACACTCGTTCATTCTGACACTACAAAAAAAAAAAATTATAAGACTGGTGACTAGATAGATCCGCGGTGGTGGTTTTGAACAGTGATGCCACTCGAGAATATTTTTAGGTACCAAAGAGCCTATCGTTACCAAATCGGTTCCTAATTTTTTTATCATCAGAACATGGAATTTTATTTGATTTCTTATTTTATAGCATTTGTAATAAAAATTTTTTCATGATTGGGGCAAAACCGATAAAACGATTAGCGTACTAATAAGTATACAATTTTATATCTACGAGATAAATTCAATTTACAATTTGCAGTGGTCAAAATACAGTGTTTTTTTTTTAATATTCGCAATGTTTTTCATTCGTTATTTTCTCGCGAAAAACTATAAAAATTAAAATTTGAAAATTTTGCAACACAAAAAATTCAATATGCAGTTTCATAAAAATTTCAAAATTTGTATTCAGTCGCTAAAAATTACCGTTGATTTCGTTTTCTTCCATACAAAACTATATTTATTCATCCTTTATATGGAAGAAAATCAACGGTAGTTTATACTTAATCAAATTTAATGAGCTACAAAGCTGCGTACTAAATTTTTTTCTAAAAATTCTGAATCAAAATTTGGAAATTTTGATGAATATTTGTTGAATTTTTTGAAGTTTCGTAAAAGTTTGAAAATTTAATTTATATGATTTTTTTACAATGTGAACTATATTTTCGTGAAAAATTAACGTACAAAAGTTATTACGAAATGCATTGCAAAGATTGCAAAACAAATCTCTGTACGAATAATTATTTTGACTCCTGTTTATCAAACATTTTATGTTTGAAAAGCCGTTCATTGCAGTGTTTTCATGCCCCTTTTCATCTTCGTGGATTTTTGGGTAAATTAAAAAAAAAAAATACATTTCTTTATGGAAAATCAATATTATTGAAGCACATATCGGCCATTATTATCTATTACCTTTTGCCATTTTTCGGGTAGTTTCATAATTCTATCGGTGTAGAACTTTTGTAGTTTATCGGCGAGTCGGTGATTTTCGGCGGCCCTTTTGAAAGTATTTTTATTTTTAATATTTTTTTTATTTTCTTAATATTTTTTTTTTATTTTTGTTATTTTAAAAGAAAATAATTTATTAATTTCATTTAATTTTTAGAAACTTCTATAAAAGACAAATGAAATTAATAAACTATTTTCTTTTAAAATAAGAAAAACAAAAAAATACTAAGAAAATAAAAAATTTATAAAAAAAAGTTAGTAAAGATTAAAAGAAATTAAACCAAGATCCTAAAAAACATATAAAAAAATTAAAATAAAGAAAAAAAGTTTATAAAAAATTAAATGAAATTAAAAAAGGGAGTTTCTTTTTAAAATAATAAAATCTACCAATTAAAAGAAAATTAAATAAAAATATCACATAAAACTAAAATGACTTCCTAAATACTTAAGGAAATAAAAACAATTTTTTTTAACAATAAAATCTTAAAACTAAAAACAAACTTAAAGTAAAAAAGAAAAAAAAGTGTTTAAAAATTTATTGAAATTTAAAACAATATTTTTCTTTTTAAAACAATAAAATTGTAAAAGCTAGATTAAAAAAAGAAATGCAATAAAAATAAGAAAATAAAATGGGCTTGTAAAAATTAAATGAAATTAAAATTCAAAAAAATTTGAATAAAAAAGTGAAAACTATCTTACCAGCTGTCTTTCAATTGTCTTGCAAAACACTTTCAACTACCTTAGCCAGAATTATTCTGTTAATAATTTCTTTCTTCTAATTAATTCGCTTCAAATTAAGTTTAGTACTTGGACTGACGCAGGACAAACAGTTTGCTCTGAGCAGCAAGGAATTTTCTTGATTCTAGTAGCAGAACGATATACGAGCTCGAACTTGTCAGTTAAATACATCAATAGCCATTCCAAAAATTCTTTCGACTTCTGTATCAGAACGGAGTCCCTGGATAGTTTGAATAGAAAGTCTCGCTGCCTGTCTGTTAATGTAGGATTCTCAAGCAAGTAGGCACCAAGGATTTCTATACTTAGTACAATGCCGAATTTCCACTAGGCATTCTCAATGGCGTAAATGTTAATGACAAAGTTGGGCATTAACAAGTAATTTTTAGCAAAAAAAAAACCGACTTCAACTCCCATATAAAAAAAAAAATATATATATATCTCATGATCCGCTGATCGGATCTTAACCAGATTAGTATGGGACCACCTCTGAGACACTACCTTTCCGATGCAAAAAGAATTATAGAAATCGGTTGACGTGGTCCAAAGTTATGCGGTAACATACATAAAAAAAAAAAAAAAAAATAAAAAAATATTCCGACGAACTGATAACCTCCTCCTTTTTTGGAAGTCGGTTAAAAAAGACCTGTGCTACGTTAAGAAAAATTGTCATTAAATTCGTTTGAATTTCAATGCCTAAAGGAAATTCGGCATGAGAAACTTCTTGAAGATCAAATTTGATCAGTCGCTAATAATTTTATTAAATAATAAAATGTGTGCATAAAATAGGGGGTAAAATGACCACCGCGTCGAAAAATCTGGCGGTGCAGTCGCTCTCCTCCCCCCGCGGTTGCGACGACCCGCTGGCTACATTTCATTCTGAAAGTCTTGTTTATGATTTTATACAGAATTTCGTTTCGGTTTTCTAGTTTCTTGGAACACTTTGCTTAACTTTGTAAATTCATTTGCTCTGCGCTTTGATCTACTTCATGTTGGACCCATTGAAAAGGCTTTCGAAAAGTTAATTAGCGAACACAGAATCAGCGCTGTCATACGAATTGCGCGATCGAGGCAACGACAGTCAGCACCGAGTCGCCCAACGTCACCGATTTACATACTCGCTTTGTTGTCAACTGGCGCTTAACTTAACGCTCCCCTCGTCACGCCTTTCCTTCACACTCTCGCGTCAATGTGTTCTACATGTGTATTCATGTGTTTGTCAGCGTTGTTGCTAAAAAAAAAAATAATTTAATTTATTCTAATTTTTAATTTTCATCTAATTGGCAGGTTGGTCGAAAGTTTTTAGTTTTTGTTTTTGATATTGTTTTTGATGTTGATTTCAAGTGCTTGCTTACCGTCAATATATTTGCTGTCATTCATATTTTTTATAAACTGCAAATTATGCAAAACAGCTACGAACAAGATAAATATGTATGTATGTACATTCGGTAGCGGGTTGATGAAGGAGTAACAAAAAACAGCGAAAAATTAAAGCAAACAAAAAAAAAACTACTTAAAGTGAGTCTATACAGATTTCCGGTGAACGTTCATATATATATATATATTTTGAGTGGCGACCAGAACCGCATTCAGTACTCCAACTGGGCAATTTACATACATATGTACATTTATTTATGTTTAAGTATGTTCGTGTTCTTTTTATTATAAATGTATTTTGAATAAAGCAATCAAAGGCTATCGCTAACTTAATTTTTACCTGTTCAGACCATTTTAAGTTTCTTTCGTTGTTTTTTTTTGCGCATACCTATACATGGGCGATTTATTGAACTTGCTTCTACAAACTAAGTGGTATATCACACCTAACTTTCATACTAAGCTAATTTGTTTAATCAGAGCCGACCTTAGCAAATTAGTTGCCGCGAGCATCAATCAAGCATTGGCGCCGTTTATATTTGTTAATAAAAGCATGTTCCTTTTTTAACTTTGTAGCATATTTTATTGAAATAATACAAATATGTAATCACAGTTATTAAAATTCCGTATCCACACAGGAAAAACCATTAAACCCAAATTTTACCTTATTTTTTTGTCTAGCTTTTGTGCAAGAAATAATAAATTTTAGTAAGCAAGTTGTAATTTTTTTCGGTTTTTCGAAATGTCCTGCATATTTAAAACCAGATTCATTTGCAAAGAGCGATCTTCTCCTATAACAAAGGTACGTCCTGCTACGAGATAACTATAAAAATTTATATGCAAGAACCTCGAAAAAATTCCAAAAATTGTATATGTAAATATATGTGACACGTAAAGTTAAAAGGGACCTACGGCCAGAAAAAATCGGTTTTCACTTTTTCATCGACTCTTATAGTAAACGGACCGCTCTTTCCAATGCAATAAACCGCAGCTTTCTAGCTGCACTAGTTTTTTCCCAATTTTACTTCAAAGTTAGGTACTTTCACAAAAAAAGTACCAAAAAAATCAAATCTGACAAACTATTCTGAAATTAATCAAATTCGCTTGAAACTCGTTACTCGGGGATTTTCGAACATCGGATTCGTAATCACTGACCTCGTTTTCGGTGTCAACGACATTTTTGAGTTTCACATGAATCCGAACAAATTTTAAATTTTTTCTGCCATATTGGATCCGCCATTTTGAATTTTTAGAAGCGAACATCGGATTCGCAATCAGCGACACCAAAAACCCCCGGGTAACGAGTTTCAAGCGATTCCGATCAATTTTTAAAAAAGTCATCCGCCATATTGGATCCGCCATTTTGAATTTTGGAAAACTAACATCGGATTCGTAATCAGCGACCCCGAAGACCCCCGAGTAACGAGTTTCAATCCATTAAAACGTTCAGAAGCATCAAAATCAACTTGGTACACTTCAAAGTAGTTTTTCTCGAAATCTTTTTTTCTGAGCGTAGGTCCCTTTTAACTTTACGTGTCTCATATATATATATATATAATTTAGACAAATCGTTGAGATTTAAGTGATGTGTAGTTGAAATACCGTAAAACATGAAAACAAAACCCGCGAGTTTCTAAATCGTTTGCTGGCCTCCGAAGCGCAGGCGAATTTGGATTAGGGGTACGTTTTGAAAATATATTAAAACCCGGATTTAAAATCCGCATGGATCAAAATAAAAAATCTCCATGCAAAAGGCTGTGGTTTTTGAGCACTTTCGGAGCGCGTTGCCGACCTCTAAAAACGGTTTGATTTCAAAATCTTTTGTACATCAAATTAGTCAAGAAGTGTTTAAAAACTGCACGGCCCTGAAAACCAGACATATTAAAAAACTTGTCTTTACAAGTAAATACAAAATGCAAATACCTCACAAAAAAGCATTTAAAATAAAAATACAAACTACTTTTACAAAAAGTATTTAAATACAGAATACAAAAGAGAAAAGAAATTAATGGCAGTGATGTACAGGAAAACTTCATGATATGACAAATAATGAAGAATAGAAAATATACAAAATACAAATAATGCTTAAGAATAAGTACTTTACAAGTAATTTTTAGCAAAAAAAAACGACTTCAATTCTCATATAAAAAAATATATATACATATCGGTTGACGTGGTCCAAAGTTATGTGGTAACATACATATATAAAAAAAAATATTCCGACGAACTGATAACCTCCTCCGTTTTTGGAAGTCGGTAAAAAATACAAATACAAACGTCCTTTACGCTTCTTTACGCTTTACGCTTTACACTTCTCCAAAAAATGATAAAAATTACTCAGGAATTAGGTGAAATTTAGACCTCCAAAATTAATTTCGGTGAACACTCGGTTTCCGGAAACCGGTAAATATTATTTAGGAATTGGGTAGGAAGTCAGCACATTTTAAAAGCTGGTTCGGGCCACCAGTGGTGGGCTAACGGAAAAGCGAATTTTAAACCGCAATATCAATTAAAGTGTGAAGTCTGGATTAGTAATTTTAAGAGAGGAACTCTCACCTTGAGACTGAACACAATTTTAAGTCCCTCTTATGAGCCATCAGGACTACCATGTACTAGTTTAGAATCTGTCGGAGCTACATAAAATAA
>NW_023458556.1:18384589-18385002 GCF_013731165.1 Rhagoletis pomonella
CTGCAGCGACCAACTAAACTCGAAAAACCATCTATCGCCTTGCCCATTAAGTGAAATTTTCAAAATGATAGTCATACATTTTTGCACAGCTATCTGACAAGGAATGTATGGAAGAATTTGTTGTTGCCAACCATTTAGCTGTGTCCAGAAGGCTAGCTGGCAAGCGGAAGGCAACTATCAGCTTTGGGGTTAAAATTATGATAAATAACCTTAACAGTATACATGGATTAGGGATAATTAAAAAAAAATATTCCACTGACAATAATGCTTAGCTTGATAAATTAATAAAAGCTTAGAAACATTAATTTCGAGTTTCCACCAATAAAAATGACCCGTAGGGTGGGTGGTTACTTCAGTGCTAACGCGGCTGCGTCATATGCTGCCCATTAATCATCGACAATATTTTCGTTTGT
>NW_023458556.1:18385102-18400718 GCF_013731165.1 Rhagoletis pomonella
CATCAGTTTGTTTTAGCCTCTTTTTTATTCTACTCACGCCTTTCATCATCTCTTTTTTAACATCTTTCTTAAACTAATTTCAACTCAAAAAGGGCACCTGTTCTGCTACCCTAACCGCTTGATTGACACACTCATACATTTCCAGTGCAGTCATATTGCGAGCATCGATCGAGTCATCAAGATTTGCATTGCTTTCATCTTATACTCATTTAACCACATCACTTGTCATATGTTTTTTTTTTTATAAGTCAGCGTAAAAAAATCAGCGAAAAAAATCTGCGAAAATATTCGTTTTTAAGATTCCCAGAAACAATTATGCCTGTTCGTTTGCGGTTAATGTTTGAAATTAAAGCGGATTTTTATGAGTTGTTTTGGATCTCTCGTTAATTTTAATTTTTCTTGTTTTGTTTTTGTAATACTCACGGTGGTCTCTCAATTATTTGTTTTACGATTTCAATTGAGGTCAAGTAAGTTTTTTTTTTGCTGTACAAGTACATAAGTATGTATGCACATTGGCAATGGTCTGCAGGAAGTGTTCATGATTGATATACATATATTAGGGCGATGCTTAATACTTAAAAAGATACGCATATAATATAATAAAAATTAGTTTTCGGCTTTCCCATTACACAAAATTAAAAGAGGTGCCATTTCTAATTTGACTAAATCGATTTTTTACGATTTTTATTTGATAAATGGATAGAAAAATCTTACAGCCTTAAGTGTTCTTACATAGACCAAATACATACATCCTTGATCAGACCCACTATGCATCAGTGGTATGTTGGAACAGATTCTCAATCAATAGCGCGGGAAGTCTGCTTGTCGTGGACTGTTTTCTACACAGCCTGACGCTGCCCTAAATGCTCTGAAACACTTATACGATGTTTCCACGATTCGTAATTCGCTCTCTAAGCAATTCGCTAAGTAATTCGTGAATTACCCTGTTTCTACGACACACATTAGTAATTCGTTTGGCAGCTCTAGTTCTTGTTCTGCGCTATTTATTATTATTTTTGTGTACTGCAAATATAGAAGATGGAGCTAAAATTTAGGTTATCATCAACAATTTTAATTTATATAGAGAATATTTTATTAATATTATTCTATAACTACAAAAAAAAAAGAAAAAAAGTTCGTCATTCGCATGGTAATTCGATCTCAAAATTTTGTATGGCGAATTACGTAATTCGGAAGGTAATTGGCAAGGCGAATGACGAATGGGAGAGCGAATTACGAATCGTGGAAATGCCGTATAACCATCGCTTTGCACTTTTATACCTGTAGGCCCACCTGCAGGCTTAAAAGAGACGGATGTTGGTATGTTACTTAGTGAGGTGAGGCGGAGATTGCTGATGGCAGAGCTCTAGACCAGTGTTACCACAGCGTGTATAGAACCTCTATAGAGGGACATACATTTCCGTTTCTGTGTTAACCAGTGTTGCCAAGTTTTGAATTTGAAAAAGCACTAAAACCCAAGAAAATCGCGTTTTTTCTCGAAAAAAACCACAAAATTGTTATCGCAGTATTTATTAGACTTTACATGCTTTACATTTTTTTTTTTGTATGGATGCTGATTAAAATTAATAAAAATCAATGTTTATTGCTCGACGGTCGAATTTTTTCTGTTTTCCATGAATTCAAATATTTTCGTCCATGCGACGAAAACATTCTTGTTCTTATTTTCTAATTTGCAGCTGTGTCCAGCGTTGCCGCTTCGCTTAGATTCAAGAAAAATTTTGCATAGTGGGAAATATTTTTTGTGTGTCAAAAATTTGTTGGCAAACATATGCTCGCTTACGATTGTCATTGTGCCATGATTATGTTTAAATTTTTGTAGAGTTGCTAAAATATTCACGATTGCTATTAATTCAGCTTCGATTTTTTATAAGATTTACAGATTTGGTGTCTTCAAACTAATAAAAAAAGCACCAAGCACCAAACTAAAAAATTTTCGCGTTTTGGCTAAAGCAAAGCACTAAATTTAGCGCGAAATGCACCAAGTTGGCAACAGTGGTGTTAACCATGTTTCAAATTGTTTGCCAAAGTTAATATCGTCATTTACGATAATATTTCAAGCGTCATACTATTCGAAAATAAATGAAAAATCTAAAGAAGGTACCCACTAATGTTAGTAGAGCCATAAATACCCTACAGAAAAAAAAGATCAATTGATTAAAATAACCAACTTCTACATAGTTAGCTTTTTTGCGGGATTTCGATAAATAACTAACTTTTAATTAGCTATGACAAAACTAGTTTTAAGTTAGTTGTAAAGTCGTGCGGGAGTCATGCAGACGTTATCGGCAGTTTGTTTTCTTTACAAATTTCTATTTAAATATCCCCATACAAAAATTACTTTGAATACATTTTTAACTGCACTTCGCAGATTAGTTTTCGTATTTAGGACAAATAAAATAAAGGTCGAAATTTTATATTATCATTTTGATGTTATGTCTGATCGAATTCAAATATGAGATCATCTACAAAGGAACATGTAAAAGTAGTTACAAGTAGCTACAAGTTAGTTGGCATCTAATGCAGAGTAAACCAGTTCTCACTCTTTTGCGGCCAAAGGAAATAGTTATTAAATAGTTACCAATAGTCGACTGCTAGTTATTTAATAGTTAGCTACAAACTAGTCACATTTCCTGCAGGGTATTAAACAAAGAATAAATTTATTATCAAAGGGAATAAAAACGCTTCTTGTGATCTTTAAAATGTCCATTGCAGATACGAGGTTAACACAGAAACGGGAAGATATGTACTTTTTATAAAAAAATACTAACTATTATTGTATACGATTTTCTTTTGTTGCCTCCGAAGTTCTTTTACGAATTTTTCGCCAGAACAAGCACGATGCCATCAGAATAATTTGGATCGTTCAAATGAATTTGATTTTTTTCAACGATGTGTTCCGACGATGAATTTCAAGCTTTTTGGTTGGCCATTCTTGGGTTCGATGACATGCGTTTTATGGGGTATGAATGATACTAACTACAACCGGAGATATTTCTCAGCAGAATTAGAAGAAATGCGCTCAAGATATGAAGTACTTAGCAGCAAGTATTGTGTTACTTAAAAAATCTTTTTTTATAGATTAGTTTAAAAATTCATTTCACATTTCTTTGATGAAATTCCTTTTAACGTTTGCCGAACTATTTGGTAAATAAATCATTTGTAGAACGAATGCCGAATGAATCGGAAATGCTCACTTAATTTGTAATTAAAATGATCTCTAGAATTTTTTCCATTTTTAAAGTTCGGGCTAAAAAAATGTTCTAACGTCTACAGGCCAAAACAAATGCCGTTAAAACCGTTAGCCTGGTAGCGCTGAGTAACAGCTTACTTGGGCGTACCATTTGGCCGGAGAGGGCTTAGATCAGGTATTTCTCGGTCCGCAACCAATTATAGCACTCCCAATCAGGGTTACCACTCAGCCGCTTAGCCGCTCAGTGCGTGGCCTCGGCCAAAGTGCTATTTTTTGCGGGTAGCCGATATAACTTTCACGGACATAACTGCCATTGGCGCGTGGATATTATTTTAGACTTAATTTCCACGTTGATCAGAAATAACGTCCATGGAAATTAATTCAAAACATAATTTCCAGGAGAATGTCATGGAAGTTATGTCATTAATTAATGTGCTTGGAAGACAAAAAAGTGTACAGAACGACGGCTGAGTGGAAGACTAGTTTTTTGTTATTAATAGACAGTTTTTTTTTATTAGAGAGTGTTGTGAGATACGAGGTTCTGCCAAGTACCGTAGATATTCAACCGATTTACGTCAAATTCTTGCGTAACATAAATAAAAGCTCTAGAATTCGCTTCAGGAGCGATTAATATATTCTCACTTGTCACACGTGGATTTAATGCTTACTTAAAAATATTTTTCCAACCCTTATCCAATTGCTGGAAATACCTCACACTGTCTTTATTTTTCGTAAATAAGTAAACATAAAAGCGCCACAACTGTCACGTATTGGAATTCTATCAGAAAATAGTAAGACTACGGACTGTTAAAATATTTACAGTTTTTCGCATATTTTTATTGCTGGCATTTCACGCTTAAAGCATTTCACTTACTTATTTAAAATAGCAGAAATATAAAAAAAAAACAAATTGGCGCTCAACTTGAAACTTGAAAATGTAAAACTGCACGTTGCCATTGAAGGCTGATAACGGCGTTGAGAAAACAGTTGTTTTACAATGATTTTGTGCAAAATGTTTAGAATGACGAAAATCTGTTTTCTATGCCAATTAGTTAAAGAATTTTCAATCTACATATATTACATTTAGGTAGCTGTTTTTTTATTTACATACATATATATTTATCATCACTTACCGTGAAATTTTGCTACTTGCAAGTGAAATTTAATTTTTTTTTTAATTGTTAGTAGTTTAATTACAAGTAATAATTATGTGTGAAGTATTATTTACTTGCGAAATATATTAAACTTCCAGCAAGGTCGCCGATAATAGCGCTAAAGTACACATACATAGTTGGTTACAGTAAGTGCATACACACATACATATCTACTTAACAATGAAGAGCTGATAAGACAGAATCGTCAGACAACTAATAACGTAGTTGATAAGCCGTGAACAATGCACCTTTGTATGGCTTAACTCTAAACAAAAGGCAGTAAATATATAGGTATGCATGTACATTAGACCGTATCACGATTTATAGGCCAAAAAAAGGTCAATTTTAGTTCTTGGACATTCAGTAAGGTAACAATTTTTTATTGAGCAGCCTGTAAAAAAAGCTAAATTTTTTTCCTATAACTTTTTGATGTGTAAACATCTTTGGCTCCCGATATGCTCGCAATTTGCCCTTAGAGTCGTTGTTACGAAGTATTACAAATGAAAACAAATCTAATCAGCTGTTCTAGCAACACTGTTCCTTGATGTACTGTGGAAAATGGGTAAAGGTAATTAGCCCAATGCACGCTTGCTTCGCTTTGAGAACTGTCATTATTATTTTTTAATTCTACAAAAGTGGATGAAAGTTGGCCAAATGGCGGCTTTACTTCAATTGCTTGACGTGCTTTAAGGTTTCGAATAGCCGAAATCTCTATTTGAAAGCTTTGCAGGCTTTTGAGAGGGGGGTATGTTTCCGTGCTAAATGAATTCAAGCAAATTGCTAGACTTTTGTAGGCAAAATTTTGCTTAAATAAAAGTAATGCCAGCATTTACATTTACATACACTACCGGAAAAAAGTATTGGCACGGAGAATTGTTACAATATAACCAAAAATTTTAATTTCAATTTTTTTACACCCCGTTTTTATAAAAATATGGCTTATGCTACAACAAAAAGCAGATACATAATTTATAAACTTTGTGCAAAACTCAGAAAAACACAATAAATTTTCACCATTTAATACATTTTTTTTCGAGTGCGTATGTAACAAACTAAGTTTAGTAGTTTTACATATGGACATTTTTTAATGAATTTTTTTCCACATAAAAAAAAACTGAAAAAACTTTCTATGAAAAAAATGTTAAACACCTTCAACAAGAAAAAAAAATGTAAAATCAACGCCTGTTTTTTAAAGCTAAAAATTTGCATTTTCTTATATTACAATTTAATAGCCTACAAATCCCTATACTCGAAAAAAATTAAAAAAAATCTGATTTAAAAGTTGAAAATGAAGAGTTTTTTTTTTTAATAAACGATCAATATGTGTGTGTCATTATTATCAAAGAAAAATAAAATCTGAAAATATTCAGAGCTTAAAAGGTTATAATAGGCTTTGCCACCACAATGTGGGTTGCTTTGACAGCGTGATTTGGCCATACAAGCTTTCAAAGTAAATCAAAGCAAACTAAAGTATGTAAGGAGTGAAAAGCAATCCTGTATTGGGCCAGCACCTTTAGGATGATGCAAGGCAATTTTAATCTTAATATTAATCTTAATCTTAATTTTAATTTTAGTCTCAATTTTAATCTTAGTGTTAGCCTTAATACTAATCTTAATTTTCATCTTAATAATCATATTAATCTTAATTTTAATTGTCCTTTCATTGGAGTTTGGAATTAGAGCCCAACGAAATTTTACTTCTAAAACCGATTTATAGACGTTTACCGAATTTTTTTTTTTTTTTGTGATACACTCTAATGTACATACATATTTCAATTTATTTGCCCTGCAATCGGAATCATGCGATACACTTTAATTAAGTATAAGTAAATACAACCGATTTGTAAGTAATTGTAAAAGGTAGTTATGACGAATCTTTGGCTGTGAAGAGATTTCGCTTTATTTATTTTTAAGTTCATATTTCAGTTGATGATTTCATTTTTCCCCAATACTGATAAGATTGCGCGACAGTTTTGAGGGTATATTCGCGCCATTTGCAGTTGTTTTATTGACTCAGCATTTCAAGTGTGAACTTAAGATTTTCTTTGATAAACGAAGAAACAAAAAAAATATATATATAGATTTTAATGCACGAGAGTTCTAAATAAAGAAAAGAACTCACTAGAAGTGTATTTATAATCTACATATATTTTCCAATGTATTTCATTTAACTTCCTGATTACCATTTTGGTAGAGCGTAGTTGTAGTGCAGAGCTGGCCGATCAATTGCCTTGTATGTTGCCAGCAATGTACTACTAGCATGCGACTTGAGGACTTGTTGTTGCTGTGTGCATAGGGAACGAGAGAAGGCTGTCGAAACTGACAATTAGGAGCTTGGCGTTGTAAATTCCCAGCTGCAGTTTTACCTCCTTCGTCCAGGTGAAAAAGATGGTTGCCTTAGACTTAGTCAGGGAGAAGGTCAGACTGCGTGCGGTGATGAAGCGAAATAGTACAAGCTATAATCGTTTAATTTTGAGCATAGGCCATCAGTCGTCGGCGTTTGAGGTCAATAAAACTTCTTCTGGTGGACTTCGGAATATAGAAATTAAACCAAAAGGGAGGGAGGACACTACCCTGTAGAACCTACTGTTTAATTTTTCATGATTTCAAGGTTTGCCCTCGAATTAGTGACTGACCATTGCCGATCACTCAGATAATTCACCCTCCAACATTTGAGCTCCTGAAGGAGGGAAGAGTACCTTAAAGTCCTTTGACCAATCCAGCGCTACTAGGATGGTTCTCTCTCTGGTGCGGTTGCAGTTACAGTCACGAGTTGTCTTAGTGTCATAGGCTTTTCATGCTGTGTTGGTACTGTTCACTTCACGGAAGTCATGCGAATGCTTCGCTTGGGGTCAGCTGACACGTGAACTGCGAAAGTAGCCAGGCCTCGATTGTATTCACGACAGAGGAGAGGAGCGTTCTGGTTCTCTCGGTTTAAGTAATGGAAGAGTTTCCTGACTTCCACAAGTCTGGGATTATGAGAATGGTTATCGATAAGTTATTATTATTATTATTATATTATCGATAAGTTGAGCACCTTGGGGAGATTGATTTTATACTCTCGCAGGGCCTTATTTTTCAACATCAGCTTGCATATTCCATCGGGACCAATGGGTTTGGACACTTTCGCATTAATTTTATTCACAAGCCAAAGCTGCATTTATACCTGATCGGCCAACCATATCGGCCAAACATATCCGCGTTACTAAATCTTTTTGAAAAGCTTCCATATTTTCCTTCTCACCGAATCCGTTTAGTTGAGAATCGCTTTTGTTTTTTTTATTTTTATTATATTTCATATGGATGAAATTTATTACTTTTATCTCAAATGATCCCAAAGAGTTTGTTGGCGCTATTTTACCGCCAAACCGCTACCGATTGCCGAGGCCTTTACTTCTGTTTATTTGATTTTTGTTGTTGTCATTAAAAAAGTCTACACAACTTTGTATATTTGTGTGTATGGTAAATGTTTCAGTTTCGAATTCCGTCGAAAACATTTTTGCTGCATTTGCAGCGCGCAGCTGTTGTTGTCTGTTGACTGGCCGTCGAGTTGCCGCCATTGCTGCTACTTTTAGTTAGCCGCGCTCAGCTCCATATCCGCGTCCGCGTCGCCTTATTGCCTGCCGTCTAAATGGTGCCACAGTTGTTGTCACCATTTTGCTGCTACTCTTGGCGGCTGTGGCGGCTGTTTTCGTGGCGATTGAGGCGGCAGTTGCCGCTGTCGCACACATTTTTCAACGTAGTGGAATTTCAAAAATTTTTTACTTTAAAGCAGAAATACATTCCATGCAACATCCGCTGCGTTGCGTTGCGTTGTGCTGAGCGGGTTTCGCTCTGTGCTTGTTTATGCTGTGGTGGCAAAGCCGTTGGTCCGCGGCGGCAACTTTATTCCCATTGGTTGGATTTGGTTGGCTGTGTTCGCCTGCTATTTAAGATGGATTTCTCTGCCGTCCGTTGGATTGTGTGAGCTGGTTACCGCTCCAACTTACGATATGAATTCGTATCCCCATAAACTTTGTTGCAAGGCGTATGTAACCGTGTGTATGCACATTAGGGTGCCTCACCAAAAAAGTAAGTATACAGTTTGTTATATTTTAAGACTTTCGCTAAATATAATAAATATGTATTAAGATTTACGTAAGCTGGACCGATTTGAAATAGCTCTTAAATTTCATTTTGATTCCGTTGATAAAAATTTTAAACATTGTGTGCAGACCTTCTCAGCTTAAACTCTTCTAGCATCTGAGGGTTTTTTTTTTTGGAAAAAAATATTTTTTAAATATAAATAAATATAATAGTTTTTTATAGTTTCGATAGAAAAAGAGTACTGATTTTTTTCATATGGAGAGTGATGCACCATAATGTACATATTCATATTATGAAGGAGGCTGTTTATTATTTTCAAAAAAGTAAAAGTGGCTGATTTTTTCTTTGATTTGGTAAGCTAAGAAAAAAAACCGTTTCACAGAGTTCGAAAGGAGGTATTGAGGAGATGAGGAGTTCTCCGATATAACTTCTACCATTGTATGTATATTGTTGTTGTCTTTTTCATTAAAAAGATCTGTAGCTCAAATACAATTAACTAAAATAAAATAGTTCACGTAAAAATTAGTAAGTTAACCCTTTCGGTACCATCGCCCCGTTTATTAGGCAAACTTTTTTCTGCTCAAAGCTTTTTTTTCGTAAACAATTGAACAGTTGGTTTGTGAAAATTATATCACTCGCCTATACCGCATTTCTTTAATTGTATTTTCTAGTTGTTTTTTTTTAAGTGTTACAAAATCCGATAGTGCAATAAATTGAAAATTTTTCGGCGGAATTGAGATCCGAAAAATTTTTAAAATTATTCATAGTCTTGTTAGTATATTTCGCGAAAGAAAATAATCCTTGCTTTACATACCTAGGGTACCACTTTTCAATAAAATGGTCGCTGAATAACGGTAAAACTACATTTATAAATTTTTTGATTGTATTTTTAAAATCAAGGACCCAAAATTAGCCGGCATGCAAATTGTCAGATTTTTATCTTCAACGGTTGATTTTTCGTACTAAAAGGGTTAACCCTTTGTTCTCTAAATAAACCTCAATTTGTAGCAACATATTCAACTCTTTGTTAGAGAAGAAAGACGCGATTATCAACTCCATGAGACGTACATATCAAAGAAGGTAAAGGGTTAAGTTGGAAGAAAAAAAAAATGTGGTAGAATTTCTATTTAATGTTTTTAAAATAAAAATTATTTGAGGAATGTCACGTTATACTGAAAATGCAGAGCAGCGCTAACTAAATAAAAAACAATAACACTGCTAGTACCTGAATACATACATACATACATCCATGTACTAAGAATGCAAGTGCTGTGACGTACAAATTTCAACGGCAGCCATGCTTTTTCTCAAAACACGCAAGCTCCTTCAATGGTGGTTTTTAGCAACAAGAAAGTGGAGAAGGTGACGGCAGCTACTACGGCTACAGCTTTGTATCTTCAGCGGTCACAAATGACATATTTTTTTTTTTAATTCGTCTTATTTAAACGTCCCCCTTATTCCCCCTTTGTAGCTTAACATGTCCACTTTACTTTGTATTTGATATGCCACTTACTTACTACTTTTGCCCCTTTAACGCAACTGTTGCAAGTTGTCGCTGTTGTTGTATGTAGCATTTGTTGCCTTCAACATTCCAACCCAGGCAGCGCATGTATTCTCACTATTCCAGTGTGTTGTTGCGGCGTGTTGCATTCTTCTACAGCGAAAGTATTTTGAGTATTCTAAAATGCTTTTAAGAAAAGATTTGTATATTTGAGTGGATATTAGTGTTCGACCGAAGTCGAATTTTCGGCCGAAACCGTATCCGAACCGAACACTCGTGTTTTTTTTTCTTAAAGAACGGCAGAAACCAAACCGAACCCGAACTTTTTAGATTAAAGAAATAAGAAAGTTGCTATAAAAAAGCAATAAAATGAAATTACAGAAACGCTACAGAGGCAATCATAAATATTTAAAAAAATTAAAATTTTTAATAATTTGTAAAAATTTTCTTTACAACTTTTCGCATAAAATAACTCGGCCAATTTTGCTCGAAGCCGAGCTGAATCTGAACCCGAAATTCCTTGCCGAATTGTTCGATAATCGTATTCGAACCCGAATGCTCAGTCCTAGAAGTATTAAAAACTGCACTCAATGACCTGGCGAAGTGGACGGTAAAGAGGGCCCTGGGGGTTATTCTCCCAACATCTCAAGGAGTGTTTTATTTACGCAACGCTTTAACGAGATTATTTAGTTTCAGAACCTCAAATTTGAATAGAATCTAATTATAAACTGTCGAGAGAGACCTCCGCTTGAAATATACTAGGGTCCGTATGTGGGTATATGGGTATATGGTCGAAAACTTCTGCCCCTATCCCTTTGTCAGTTTTTGAGCCATCTGTGAACCACCTTTGGGCGCGGGCGCTGTAGGTGTTCTCTGAAATTGTCTCATTGCAGATCTCTGTTGCCCCTCGTTAGGTCCTAAATTTTGTCTCAAAGCTTCTCTTCGTAGCCTTGTCATCTCTATTGAGCTGGGATATAGAGATCTTGGATCTAATTTTATCTCTTATTCTGCTCGAGTTCACCTTTCCCTTGCCATGGCCCTATTTAATAAAGTTGAGGAGGGCTTTCTTGGCAGTCTGTTCTGTGAATATGTGTTGTGGGGCCAGGTGAAGAATGGCCTCCTGTGCGGTGAGCAAGTGCACATGGCTCCCGTTATGCAGGTGCACGCTAGTCGCTGAAGCCTGGAGGGCGACGCCCGCGCAGTATTGGGAGCGTTCCTCTCGGACCATGCTACGGTTCCATATGTAGCTACTGGCTTGACTATAATAGTGTGCATACACCTCCAGATATAGTTACTGCACCCTCATGATTTACCCAGCTAGTCTTCTACACATCATTAAAGCCCATGTAGCTTTTGTGATAGCGTACTCAAGTTGTTTTTTCCATTAAGCTTTGCAGTCAAAAAATGTCAGATAATTTACTTCATTGCAAATTTCGAACTCCCAGTGTTATAGGGTACATGTCTGGCAGGTTCTTTCTCTTCGTAAACGGGATGATGGTTGTTTCCGCAGGGTTGATGCTGAGACCCACCATGCTATACCATCTTTCAGTTAGGATAAGTGTTCTTTAAACAATGTCACGCAGTGTTTGTAGATTATCTACCTGTCCGATAGGCATGTTGTCCATGGTGTAACGGCAATGACGTTAGGGTGGTAGTTCTTATTTGATTGTGTAAAAGTTTCTCCATCGCCTTGAGAACGAACGATGTTAGGCTGATCGGGCGAAAAGAGTTCGCCACTGAGTAGTCTTTTTTACCTATCTTGGGTATGAATTTGACATTAGCTCTCCTCCATAATTGTGGGGGATATCCCAGTGCCAGAGTTAGTTAGCAGATCCAGTGCTTTCTGCAGTACAACCGACCAAAAGGCGCCCACCCCAGGAGTTTTGTAGAACTCAAAGAATCTGACGAGTAGTCGTCCCAGTTCCCAATCCGTTTTTCTCGGTTAAAGAGCTTCCTAACCTCTTTCCGGTGAGCTAAGAGGTCACTCTACCCTGTTCTCTAACTTCATGGTACTGAAGTTGGACTGTAGTAAACTGTGATACCTGACGCGTGTGCCTTCATAGGATTTTTACTGGGTGTGCCTCTATTCATAGATGTCTCTGTATGATTTTGTGATCCAATATCGAGGGCTCTGAAGATACTCTTTGCTTTGAGGTAAAATTATCAGCCCAGCTGTTCACAGGAGTAATTATGAACTTTCTTCTTACCCAAGTTACGAAAGCAGGCTTACTATGTACTTACATTGAAAGTATAGTAATCGCTCACCTCTTCTGTTGGTGTCAGTGCTGCCCCACTGAACGCTGTGCGCGTTGGCACCGATGCAATGACTAATATATATATAATATAAAATACATTTTAGAACAGGGTTGCCACCAGTATAAAAGTTTCTGATCAATTTAATGAGAGGTAAAATTGCACGTTACAATAAGGACGTCAAACGAAAGAATTAAAGAACGCATTTTCTCCTATAAATTTTTGCCGAGTATTGCTACCTGTTCAAAAAATTAAATTTAAATTAGTTAATTAAAATATCATGTCGAAGTATCTTTGATGATTTTGAACCCTTTCGGCACCGTAAACCTATGATAACCGTCCGAGTAAGAGCGTAAAAATGATCAGCATAATTCGATAGCATTCGGTGTAAGATCTAATAGCATTACAGAGCATATATGTATATATCTTGCTGGCAAAAGCCATGTACATAACTAGCGCTCCATACTCTGAAGAGTTCATTTCATTCGAGTAACCGGCAAAAAGATGTAAGCGGAATTTTTTTTTAATTTTTCCTGTGGCAGAAATGTTCCTGAGCAACCTAAATATATTTCTGCATTAAAAAAATAAGAAATAAAATGTCCCTTACGTCTCTGTGGCTGTTAGAGATCGATATCTACTCCTGTGTATCCGAATGAAGGAAAATAAAAATTAAGAACACTACGTTAAGACTCTGACACCAAAGTGCTTTGTTTATTTGTTTGTAGTATTTATTACGCGTCCGTTCAAATTTAATATAATACTTTACTTGACCTACATACTTATTAAAGTTACGAACTCTAGTAATTGTATAATTAACGAATTCGCATATTAATGCAATCGAACTTTTGTAATCGAGTTTTTTCGTCTTTTATTTCGACCAACTACTTTTTATTTAAGCGCGTTATACGCTTGAATATTTTCCCATATTCTTTATGTTTTATTGATTTTTAATGTTTTGTTTGCTCTTTATGGACTCCTTGTGTACTTGTGTACTTACCTATGTACATACATAGTACTTATGTACTACATTTGTTTGTGTGTAGAGTGGTTGCACGTAATGTAAGCATTTTTTTAAACTGATTTCTGATTGCCGCCACACCGTTACTTTATGCTTTGATCGCTTTTGTTTCAGTGCTTTTTTATAATTTTCGTTGCTGCTTTGTGCACTATTGCACTGTCATTGTTGCGCATGCGCATTTGCCACAATCATTTGGTGGCCCCACAATTGCACTGTGTGTGAGTGTGTGAGCAAGCAAGCGGTTGCGAATACTTAATTGTGGTTGCGAATGCGTTACATACATATGCACATACTCAAAGACACATATGTAAGTATGTACATTAGGCGGTACCAGAAAAAATTTAGTCAGAGGTGAACCTGAGTTTCAAGTAATTTTGCAGGGCTATTTGGAAGTACAGTTAGAACTTAATGTATGATATAACGATGTTCTGGTCTCGAGAACCCAAGTTCATTGACCAGGATCTCAGTTTTTATCACCCTAATGTACCACCCTAAAAATAAATTCAAAAATCTGCTAATGAGAAGCGTTTTATAAAAATTACATTAAATTAAAAAATATATTTCTCTTTTTAAAGGCATCTCAAGAAAAACTAAAAATTCATATAAAACGACGCACAAGAAATGGAAAATAAATTTTCTTCCATCAAAATTTCTTAAATCCGTATGCAGCTCTTAAAAAAAAATGCTAGTATATTTATTTCTTCAAGAAAATTTACAGCAACCGCAAATTCCTAGCAACAGAATAAATGAAAAATATTTCTTTCGATTTTTCTTGAAAATTGCGTGCGGGTCCCTAACCACTAACTGCCGGTTTCACCAACAATTTAAGTGAAAGTTTATTTTTTCCCTTCTGCCAAACTCATATTAAAGTGAAATAATTTTTATTTTATTCGTTGTAAAATCTAAAAATTAAAGGAAAATCAAATTCAAAAAAGAAAAAATTTGGTGAAAAAAGAAAAAACTTAATGAAAAAGGAAATAATTTAGTATAAAAAGAAAAAAAAAATAAATAAAATATGCTTCTAAAGATCAAACTCGATAAAAAATATTTCTTTCCAAAACAATAAAATCTAAAAACTAAAAGAAAATTAAATCAAAAAATAAAATAATTTAATTACAGAAGAAAAAATTAAAATAACTTCCTAAAAATTAAATGAAATCCAAAAAAAAAATATACAGTTCTAAAATTTTAAAAATTTCATTTAGAAAATGATATAAAATAATAAATTTAAGAAAAAGAAAAAATTGCATAGGTTTCTAAGAATAATTGAAATTATAAAAATATTTTTCGTAAAAAAAACAAATCTTAAAATTAAAAGAAAATTAAATTAACAAAGTAAATTAATTAAATGAAAAAGAAAAAAATTTCTAAAATAAGTTTCGTAAAACTAAATGAAATTGAAAAATATATATTTTCCTTGTACAAAAATGCAAAAATATGTTTCTTTTCAAAACAAAAAAATTTAAAAACTAAAAAAAATGTACTTCAAAAAAGAAAATAATTATCTCTAAAAAAAATGAAATAATTTCCTTAAAATGAAAAGAAAAATTAAAAACTGTTTACACAAAAGAATTTAACTAAAAAAAGAAAAAATAAATAATATAAGTTTCTAAAAATTAAATTCTATGAAAAAATGATTCTTTTCAAAACAACAAAATCTAAAATCAAAAGATAATTAAATAAGAAAAGAAGAAAATTTAATTACGAAAACATGCTTAAGTGCTTTCTGTCAAAAAGCTTTTTACCATGAAACTTGGCAAGGGAGCTCTTTTTGTAAGACTTTTGTGCCAGAAAAAACCAAATCTTTCAAACTGTCTTGTCTACTCCTTTCAATTGTCTTACAAAAGACTTGCAACTATCTTAGCCTGAATTGTAAAGCTCCACAACTTTTGTAAAGAAAGTATTCCGATTATGCCAGTAGAACTATTTAAATTTTTTTTTTATTGTCGAATGAGTCATCGAAAAATTCGATTTTTTTTCCAAATTGCCTTGCAAAAATACTTTAGTACGGCGAACTGTTCTTTGTTGCGTGCAAGGTGGTACGCTCTAATGTACATGTGTATGTATGTATATCTGAGTAGTTATGTGCTTTGCGCTTTTACCACGCATGCAACACCATAGCACACAGTGCAACACTTTAACAACGTCGAGTGCAACAGCAACAGCTGCAAGAGTTCGCATTTAAAATTGTTACTTGTTTTGCAGTGTTGGTTTTTCATGCATTTAAATACATATCAGCGAGTTTTTGCTGTTATTATTTTAGTGTTTTTTTTTTTTTGGTTTAGTGCACTAATGTGCTAATTACAGTCAATTAAAGTCGTTAGTGAGGGCCTTTAAGGCGGCACATAGCCAAGTATCAACTTAGTGGACTTGTTAAGTTACTTATTAATATA
>NW_023458556.1:18400818-18412529 GCF_013731165.1 Rhagoletis pomonella
ACGCAAACAAGGGCCGGAACTTGGGCAGCGGTCACACTATCGCGCACAGCGGAAATCTTGGATCTACTTCCAAAAATTGTACGGCTTGGAGGTCCAAAAATTGCCGGCCCGCAATTCGTCTAGCTCTTGCTTTCATATCGGAAAATTTCTCTCACCCCGCGATGCTAGAATCGAGGCAATAATAGTGAACGACAATTCGCAATCACAGCGAACTTTTCATTGATTCACAAAACATACTTACCTGCATATAATATAATGCATTATTCTTTGTGCCATCAAATGCATTTCGAATTTCCTTTGTGGACGAAATTTGCTTCCTGCCCATGCTGCCTTAAACATAGCAACGCGCCGTGTGGCGCTTATGCTGCTGAATATGTAGAAACATACATATCCACATACTAGATCATAAGTATGTAAATTTGTAAATGTATACATATATGAGGATGCTGTATATTTTTGGGCTCAATAATGGCCCCCACTGGGGACGCGGTGCGCAGCTGACGTATGTTGTTGCCCATTTAGGCGTCGCGCCGCTTCTATAGACTATGCAGCCTGTGGCTATTTTCGGTTGCCGATATACATACATTTGAAGAACAAAATGCAGCAGCAAAACAATAACTAGAATAACGACAGCAACATAGAGGAAGGGGGGAGTGTATCGGGAAGTGTGGCAGCATTCAGCAGCAGCAGGAGGCAAATTGTAAAAGGGCTTCACAGCCAATATATATGCGGATTTCTATGCGCTCATACATATGAGTATGAGCAAGAACAACAACAACAACAACTTCTGAACAAAACAACAACAGCCGCGATTGGGCTGCATTGCGGTTGCGTTTGTAATTGCATTTGCGCTGCAGCTGTGCGGTTGTTGTTCGTCGTAAAATAGCACAGATTGTGAGCGAGTGTACCTACGTCGGCTGACCACAATACAGACAGAACAACAATAATAACAACAAAACTAAGAGAAATATTAAGTGAAATATACAACTCGAAAGCGGGTTGAGGTTAAAAACCGTTGCGCCAAAATAATAAAAACTGTGAAAAGTCAATAATAATTAAAAAAAAAAAAATACAAAAAAAAAAAAATGAAATAACGGTCAGCACTGGCCAACGCATATGCGCATATGTGTGAGTGCATGACCAACGCAGCTGCTACTGCCGCCACCACCACCGTCGACCACTAGCCACTTACTTGCTGACCACCGATCTCAACGGCATCACCCCACTCCATCCGGTCACGCCATTTGCGCCACTTTAACGTTTTCGTTCTGCCAATTCTGGCGTGTTTTCACACACACACACACAAAGCGGCATACACAGTCACACCAAATTTCCATTCATTTTCCTTGGCACTTTTGCCCGCTTTTCCTGCTCAGCCACACTTTCAAACTAGCAGTGATTTTTTTGTAAGAAACTACTGTTCTTATGTACTTCTGTATATATGTATGTATGCTGTTGGTTGTTGGCTAGCGGCTGCGTTGAGCAGGAAACAGCATCACGTTGTAAAAATAGCAAATAAAGTGTTGGAGAAATTTTAAAGTGCCCAAGCGCTAGCTGATTTACGACCTCCATATCGGCGATTTTAATCGGTGGGTACTTGAGATTTTTTAGTTTTTAATACTTTTGCAATAAGTAGCTTGTATTCTCGCTGTTAGTTTACTTTGGGTGAGAATTTCTGTGGCTACCAAATCTTAATGTATGTAGTTATGTACTTATGTATGTATTTATTTGTAAGTCGACTGTTTGTTTGGCGTAAAACAATGTAATAACGCTAAGACCTCCTCGTTGGCAGATCTTTCAATTAGTCTTTCGAAAGGCAGAAAGAGCTTTTGAAATAGCTGCCAAAATTACCCTGTTAATCTAGTCTAGGAAACTATCATTATTATTTTTTTTTATTCGATGCGTATTCTAACTAAAAAAAAAAATAAAAATAAAATAAATAACTAAAAAAATAAGAAAATATGTAAATGAAAATAAAGCAAAAATTATTACCTTTTTGGTTGTTGTTGTTTCCGACAAGGGATGACGGAAATTCGTTCCATAATACATCAAAAATTATTAAATTTATTTTTAAAATTAAGTGAAATTAAAAATATATATATTTTATTCCTTTTAAAACAATAAAATCTAAAAACTAAATTAGAAAAAGGAAAATTTTGTATCGAATACGAAGAAACTAGTACCTAAAAATTAAAAAGAAATAAAAAAAATAATTTTATTTCTAAAATAAAATCTACAAATTAAAAGAAATTTTAATTAAAAAAGGAAAACAAATAAAATAAGATCTTAACAATTAAATGAAATAAAACAAATATATTTATTTTTTTTTTAAATTAGGAAAATATGAAAGTTAAAAAAAAATTAGCTAACACTAGAAAAACAAATTACATAAATTAAAAAAAAAGAAATAAATAAAATAAAACTACAAAATTAAATGTAATTAATTTTTTTAACAATAAAATCTAAAAATTAAACTGAAAAAATAAAATAAATCTCTGAAAATTAAGTGAAACAACTCAAATATATTTCTCCTTTTAAAGCATAAAAATACAAAAATTATGACACACAAAAGAAAAGCAAGTGAAATAAAAAAGAACAAATAAATAAAATAACATTCTAAAAATCAAATGAAATTTTTAACAAATTTTTTTCTTTTAAAACAATAAAATGTAAAAATGAGAAGAAAATTAAGCTAAACAAGGAAAAAAAAACTAATTAAATGAAGAAAAAGCGTAAGCTTCTAAAAATTGAATTAAATAGAATATATTTTTCCATTCAAAACAATAAAATATAACGATTAAAAGAAAATTTAAAAAATGTAAACTAAACAAAAATGTTAATAAAAAAATAAATCCCCCGAGTATTCGAACTCGTATCTTTCGTATGGCACAACTGACGTGACGACGTGAACCAAATGCTGTACAACTGCCTCCTCTCAAAATAACTTTTCACCACCACTGGTGAATGGGAGAGCTTTTTTCTAATTGTTTGTGGTAGATTAATAAAAGTCTTTCGCACTAACTTGCCATCTGTCTTTCATTTGTCTTACGGTAGACGTTTTACTATCTAAGCCAGAATTGCTCTGTTAGTCTAAGTAAAAGGGGAGTAAAAGTTGTTACCCCAAATTATCGGTTTGTAGGGCTGATGATTCAATGATTCATTAGACAAGTTTGATTCATGCTTTCTCTGCATAAAGCAGATTTTCTTGGGAATATAATCGAAATAATAGATCAAAGGTTGGTTAGCACCTGGGCTTTTCCACAATAGTCTTAACTTAATATTCCTTCATTTCCAATCATTTCACTTCATTTAATTAAATTTTATTTCATAACACTTTATTTCATATTTTTTATTTATTTTTTATTTAATTTAGTTTAATTTTTTTTATTTTTTTTTATTTCCTTTCGTTTCGCTTCATTTCATTTCATTTCACATTTAAGTTTGTTTAATTTCATTTCATTTCAATTTTCCCATTTCATTTCATTTGGATTCTACATACTATTTCACTTACACAGCCTTACGTTGAAGCTATCCATGCATTATTTCGTCATAAATGATGTCATTCTGTAACTAATTACAGTTTACACAAAATTGTGAAAAATTTAGCAAAAATATGAAAATTTGCAAACAGGCAAGCAGTAAATTATGAAAAAAAACACAACAAAATCTGTCAGTCGTATTTCAACGCGCTGCAATCGCTTTGCTCGCTACATTTAGTAATTACTATTGTTGTTAATGTTATTGTAATATAGCTTGTCTTTTCGCCTTCAGCTCACGTTCGAAAGACGTGGCATCGTGACAAATTCACTATTATTCTACGCCTCTTGCGACAGCAAAAACTCTGGAGTTGAATGCACACTCAGTATGTATGTATGTATGTATGTAGATATACTTGGGCGGTCGACTATCAGTCACCAAATGCTAAGCGTTTCGATTACATTTTAACAATGTTTTTGCGAAGCAGCAAACAACATTTTTTACATACCGAATTTGATTAGTTGCATTAAATGTACCTAATAGTATTTTTGTTTATTAAGGCACGAATGGTTCGTTTGTGATGTTAGAAATTTTGTCTAGGAATGCTCTCATTGAGAGATTTCCTTGCTTTACTGTCACAGTCGGTGCATTGCAATATCTTCGACCCAACATTGCTCTCAAATCTAATGGAATACCGGCTGAGCAGTTCACAAACGCGGCTTGGAGCTGGGAGGGCGCAGTTAGAAGCTGTTAAACGTAATTTGGTCTAATGAATGCATGCCCGAATATTGGAGTTTCAATGTACTTAGGATGACGTTGAAGTCGGAAGAAAAAATGTGAGATCGAAAGACCTGAGACCGAGTTAATGGCTGACAAGCAAGAATGCAATCCAAACTAATGACTTCTACAAGGGTGGGGTGGGAATGACAATCTGATACAAGATGCCCAGAGATAGCTTGACAAACTTTTCAAGGGGAAGGTGAATTCATGCAAACGTATGAGAACGATGCTCCTGTGAGATGAGAGCAATAATAATGCGGCTTATAAACAGCAAGGCACTCAGAGCCGACAGAATGCCGAGTGAGTTGTTCAAAGCCGATGGCGGGAAGCTGGTAGAAGTTTTACTACAACTACTAAGCGCAATTCGGCCTGATTAATCTTGGTGTACCTTGCTGTTTACATAATACTAGATTGAATTTAGAGGAGCAATAAGGAAGTATCTTGGTAACTGTGACCAATGTTGATACATTGTAAGAGAGCTCTATTGAATTGAAGGTCTTCACTGATCTGAACTTTTGTTAAGAAATATGGCAAGCACGCTTTGCGAGGAGCCCGTCAGGTCAGGTGCATGCAGATAAGTGTATTCCAGGACTAAAAACTTTTATGTGCTTTGCGGTTTCGTGTTCTTCGCCGCACAACCTACACAAAAAGTGCTTCAGTACTCTGCAATGCCAAGTAAGGAAACCAGTGATTTTTCTAATGCCATGACAACTATGGTGAAGGACTGTTTGGTTCTACTTTCTGATATTTCTGAAAGAAAAACTTTGATCTAGCTATTATCTTCAGAGTATACAGAGCGCTTTGGCAGACCGAGAAAAGGTCCTGGGTCTATAAAAGTTTAGGCTAGCCTTATCAAAACCAGGACATCAATCACTTCATAGCTTAATGTGACGAGGTGCGTCACATTTACAGATGCGCGATGCCATACCAGCCTGAAAAACAGAGTTGTCTTCCCCCAAGCCAGTGATGGGGAGCATTTTGGGTTTTAATCCGTAGAGTCGTAAAAAGGCGTCCAGAACTGTTCTGAAGCCGTCGGCATACCACATAACAAAAGGGCCTTCCGAGGTTTAGGTTCTTCCTCTGCGAATTTGAGTCTGCTTGGATAGAAAATAATAAATTCTGTTGAAAATGCTTTATCGAAAGACATCTATCAATAACGCAGAAGCGTTGTTCTACGTCCTGGGCTATTATAGTGAAAGTATAAGGGTGTATCAGGATTTTATCTCGCGAATATCTACATCTAGATTACTAGACTGGTTTTATGCCCCGGTGGTTTCCGCCTATATATCGAAAACCGTGGCTTTTTATATAGCTTTATCAAGGATTAGGCTCCATAAGAGTAAGTCAGCAAGGGTTAAGGCTAAGAAGGTTAAGTAGGCAATGTAGTTCATCCATCTTAATGAAAAATGGCAGAGGTAACATAACTATACTCTGGCAAAAATTTTCCTAGTTAGAAACTTCGCTTTTTCCTACGCTAGAGCAGACGTTAAAGATCTAGTTTTAAGGGCACTTGCCATCCGGCGGCATTTTGTTTCTAACTCTGATTGAACCTTTAACATTTGAAACCAGAAATACTGAAGGTTTTAAGTTAGTTCTAAGCAAATTTCAGTTAAGCGCTTGGATACTAAAATTTCAGAAAATTTCCGCGAAGTCAAAAGAAAAGCGACAGTTTTCATTATATTTGCCACCTGCAGCGCTTTTTGAGTTTTTAAACTTATTTTTCATTCAAATTTATTTTTAGGTGACGCGGTGCCGACACTAAAACAGTGGCTATTAAAGAAAAATAAAACATAAACGTTCACAAGGCGAAAACATGAAAGACGCAGAAAAGTAAAAAAAATAAAATAAACAATGACAAACGTGAAGCTGACGTTGGTCGCGCGAAATCTACACAAATTTCGAAAAAATTAATTGAAAACAAGACAAGACAATCGTGACATTCGCGAGAAAAAATAAAAAGAAAGAAATGCAAAGTAAAATGAATTTAAAAATAAATGAATTGAAAAGAAAAAAAAACAGCAACAATCGTAAAACTCATACATTTGTAAGTATATGTATATACATATAGCATTAGGGCGCATCACCAAAAAAAGTTGCGGATTTTTCACCGGAGTTATAAAATTTATTTAATTTAAGACTCTCGAGAAAATATTCGGGGAAATATTAAGATTTACTTGAGCTAAACCGATTTGAAAGTACCTCAAAAAATCTCATTATTTTGAATTAAACAAATTTTAAAATTATTTATGCAGACCTTTTAAGCTTAAACTCTCCTATCATCTGAGGTGATTTTTAAGAAAAATTAATAAAAACCGCTTTTATTCATTAAGAAATTGAATTTTTTAAGGTATTTTCAAATGTGTCTAGCTCACGTAAACCTTAATATTTTTTTTTAAATATTTTGGAGGAAGTCCTATAATACAATACGTTTTATAATGAGGATGGAAAAAGGGTACCGATTTTTTTTTCGAATGGAGATTGGTGCATCCTAATGTCATGGATATATACGTTCATATGTAAGCTCAAGTCTCAAATAAAACAGAAACATTAAATTAGTCCAAATTAATGCAATTCAAAAGAGTGACAAAAAACAAAAAGTAAAAAAAATGAATCAGCAACTCGCGCAGAAAAAAAAATCGAAGCAGCCACAAAGCACACAAATGAAGATTCAAGAAAATGCTCCCCTGCCAAGCTTGCAGCCAGTTCGACTATGTACGCGATATTTTCGAGGCAACAGCACAGAGTAGAGTGCAAGATAGCACCGATCGAAGCGCAGGCAAAGTGGCGCTGTGACTGTGGCGCAGCGAATGCGACTGGGAAAGATGCCTCAGAAGAACAGATAAATGAAAGAAGGGAAGATGACCCTACACACGTACATACATACATACGTACAAACAAATCCGCTTACTTTTCGGTGCTCAATGCCTTCTTGAGTAGCTGCAACAGTGGCCACAATTGACAGCCAAGAGCCGCAGGCGCAGCCGCCGCCCCAAAACAGTAGTGGCCACTCTCGGCAGTTCATGAGTAGCGCGAAACGCTTAATTTGCCCAGTGGAATTAATTTTCTCAATGTTTGCCGCACCAGCTGCACCGACTACTGGCTACTGTTGCCACTAAATATATAGCTGCATTTTTTTTGCTGTTTTGTTGTGGCTTGCGCATCTGCGGCAATGGACGTCGGCAACGACGACGATGGTGACACATCGAATTGACTGCATTAGCATTGCACTTGTTGCCTGCAACGCTGTCCACTGTCATTTATTAATGTTTTAACGTTTTGTTTTTTTTTGCTGTGCTTCTTACTCTGCTGCTTCCTCCAGCTCTGCTTTGCCTGCTCAGAGTTATAGCAGCAACGTGCGCTCCAGCAGTGCCAAGTGACTCCGCCAAAGGACCAGTGTATACGGCGTTGATGGTGAATTGCACTTTTTGTGGTTGCGTGTGTGTGTATGTGTGTGTTTAATGTCACTCACCCATCCATACATACAAATGTAGATATATGTATATGTACTCATGTGCAAAATTTATGCATAATAACTGCAACGGCGCTCATATGTTGCGCTTTCAGCTCGCTGGTCAATTCACATGCCTTTTTTATGATTATTAATTTTTTGGGTTTTAGCGCGTTCTAGCGAAGATGTGTTGCTGAAGCGCTGATGTAGTACCGCATAGATTCATGTGTGGAACTGAGCAGCAACAGTGTGACGAAATGGCATATATATTTTTTTTTTATATTTAAAACTAGCTTACCTTTGTTAAACAGGAAATGCGACTGTAAGCAAAACATCGAAGGCAGTTCCAGGCTGGCTATGGGCAAGAAATAGGAAATGAAACCACAGACGGTAATCTGGATATGAACAGCTGTAATAAGAACTATTCTTTTCTCCGGCGTCATCGTCTGCGCTGGCCTGGCCGGCTTAAAGAAGTTTAAGTAATGCTACCTAAAATTTAAAAAATTTTTTGAAATTTTTATGAAAATTTTCTATTTTTTTTGGTATGCAGTTTTATATCCCACTACCTTTTGCCCATAGCTCCACCGGTTTAAAGTTATAATTTCAAATCTAATAGAAATAAAATTAATTCAATCACCGAAAATACTACATTTTATTTATTACGCATTTTCAAATCAATATATCATTGTTATATTTCATTTAGCTTTAACAGAATAAATATACTGAAATCTGATAAAGGTGGAAAATTTGATGTTTGTTAAAGCGTTAAAGCCTTCCAAAATATCTTCAGTTTGACATCCATATTGTAATATTTTATTAAATTGAATTTAACATTTAAACAGGTGGCAATCCCTTTTAAAAATATTTTCGAAATAAAGCCTCATTTGTTTGACTTGACGTCGTTTTGTAATGTTTAATTTAACGCATCTATTAAGCTCAAATTGACCTTTACACAGTTGGCAAATCTTCTTATAAAAATTTTCGAAACAAAGCTTTCTCATTCCTATTTCGATTGACATTAATCCATATGGTAATACTTTATTTAATTTATTAAAAAATGGGATTTGACTTTTAAACAGGTGGCCGCACTTTCCAAAATATTTGCAAAATGAAACTTACCTAAATTCGTTCATTCGTGTGTTACCCATATTGTGATACATCATTAAAATTATTAATAAAATTTAATTTACATTTTTAAATAGGTGAAAATCCGCTTAATAAGTTTTTGTATTAAAGCTTTTTTCATTTGACATCCATATTGTAAAATTTCGTTGAATTTAAAATACAGGTGGCAACCCTTTCCAAAAATATTTTTGAAATATAACTTTCTTAAACCGCTCTAGTTTGATACCCATATTAAAATAGTTCGTTTAAGTTGTTAATTAAACTGATTTTACCATTTTGAACAGGTGGCAGCCCCCTTAATGAATATTTAAAATAAATGGATTTTGTGCTGCTTTCGTTTGAATCCTGAATTGTGTTGATTTTTTTTTTTGCTTAATAATTATTCTGGTGGCAACCCCCTTACAAATAATAATCTCGAAGTAAATAGTTTTGGAACCCCTTTCGTTTGTCATATTTCATTTATTTTATTAATTAATTGATTTTAACTTTTGAAAAAGGTACCAACTCTCTTCGAAAGATATTCTATTTTTTTAATGAATTGATTTTAACTTTTTTAAAAGGTGGCAACTTCCTTCGAAAGATATTCTTTTTTTAATGAATTGATTTTAGCTTTTAAAAAAGGTGACAACCCTCTTCGAAAGATATTCTATATGTTATTCCTATCTGTTTGCCAAATTTTAATGAAA
Source organism: Rhagoletis pomonella (assembly GCF_013731165.1). NCBI lineage: Eukaryota > Metazoa > Arthropoda > Insecta > Diptera > Tephritidae > Rhagoletis > Rhagoletis pomonella. The sequence continues at coordinate 18,410,335 of NW_023458556.1, forward strand.
TCCGTTCAGCTGTTCAGCCGTTTTAGCGTAAACGAGCTACAAACATACTCACACACTTATGGGCGTAGCAAGTTTTCCCTCTATGTATAGAAAATAGTACCCTGAAATGCCAGTTTAATAGGGTCGAGGTCGATATAAAAATCTTAAAACGTTATCGAAATTATTTACACCGTAAAGGAATATATAAATCAGACATTCATTATAATTATTCAAAAATATCCATTACTAACAAGATAATAATTTCTCCGATTTTTCTTAAATATAGCATACAAAGAAATTAGATTCATCTTTTCAGAGCCCCATGCAATTAGCTTATTAGACAAAATATGAAAAATATACATATAAATATGTATATCTGGTCAACTAATTTTGTGCTTTAATTTTTTCTCTCTTTCCAGGTAAGTGCGAGTCCTAGTCTGACAGCTTGGGTATACACATATACATATACATATGTATGTATGTAAGTACTTTCAGTTATATATTTGACTTGGTATTGGTATGTGAATTTGAAAGTTACAACTAATAGCATAGCTTTGAAATATTACTTCAGTGAAATTTTAAGTGATTTGTTAAATGTTGCCCCACTTTGCTTGTCCGCGCACTAAAGATTTTTCTTTTTCCTTTTTTTACTTAGCATTTTTTGCTAAAAAATGTTGGAGTAAATTGAATGAACGAGACAAGTAATTTTTAAGCAAAAAACAAAAGCGGCTTCAATTTCCATATAAAAATTTAAAAGTACCGTTTATTTATTCAAGATCTAATGATCGGATCTAAACACCAAATTTTTATGGGACTACCCTTGAGCTACCAGCTTTCCGAAAAAAATAGAATTATAGAAATCGGTGGACATGGTCCAAAGTTTTGCGGTAACGTACATTAAAAAAAAAAATATTCCGACGAATTGATAACCTTCTCCATCTTTTGAAGTCAGTTAATAAGAGCTTTATGTGGCACAATAAAAGTTCCTTGTCTAACCTGCGTACGGCTTTTTTATACCTATGTAAATATTTATGTACGAGTATGTATGTAAAACCAATTATTTGATATGATTGGAGCCTCTTCTCTTTCACCTACCTTAACTATCAGGCGTCTGTTACCTTCCAAGTTATATATCTGTAGCTCTTAAACGTTTGCCGGTCTGAACCGAGACCCGCTGCATGCATGTAAATGCAGATATGAGTAAAAAACTATATGAAAAATATTTTCACAAATGCAATTTTGAAGAAAGTTTAGAATTTTTTCCTACATCAAAGTTTCATACGAATAATTTCCGTACCGGCTGCAACAGGTGCATTTCGCAAAAACATAAAAATATTCTACCTAATAACAAGTTTTAATATTTTTAGTCTCTTTTTCCAGTCAAATGATGAATATGTACTCATAAAAAATTTAAATTTGAGTGTAGTTAGTTGTGCTTGTGTATTTGTGAGCACGTCATGCAGTCATGCAAAATTGTAGACATGCTGCTGCTGTTTTGCATTTCGATCAACTGCAACGAATTTGCAATGATTCGATTAGTATGTGCTCTATGTGCGAGTGTGTGTGTGTGTATATACATATTAGGGTGATTCAGAAAACTTTTTTTTTGTCCTCGGAACCATGCTCAAAGTTTCGTTTCGACGCCAAAATAAGTCTCAGAAAATATCGCACTTTTTGATTTCCCATTAGGGAAATGTTCTTTTACTTCTGTCAAGACTTATTCGACCGAGTTGATTGAACGCTCTGCAAAAAAGGTGGCGCGTTCAATTCTCTTCAAAAATACGACAAGACTTTTATCGTAAATCGTGTCGTTCGTTAAATATAAAAATCAGAAGTAAAAAAAAATCCTGTGTTATTTTTATGTGAAATCGAAAAGGGCGATGCCGACATTCTTAATATTAATATTAAGGGCTCATATTTTCTGAGACTAAACTTTTGAGTGTGGTTCAGAGGAAAAAAAAATTTAATTTTTTTTCTGAATCACCCTAATACATACGTATGTATGTAGGTAGGTACGTGGTTATTTACATGTTCCGGCGGCTGTCAACAACACAGCGGTGGGTCTCTTTTTTTGTTGCTTCTTTGAATTTCACGCTACGCTACAATAATATCTTGCATGCCGGTTGACTTTTTCCACTTTCGTCACACGAATAATTTTATTATAGTACTAAATGTAGTTGTTTTTGTTGTTTTTTATTGCCTCATGCGAGTACATA
>NW_023458556.1:18412539-18421247 GCF_013731165.1 Rhagoletis pomonella
TTTTTTTAATTTCCTTCAAAATATTTAATAATTAATGCAATGAAAATTATGCACAGCTGGTAGGTAGAGTTAATAATAATGCAGAAATTATGAAAGCATCTGTTTGCTTTTGTTTTTTTTTCATTTGCCATATTCATTAGCACACAACGAAATGGAATACGACAAAAAAAAATGGAATGGAATGGAAAATTATTATAAAAATGAGAAGAATGCGAATTCTTCTGTAACTGCTGTTAATATTATCCTGTGCATATGAGATTGCCAGGATATGCATAGCAAAAGCGCATACCATTCACATACACACACGCGCGCGCACGCACACTCCCTGGCACATGTGTATGTTCTTATTTGAGAATTTCCATGCGGATTGAAGCTTTTGAATTGCATTGTATTGTAATTGGCGCGCGCAGTTATTCAGTTTTCCATTACGATTGGTCACTCTACAGCCGGCGAGCCGGGCGGGGCGGGGCGGATGAGTTGCCTGCTGCTGGCCGCATATGTAGATGGACGCGCAGATGGATATTGCGGATCGGAATGCGTTACATGGCGTTCGCTCGCAGTGAAATGTGAAAAATCTTAATTAACTTGATTTGTTGCAACAAACGCGGGCAAGCGAGTGACGGGCCGCCGCCGGCAGCATCGGTTGCAGCTGTACTCTGCTGGCCCCCCCCCCCCCCCCCAGCTCTACAACTGAAAACGTGAATGTGTATGTGCGAGTGTGTGTTAATGCGCTTTTGTATGGGGGGCTTTACGCATTTAATGAAACCAATTCAAGTGAAATATGATTGGTATTTACATATGTATGTGTAATCTTTCTTTTTTCTGTTGTTTGTTGTGCTACCAACCAAGCAACAAAAACAAACACTACAAATATGCTCTACTCTCGCTGCTGTCTGCCCATAAATGCCAAATATTTATGTTTGTATATTCTACTTAACATGTGTTGATTTGCCAGCTTGCGTGGCAGCCTATCGCCACCGCCCCCGCCCCCTTTCTGGAGTGCGTTTGGGGTTACGTTATGGCTGTATGCGGTATTGCAATTTTTCAATGTTCGGTTTTGCCAAAGTTCATTTTGGTCAAACAACATTTTTCACGCTCAGTTGGTGTTGCGAAGCACATTCTTATAACTGTACACATTTACACAATGGCAAATGAAGCTGGCATATTTTATGGTGGATACGTATTATTTATTTGATGAATTGCTTTGTGGGTTTACATATGCAATCTTAAAAAAAAGTCGGTTTAAATGGAATAAAATATATGTATATTTATGTAAAAAATATGCATTGCGAGTAAATTAACTGTTGGTTGCACACTAGGGGGGTCCAAAATAAGTAAAGTCGGAATTTTAATGCTATAGTTACTGTGGAAAAATGGTTAAATAAATAATTTGGTATTATTACTGGGAATCTCCTGAAGAAGAACAGAGTTTTCCGATCGAAAAATGTTGATTTTCAAGAAGCTTATACCATTTCTACGAAATATTGGTTTTTTTCTATATAAAATAGATGGAAAACTTTGAGCGCTTTGAGCGACCTCTAAATCTTTTTTGATTTCAAAAAAAAAAAATATGGGTATATATTTTTTTGGTATAGAACAATCGTAGGGTGTGAAAGCATTAAAATTGCGACTTTACTTTTTCACATGTATTTTTGGACCAACCTATTACGCACACATATATATGACCGTGGTCGTTTTTAAAGGATTATTTAGACCAAAAGCTAAAGTAAAAGTGCAAACAGTTGCATAGATTGGTAAAAAAAAGCACTGCCGGATAATCACACCCCAGACCTAAGTAATGCATTTACTTTTTTTTTACAAAATTTTAAACAACCTTACGAAGGACGGAAGGACTTAAGAGGCTGATACGGCCATTTAGCTGGCCAGCTGAATGTCTAGTGGTTGTGGTGTTTTAATTTTCGGTACTTAGATGGATAGACCAGCGCAGAAGGTCCTGTCTGCCTCGGAATGAGCAACTGGCTTAAATTCGCACGGCAGAGAGGCAATTGGTGAACCTTTTTGGTCTCGACCCAGACCGACAAACGGCTGCTGTGGCATTCTCATTATCTTTTTGTCCAAAAAAATTAATATATTCTGTACAGATGATAATATAAGTAGTGGTTGCTTTAATTGCTAGACAACTGGACACCATACGTGTCCACCCAAAACGGGCAGTTTTGGCGAATAGTCAAAATTTAGCTTAAACCCAAGCGGTGATTATTTCTCGCCTGTAAAATTTTAATAAATCGACTTGAGTATCATAGACCATTCTAAGCTAAAATTAAGTGCCTGGTTGCTTCCTTAGACAGGAGACCTACTTTAAGCGATCACCTGGAAGTATGCAAACGAAGTTGTGTGATTATAAGGGGGGTCCAAAAAAAAGTAAAGGCAGAATTTTTTTGATCTAATCCTTTAGGGTTGTTCTATATTGACAAAATATAACACTGTTTTTTTTTATTTCGAAATTAAAAATTTTTGGAAATTTTCTTTCGTTTTGAGAGAAACCCCAAATTACATATGTATATATGTAGCATTTATTAACTAGAACAGGGGAATCGATTTTATTTATTAACTGGAACAGGAGAATCTTCAAAATTGCTAGTTTTACTGCACTTTACACTAAAACGAATTCAAGAAGTAAAAAAGTCTAAGTTCGTTTTTTCACCTTTCCTAAAATTATCGCGACATGGGGTGGTTTTACCCCTGTTTCAAACATCTTCGATAGTATGTTGACTTATAATTAATGAGGTAAACTTATATACATAGTTATAAGTGGGCGGTATCACACCCATTTCCCAAAATTCTATAATAATGTTACTTCTGTTCAAGGGATTGTTGTGAGCATCAATTTTGAGTAACTAAGCTTACTTAAATTTTGAAATATCGAAGTTTCAGCATTTTTGAAATTTACCGTTAAATGAAAAGTGGGCATATTTTTAGTCCGTTTTAAAAAGTTTTCAACGTCCTGATTTTATGTAGCAAGCAAAATAATTATACCAAGTTTGGTACAAATTGCATGGAACGGTTACCGAGATACACATATGTGGTCATAAGTGGGCGGGGTTACGCCCATTTTCCAAAAAAACTATTATAAGCGTATTTGATGTTAACGAATTATTGGAAGAATTAATTTTGAATAAATTCGCTTCAATAATTACTGATTTATCGAAAATTTCGTATTTCTCTAAATTACCGTTATATGGGATGTGGGCGTGGTTATTGTCCGATTGTGGCCATTTTCAATACCATCCGTCCTACGTTCTAAAGAAGTACAAGTACCAAGTTTAATTAAGATCTTAATTTTTACTCGAGTTATCAAAAATAGTTTTAAAATAAACCTTTCTTTAATCTCTCTCGTTTGACACCCATATTTAAATATTTCATTTACGTTGTTAACTAAGTTGATTTGGAATTTCTAACCAGGTGGCAAAACTTCGTCAAAAATATTCACGAAATAAACCTTTCTTAAACCTAACTATTTTTACACCCATATTAAAGCATTTCATTCAGCTTTTCATTTAATTGATTTTGAGTTTCTAACCAAGTGGCAACCCTCTTAAAAATCATTTTAGAAATAAAGCTGTCTTAAATTTCACGCATTTGACACCCGTATTAAAGCATTTAATTTAGCTCATTAATTAAATTGGTTTTAAATTTCTAACCAAGTGGTAACCCTCGTCAAAAATATATTAGAAAGAAATCTTACTTAAACCCCTTTCGTATGACACCTACATCAAAGCATTTTATTTAACTTGTTAATTAAATTGATTTTAAATTTCTAAGCGGATGGATACTTTCTTCAAAAATATTTCCGAAATATACCCAAAAATTGATTTTGAACTTCAAGCCAGTTAAAAATGGTTTTAATGCAAATTTATGTCAAAACACAAAAAGTGGCAGAAAATTCCTGCAAATCCTTTAAAAATCAGTTCAGCGCTCATTCAGCGGGCGCTTCATCATTCAGTACCTCACTTACGCGCCGTATACGATGCCATATTTTGCTTTTAACCACAAAATACGCGAGTAGCCCATTGCTCATGACTTCACGCGAGAGCGGCGGGAAGTGCTCACTCGTACATGTGGCATCAAAAGCCAATTTGTGTTTCGCGGATTTGTTTATTTCGACTGCTGTTTTTGTAGCTTTTGCTGTTATTGCTGCTGCTGTTTTTATAACTAAAGTCGCGCTTTTGACGGTCGCAAACAACAAAAAATGTGAAATGCGCCCCCAACAGCCGGTCCTAGCTGCCTGGATGAGGCTACAGCAGCATTATTTTGCGATTTACCAGCAACAGAGTAACAACAACAACAACAACAAAATGGCTACTGAGTGGCAGTCAATGTGTCCATGACAAATGCAAAAGGCAACAGCACCTACTACATACATACAACAACAGCGCGAATCCTCTTTGTTGTACATGAATGCGCGTTTGCGTTTGCGTTTGCTTTTTTGTTTTTGAGCGCAGTTGGTGTTTTGCAAAAGAATTGGCCGGTCGTCGGCAGCGCTTTTCGAATTGCATTCCACACCAAAGAGAAAAAAGTGCATAAAATAAAATCAAACAAAAGCAAAGCGCAAGGCAATAAAAGCAACACCAGTGTGGCTTTACTCATTCACCACCACCGACGCTTTTTGTTGAGATTTCACTACGCTTCGCTTCGCCTCAGGAATCAAAGCTTTCTCCGGCCACGCGACCAGGCGGCGGTGCTGTTGTGCTTGCTGGATGTCAGCAACGCGGGGTGGCGTGCGCAATTCGGGCGGTAGATTGCATTTTTAGTCAACTGCTTGTCGCCGCTGCCCGAAGTTGGTTGGTTGGCCAGCAATTTATTTGTTTTTTTTTATTGCCGCTTTGGTTTGTATAGATACATTTCGCTTCATGCGTCTCGCATTTTACGTTACGTTGTGTCACACAAACGCACGCATACGCGAACGCTTTCGATGTAGGCTTGCAATATGAACACGGAGGCGTATGATTAACTGCCAATTTAAGTTGAAATACGATTACGTATACGACGCGTATAACCACTTTTTATTGCAACGAATACACGAATACCACTGAGATTTTTATCGCAAAAGAAGAGCTAAAAAGATTGTAACTAACAAAAAGTTCCCGTGTACATACATACATACATATCTATACATAGTATAAAGGAAAGTCGAGATTTTTTGTACGCGGTAATCTCGAAAACTTCTGAATCGATTTTGACGAGATTTTCTCCTATATACTTTGTATGCATAGGAGAGTGACCTTTTTCCATTTAGAATATTTTTTGGATTAGGGTTGCCACCTGTTCATAAAATTACTATATTCAATCAAAATAAGCGTAGGCATCAGTTCTGCACCGTCACTGTCAAACGAAAACACTTAAGCTATATGTGCAATAATCTATTATTTTTCTGTGTAGGGTTGCCACCTTTAAAAAGTTAAACGATTTTCGCCGTTCGTTGGATTACAAAATGAGATACCAAATGAAATGGAAGGGCTTTCGCATGTACAAAACTTCTCATTTTTTGAAAAAGGGTTGCCACCTGTTTAAAAATTACTATCTTCTATACATAGAATAAAGCAAAGTCGAGATAATGTGACCACGCTAATCTCAAAAACTACGGAACGGATTAGACGAGATTTTTAACTTGAATACCTATAAGGTTGCCAACTGTCTAAAAAATTATAAGACCCGCACTGTTCGTTGGATTAAAAGAAATGAGGTGTCAAATAAAAGGGCTCGGCTTTTAGATGTTCTATAACGTATTACTTTTTGAGTAGAGTGGCCACTTTTTTTAAAATACCTATATAACCTAACCTCAAAAATGCCTTAAAATGCCATAAAAAGCGAACCAAAGAATATATGACTTTATGAATATGAGACGCCTTGAAAAGTCAGTAAAAAGCGGACAGATGAACATATCAAGTCGAAATTTTGCCCATGTGTTAGAAATAATATTATAACTAAACATAAAAAATGGGAATAATTGTTTAATTATAACACATACCTTAATTGTGAGGCAATTTTTCATTTTTTTCAAGAATGGAACTTTTTCTGTAGCTCGAAGATGTCCGTCTTCCGAGCGAACAAAATTTTTGTCCATAAAACGTTTCAAAGTCGGCATTTATTAAGTATAACTTTTGTTTGTTTATATTTACTAAAAATTTGTTCTTTGCACTGATTTTTTTCTCTATTTGGACAAGTATTTAAATGCTATATTTTCAAATAAAAAAAAAAAACACAATGCTCAGTTGAACAAAAGTTTCAATAAGTTTCAGTTGAATAAAATTCTTCTGACTTCTGCTACTTTTTATGTAAAAAATTGTCAATTTCATAAAATGTTGTAATGAATTTTCAAAAATCCGAATTTTTTCCGCCAAAATCTCACAAGGCACAGTAGGATTCCTTTTTTCGCACAGATGTGTCGGTGTTTAATGTGGGTACTTGCCAGGATGGTCTAACCCCGAGGGGCCGTAAGGAAACATTTTGGCTCGCATTTTTTAACTAACCCTGAGCTCTCAGCCGCATTCGAAATTTTGTAATCGGCTCGCGGCGTTTTGCCGACTAAGCCAACGGTCTTCTTTCCGGAGGGGGAGTAGGCAACCACCACTTCCGCAGTGACGCACAGATATTGTGAGGTCAATTCTCACTTCTTATTTATGTCCATGCGATAAAGAGTTTTTTGTTAAAGCAGGACTAACCGGGGAAAATGAAATTCGTCGGCTCTTATTTCTGACTGCAGCACCTCGGCATCGTGGCGCTGACTGATGAACGTTCTGAATTTAACAGGGGCGCATGTGGAGCTTAGCTGTAAAAAAGTAGATGGCTTGGCGGATGGAAGTTAAGCCAAGTCCTTCTCCATCTGGTCTTTGTAACGTTTCTCTCAGGCGCTTATAAAATCGCTATGAGAACTAATCATCACAGGGAAGGGAAAGATTTAGAAGATGCGCATATGCTTAACGAGCCGCTGGTTCCAACTCAGATGCTCTCCGCTGGTTAACCAGGCGCTGATGGCTTCAGTGAACCCATAAACCGAATAGGTTGATGTGGCCCAATAGAAACTTCCTCCATACTCGGTTGAGAAATGCCTTAGCTATGCTAAACGGGCATCTTCTGGATCCTTCCGTGAGATGTACGGAATACATCTATGGAAAACTGATAGGCACGGTTAGTCAGTCAGATTTCATTAGTTTGAAACAAACACCTTTTGCATAGTTTAAAAGTAATTTCTTTAGCCCTCACTCACAAGCCTAACAAGCCTACAGTATACATGGTCATATGTACGTTTGTGCTATGTATACACAAATGCCCGTAAATTAATATAAATTGTTCACACAAAGTCACTGTGAGTCCTTCCAGTGAAACGAAGACCCAACAAATTGGCCAGATAAATATATCAATGCACAAAAATATGTAACCGATGAATGAAAGTAAGAAGAAATGATTGAGTTTGCGAGTTGCGAGTGCATGAAGAAGGTATGAATGCAAAAGCGAATAGCTGTTTGCGATAGTCGCATCGGTAAAAGGGAAAAAGTTGATGTGTGGGCGTGCGTATGTTGGGGGGGTGCACCGCATGCAAACATTGGAATGCACAATTTTGTTCATATTGCTGAAGAATGGCATGCGAGTAAGCGAGTGCTGTTTCAATTATTGCCGTGTTGCAGTGTTTCTCTGATTCGGAAGCAGTTGGGTTGGTACATCGCATGCCACGTCGGATGTAGTAGCCATCCCCGCCGCCATCCGGCCTTCATCAGAATATTCGAGTTGTGAATGCTCACATTCGCGATACAGCAGCAACATTTGGCCTGGAATTTTGATTGTGTGTAAGTGATTGAGTCCATCCGGATGGTGTACTGGCTGCGGCAGGCAATGGCTTGCATTGATATGCTGCCAGTCAACCGGCTAGCCAGCCAGCCGTCCGGGTATCCTTCAAACCAGGAAGGCTCAGAGCCGACCACCAGCTATCAGCTGCCACATGACCAACGGTAAGCGCGCACACACCCACGCAGTCCCATAAGTGCTTTGAAAGCAGCAAATAGCTGCTGCATGAATGCGAGTTGCCAGTTACCAGTTGCCAGTTGCTAGCTTTGTCGGCCGGTACATTGCACAATGCACAATGCCACACATCAAAGGCTATGCAGAGCGCAATCACTGGCACACAGAGCAACCCGAAACCGACAATTGTGATGCAGTGTCGAAATTAATGTTGCAAATATTTTTCCGTTTTCATTTCGTCCTGCAGCCGCATTTCATTGCGCTACGTATGTAGTTGGCTGTGTTTATTTGTACATAGCTGGGGGTTTTTTTTTTCTAGATTCGGTTACTGTTGAATGCCAAACGTATGCACCCACTCCCACTACGCCAGATCTTGCACACAAAAAAAAAAAACAAAAAAACGCATGCTAACTCCTTTGCTGACTGCTGAATGGAGACGTAAAAATCGTTTTATGAATTTTTTATGCATTTCCACTTTCAAAAAGCACTCGCCCGCTTGTCCGCTTCTGGTTCTGTGTTCATCACTGGCCCAAGCAATCTCTGCTCTGATTTCTGTCTTTTTCATTTTTATCTCGATTTCATGCCGTAGTTTTATTGTTTTTCCTTGCGCGCATTGCATTTTATGAAATGAAATTAAAAAAACTGTACTGGCTTCCACAAAGCGCTGCAGCATTTTGGGTGGCGGTGAGTTGTAAAATGCCTTATTTTGAGAATATTTTGCGCTGGGAATG
>NW_023458556.1:18421347-18437933 GCF_013731165.1 Rhagoletis pomonella
GTGAGTTGTAAAATGCCTTATTTTGAGAATATTTTGCGCTGGGAATGCACAGTAAATTAGTGCTGCGAAATATTGCTGTGAAATTTGTAACAAATATTTGTATATTAGCTTTTCATTTTACAAGCGAAACATAATTTTTTACGTTTCTTTTTCTATTTTGGCAACCATAGTTTTTTTGTTTTTACTTTTCTCCTGCCACTGGCATTGAAACTGCAAATTGCCAACGTGTCGTATGAGTGATTCATTCTCCTCTAGAAACACGTCACAGCTGGTTCACTCACATACATACATTAGGCATGTGACTTTTTTAAAATTATATTTACGTATGTACATATGTATGAGGATGAGGAATAATAAAATAAAAAAACACAAAATAATAGGGGTATTCATCTAACGTCACAAACTGTCGATAAACTTGATAAAATTATAAATTTTTATAGAATTTAAATTTTTTTTGGAAATGCCTATCTACAAAACATTTTTTTTAGTAGATGTTACATATGATGGTAAAAGAAAACTAAGAGAGCATGTCTCTCTCTCTCTCTATTTCCGTTTCGATTCTAGGTGCACTTCAACTTTTTTTTTTAAATGTCCCTCAGGCTACTCTGGCGCTCAAGGCCTCATATGGCAGTGTCAATTGAATTATAACTGCGATCAAAAATTGTTTACTAAAATTTTATTTTTATTTTTTTAATTAGGTTGACTTGCAATATCATAAAGAATTTATGTAATTTTCATATGTGGAACTCGTCGTGTTTTTCAAACGTGCCGAAAGTAACATATGTATGTATGTATGTTTTTTACCAAAAATGTTTTTCTTTTGCGCAGTTCTCTGTTGCAACTTTTTACAAAAATGTTGAGAAAAACTTTATTTTATTGGGTCTTCATTATTCCTCATCTTCTCCGCATAGGTATATTTAATTTAAAAATAGTCATACGCCTAGTGTATATACGTACATACATACAACAATATACACTCCCATTCATACAGCAATATATGCACATGTGTGTATGTATATTTCCAATTTCTAACATTTACGAACTTTTGCATAGGGTAACGAATTTTGGAATGCCTGCTTTGGAATGTTGGAAAAAATGTTGTTTGCAAAAATCTTTTGAATTAGGAAATTATGTGATGAAAAATAGTAACAAATGTATGCAAGTGTGAGAATTTTGCGCAGGAAAGCAGTTACTACAGCAACAAAAAAAAACGTATTTTATTGCTTTGATGCCGGGCAGTGAGTAACTTCATTTACAAAACAGCGAGTGTGGCTGAAACTGAAAACACCGTGTGACAGCAAATTTTAAACACAAAAAAAAAGAATATATTCGTTAACTATGGGTAAATTATTGTAAAACTGCGTACTAAGTTTTTCTCTCTGACGTCAGGATTTTTTTTAAAGACTTTGAAATTTAAAAAAATGTGATTTTTTCAAAAAATTATTTAAACAACTCAGTGCAATGTAGGATAATAATAAGGGTATCATATAAAAGCAAAATGTCTGTAGAATTATAACAGAATAAATTTTTTGGTGCATAAAGACGAATGGGTATGGAAAATGTCCTTTAAAAATTTTTTCCTTAAATATCCTTGAAAGTTATATATATTTTTTAATTATTGTTTGAGGCTAATATACGTACGTCTTCATCGAATTTCGCGCTGCTTACTTTATGAACTTAAAAAGATAAAATTTATTAAAAGCACATTTTCAATACCAACTCCTCCTTGTAAACCAAAAAACTTAATTGTTTTTAAGTTCTACAGAATTTTCTCTCTCATTGTGGTACTCATAGTCTTATTCTACATTGTACTAATTCTTGTAAATAAATTTTTGAATTAGTCATATCTTTAAAATTGCAAAGTCCTTTGAAAAAAGAATACTGACGTTAGAGTGAAAAATTAAAAACGATTTTTACTATATTTGGTCCATATTTTTGTGAACATATCGATTCTTTCATGTGTTTGGAATTTTTTTTTGTTATTGTCGCACGGCGAAATATGTTCTGGCGTTTCGTCATTCCAGTTCACAGGTCCTACAGACGTTCGTGTCTGATAGATTTATTTTGCTGAGCTAATAGCGAAAAGAGTAGTGGCACATTAAATATCCAATGACAATTCGGTGGTCCTTTCTGCTTAAATTAAAAAATCGTTATAATCCCCTTCAGATGGAACGTTTAACCACTTAGCTTATATTTGTCCTGGACATTTAAACATGCGCCTATTGAATTTTTTTCCGCGTAAATAGTACCTCTCTCAGTACATTGGCTGATCTAATTCAAAGATCTCTTAAGAAACTATCCTTGTGATGCAACAGGCGAGATTGAGTTAATTTGCCCAAAAGTGAGATGGGTTCCGGGACATTGTGACATTGAGAGGAATTGTAAGCCCGATGAACTGATGAGACTTGGCACCAAGCTCCCTATTGAAGATACAAATTATGAAATAGGAATACCCTTTCAAACTTGCAAGCTGCTTATTTGCGATAGGCTCATTAATTTAGCGAACGACAGGATTGCATGACGAAATCACCTGCAAAACTGCCACTGGCCTACTACTGAGCTTAAGTAAGCCGAATAACAGTTTGTTAGTATCGTGTCTTCTAACTTCATACTGATTTTGTCAGATTTTGCCATATGAACAATTCCTTTCCGAAGGAAATAATTATAGATCCAATCTGATGCTGGAAATTTGTGCAGGGCTAATAGTTTCGGTTGCCAGGTACTGTTGTCTTCCAGAAGTGAGTGTTCGTACATCCCATTCCGGCTAATATCATCCTGCTGAACAGTGTCTAGCAGAAGTTTGTAAGTTCCTCTTGGTTGTATCATCTAGTTTCTTAAGAGTGCTTAAAGCTGAAGCCGATGCGTAGTAGTGATTGAATTCCTGGAGCTATTTCTACCCCCTTCTATAATAAAGACAAAGAGTTATCAATTCGTTTTAAGTAAAGAGACCAGGTAACCTCGGTTTCAATTCTAAGACATTTATGATAACTTTAAAGCTTTAGAGACTTAAATTTTGGTAAGAGTTTTTTCGAACTTTAGGGGAATTTCGCAAGATTTTAGGAGTTTTTAGGTTTTTTGCGATTTGGGGCTTTTAGGCAGCTTTCGCGTTTTTTTTTTTTTTTTGGAGGATTGCTTTGTAGTTTCTCGAGAGCTTTAAAGACTTTTCAAAATTGTTTCGGGGTCTTTCATGAGTCAATTATGAGTTCTCCAAAGTTTGCGGCAGTTTGCTTTTGGGTATTTTGAGGAATTTTGTAGAAACTTTTAGAACTGTTAGGGATTTTTAATATATGTTTTGCTTCAAAAGTACATTAAATTTATGTAGATCAGAACTTTGCTGCTATTGCATGTCCGATTGGTTTCTGATCGAATAAGGACACGAAAAAATTGTTTCTAATTTTTGAGTTAAAAATAAAAACGAAAAAATAATCAAAATTTAGAAATTTTTTTTTGCTGTTGATTATACATATAAAGCATACTTACTGGCGTGTCTGATCTTAGTTGCTTGTTTTTCCGATTAGGTAAGTTGTAGTTCCTGTAGTGTTAGGATATCCCAAATTAAAAAAAAAACTAGCCGATGAGAAGGCTCGAGTTTAATTCATTGCTAGAACTGGGAGAAGGTACGTGTTAGCAGGATTAAATATAAATTATTTTAATGCAGAAAGTCCCAGCGTGCAATTGATGTGGGTAAAGTCTAAGAGGAGAATAGTAAGAAGTAATTATGTATTCATCCAAATTTATGACGAATAAAATTTCATCTTTATTATTATTATACTCAACTTTCCACCGAAAATATTGTGCGCTTTTATAGCTGTAAATATTTAATTAAGTTGCATATGTACATGTATCTGTGTAAACATATGAATAACTCACTCAACCGCTGTGCACACAAGGCATATCATATACAAATATGTCTGCATACAGTGCCGGTCACTTGAATAGCACCCCCCTTTGATCGTCAGTATTGAACGATGTTCTTTTGTTTTTTTAATACTAATTACTTTTATATAAAATTATATATATCAGAAAACCATGTAACAAACATTATAAAAAAAATTTCAGAATAAAAATTTAGAAGTTTTTTAGCATGCAGTTTTGTAGCTCATAATATTTTTTTTTGTTAGGTGCTACAGAATTTGTTCCAGAAAAAGTATGTTCGCCTATTGTTTTTTATAAGCAAAAAAATGCGCAACACCCTCGGCAAACAATTTTTCTAATATCAACGCAAGCTTTTAGAAACATGGAACGGGCTATAAAACACCATACTATTTTTTTTTTTAAACGTAAAAAATTCTGATGCAAATTTTTTGAATCATATATTACACATTTTTATAAAGTTTGAAAATCAGATTTACATTGCTTTTGTTATGTATGTGCTAAATTTTTAGAAATTCTAAACATTCTCTTTTTAAATAGTTTGAAATTTTGATGAAAATTTGTTGAATTTTTATAAATTTTGTATAACGTTTTAAAATCGAATTTACATTATTTTTGTTATAGAATATGCAACATTTTTATAGAAAATGAATGAAGATTAAATAATGAGGATCCAAAGGGGCGCTATTCAAGTGGCCGGCACTGTATGCACATAAATGCCTGCTTGCTGTTGCTCATACGCCATGTACGCCCGCTGGCTATGTACTTATGCACATACATACATACATATATGGCCGGCATTGACTGCTTCATTGCTGACATTTTTTTATTATTACACTTAACTGAGTACTGAATTTTACAATTTGATTTGCATTGAGTTGTTGCTGCTGCCAATGTAATTCTGCAGCCCCAGGTCTTGTGCTCGTATGCTCAAACAAATAACAGAGCGCCTTGTTGGATATAAAGTGGCTGCTCTGCTTGCCTTTCTGTCTGGCTGTATATTCGTATGTGCTTCTTTTAATCATAGCTGCATATCAGTTCATACTTATGTACACTCACACACACACACACACACACACACAAATATTCTTGCGTACATTTCGGCTTTGTTCTGCCGACTGATTGCAGCCAATCGACTGTGTGGAATTTCGCTTCATTTCACAGGATTGCATTGTTTTTACCGCCCTCGTACCCGCCATCATTCCTACTTACATTCTCTTCTTTCAATTTTATCTCGATTTTTGAATTGTTGGATGTTTGGTTTTTTTGTTTCATTGCATTGCATTGGCGTTATTGGGATCTTCTGCCTACTTTTGTATTTCGCAATGTTCTCTGGTTGCTGAGTGTCTCCCTGTTGTCGATTGCTGTAGGGAGTCTCATTGCTCTCAATGGCATCGCGCAAGGCCTTGTATGAGCGTACATGAATTTGTTTATTTGGCCAATTTAAATCTTTATTTATTTTTAATTTTACGCCTTACTTTTCCTCACTTTATACGGTCATCATTTTTAATTTCAACAATATGTATGTATTTATATATTCACGAGTGTTTCCTTTCCACTTACCTGCCGGTTTCGCAGAGGTTGTAAGGATATTAATTTTCAAATGTATTTTTTTTTTATGTCTTACGAATTGTTTGACGGCCAAGCAAAGTAAAGAGTTGCATTAATTTACGAAAACCTGGTAGGGCGAGAAAAGACACTACTTGCATTGTAAACTTTCGCTCTTTAAAACTACCTACTTGCTTATAGCTGCTGGGTTTAGGAAAAATGGCATTGGAAGGCTTTGCAATACTTTAAGGACCACACCGGAAAATCGCATCTCTTCAAAAATAGTTTGAGAGTGTAAGTTAAGGTTAAACTTCATTGCAAAATGGAATGCGCTCTAATTTGTGTGGAAGTGGGAAATGACATTTTTGATGAATTTGGCGATTTGCGGTTCTTTAGATCATCCAATTGGACCAGAGCCAATTATTAGATCAAGCACAGCTGTTGGTGCAGTACTGGCACCTTCAAAACAGTCAAGTTTTATTGCTGAAAAAATTTGACCGAGTGTTATCGAAATTCCTTCTCGCACAGAGAAGAAGTACGCGACGAGCCCTCGTAGCACTGATAACGGGGCAGAATCCATGGGGACGACATATGTAGGGCATCATGCACATCTTGCTGGAGGATGGGATAGTACAGAGGATGCCCTCTGCCGACGTCCAGCCTTCGCCAGGCTGAGATGGTATATTTTAGGGTCAAATGTATTGAGAATAGACAAGCTGAAGTCTCTTTTCTTTTTTTCCTCTTTGCAGTGGAGGAATGAATCCCCACCCTATTAGTATTTTTGTATCCTTTAAATACTTTCTTTGTGCCTTAAGTACATACAATGGGCGCTATTCCCTGAGTTCTTGAAAAAATGTTTTTGTTTTTTTGTTTCTTGGTTTTCCGTGAACCCGCGATTCCATTCCCTTCGACTCTATGCCCAACCAGATCTATTGCCGCAATGATCCAAGGATATTGTTTGGATTGATGCTTTAAAAATCAAAAATAATGCAAAAAGTGAAACGAAGGCGATGCACAGTGGTCTGAGCTTGGTAAAAAGTCTGAACTTTGATATGAAAAAAATTAATGTTTGATCCTTTAGTTTCTTAAAATTAAAAAATAGAACTAATTTTGATTTCAAAATATATTTCATATTTTTTTTTTTTTAGTTGATTGCTGCTCACGCACAGCTAATCACGATGATATGAAACTTGCCATGCGCGCGGTTAGGTAAACCTCTTATATCCTTTCTCTAAAAAGCTGTCACCACTATATTCCGATACACATACAAGTATGTATGTTCATAGTTAATTTTTAAATTTCATTTACTTATTAAATAACTGCCTAATTTACTTACTCTTTTGCAAGTCACTTCACACATTTAAGACCACAGTTTGTATATTTTTCGCAAAACACTCGAAAGAATGAAAACCCTCTTTATATGTATATATGTGTGTATGTGAATAGGCAGCTTGATCGCATACAACTCTTGCTTGCGGATGAAAGGATAATATTGAAATTTTCATTTTCATTCTCGTTTTCATTTTCATACAGCGAGCCAGCCACTTCATTCATTTATTCAGTTATTCATTCACGTATTCATGCAATTATTTTACTACACTTCAAATTATAATTGAGTGTCCTTCAATTAATGCGCTGTCGACCATATAATGGGAGCACACATTTATATTTGTTTATAGTACGTATGTATGTATGTATGTATGTATGTATGTACATATGTATACATTGTTAATGTGTACGTATAAATTAAGCTCTTAAAACAAAAACTGTAAGTTCAACAACAAAATATAAAATCTGTATTAAAATTTACCAAACGCTTGGGTGTTGGTTGCATTATGCCACGCGCATACACACACATCCACACATTCATACATACCTACATATGTTGCCAACTATTAGGACACATATTTTTGCAATATATATTAGCGTTGCCAAATGTCTCGTATTTGCCAAATGTCCCCTATTTTGCATTAAATTTGAAATATTCCGCCGGGACAAGATTTTTCCCGAATTTTCGACAATTTCATTACTCATTTCAACCTGTAAATTTCTATTAAATATAGATGTGTATATATGTAAGAGAAATATAGCTAAATTTTACAATTGAATTTTTAATTTTTTTTTTGTGGAGGATGTTGCGAATTTTTTTCCTATAACGCATGAACAAAACTGACTTTTATATGGAAGCAAATGCGTCACACCCTCCACAAAAAAAATATATAAAAAATCAATGGTAATTTTTAGCGACTTGAAACTGGCATTTTATTATACTAAAATGAGCTATAAAGCTGCATACTTCGAGTATCTTTCTAGGAAATCTAATTTAAAAAAATCGAAATTTTGATGAAATTTTTTTTTTAATTTAATTAGTTTTTGTGAACTTTGTGCAAGCTTTGAAACTTTTATTTATGTGGTATCTGGTGTGGTTATATATATCGACCCATATTTTAAATGAAAATTATTAACATTAAATAAATAAACATAAGTGCCAACAGCATCATTTTAAATTTTAATATATGGTTCGTAGTTAGGCTTTAAAAGCAAATCCTTTATTTCTCATTTGTCGCGTTAAATTTTTGTAAATCCCGTATTTTTGGGACAAATTATGCGATTGTCCCCTATGACTGAAACAAAATCTGGCAACACTAATACATATACGTATATGTATATACTTAAATGCGTATGCAAACATATGGACACCATTCTTCCATACTCGTTGAATGAAAATATAATTTTCGCATGTTTTGTTTGTTTTTGCTACGACTGCTGAAAGTTTTATGAAATTTGCATGAGTTGACTTTGAATTGCTGCAAGTTACTACCTAACCATTCCATGCAGCTCATTTGTATTTTTGTTTTTTTTTTATTCGCCCGCTCTCCCTTTGCAACTTTTCATTGCTTGCATTTATCTTTTATTTTTATTTTTTATTTTTTTGTATTGGATTTATTTTAATATGTGCAATTATACATTAAAAATCGATGCTGCAGAAAAAAATCTGCTGCAAGTAAAAAAAAAATAATAATTTGAATGGAAAAATATTCCAAGCACTCGAAGCGAAATCATTCACACACTCCCTTTTTAAGCACACATTCGAGTTGTAGTTCATTTGACCATATTTGTACTGACTTATTCGATGGAGTTAATTATAATACTGAAATATTTTGGTGCACATGCCTACGTAGTATAAATACATACATACTCACTAGTTTTTTTATGAGCAGTGGAACATTTCCTTCGATTAAAAACGTTCAGTTATTCTTGGCGGGGTTTTAGTTTTATTGATCTTAGAGCATGCAACGTATTTTATGAAGAGCAAGAATCAATAAAAAAATAATCGGACCTATTATGGTTGCCGTTGTAATTTTTTCATCCAAAAATAGCCCACTATTTTTTCGGATAGATGTTCCTCGCAAACAAAATACAAAACTTTTAACACCTGGTGTAGTATCCAGGGTCAACTAAGTGGAGATTGTAAGGCTATTTTTGAACCCCTTTTTCCTTTTTTTAATATTTTAATTTTTTATAATTTAATTTTTTTTTTTTTATTTGTCCGTTATATTAACTATGCATCATTTTAGACTTTAGAAAACTAAATTCATATTTATAATCAGCTACCCCGAATACCCTCATACAGCAAGTTTCATAAATATGTAATATTTTTTTTAAGTGCCCCGCCATATTGAAACCGCCATTTTGAATTTTCAAAATTTGACTTAGATTTGCAATCAGCTACGCCATAAACCCACCGATTAGACAGTTACATAAAAATGTTTGAATTTTTTTTTTTAAATCCATTTTGAATTTTCAAAATCTGACTTCAGATTCGCAATCAGCGATCCCAAAAACCGCCTTGTACGAAATTTCATTAAAATCGATCGATGACCTCATATTTTCGCCACTTTTGATGAGCTGCTGGCCCATAGTGCAATGGTTGAATAATGTTGGAAATTCAAGAATGAACACCCCAAGCACTTTTATTTTGTAATACTGGCCACACCGCACATTTTAACTAGCCATGTTTTTAGTATGAAGCACTGGGTCGTATGCATAAAACCTAAGCAAATACTTTTTCTTAAAATTTCAGACCTTTTACTCAGTTAGTTCAAATAAATTTAAGTGAAAGATATGAAATTTTAAGCAAAAGCAATTGCATAGTTTTTATGCATACGGCCCACTGTGTAAGTTATTTTACAGAAAGTATTCTAAAAAGCAGCTGCTGCAAAAAAAAAACATTCCCCCGACAGCGATGACAAAATTTGAAATTGAGGAAAATTTATTGCGAAATATAAAATAAGAAAAAATAAATAAATAAAAAATCAAACAAAATCGAAGTGAGAAAGTCGGCAAAATTGACGTAGAAAAATTTGCATCGCAAAAAAGAATTTTCGCCACGCAAAAATTTTGCAAAAATTTCGTAAGCGAGCAGATTGCTTTGCTGTGTTTTGGCGCGAGGCCAACAAGAAAGCGTGAGCAGACGCATACACACACGGACAAACAAACAAATAATGCTAAAAATAAATTCGACAAGAGTAAATTGCAGGCGCAAAGATACGGACAGAGTATAAATTGGTACGTAAGTCTGTACATAAGAATAGAAAAAGGAAAAGTTTTAAAATCGGATTTTTGAAAATTACATAGAGAAAATAGAATTTATTTCATTGCTTTTTTTTGTTGCATGACGCTTCAAGATTTATTGCGTGGCATACAGAAAGGATAGTAGATACTCAGTCTAAAATCAAACAAAATGTAAAACAAAAGCCAATATTGTCTTATGCGCATATCGCACACCTAGATCTAAACAGCGTTCAAGTCGAAAGAAAATTTTGGACGATTTTTTTTTGCGTAAATCAATTCATAGGATTTACTTACCGCCAATTAATGCAAAAAAGGGATCAGTCCAGCGCCTTCGTGAAATCTCACGAATATCGGCAACGGATACTGCACATAAAATTCCCAGTGATTCATACGCGTATACAGAAATAGCTAATGTAAGTAAAGTACACACCCGCACAAATTTTTATATTTTTGATTTTCTTTACAAGCCAAAATTCTGATTTGCATTTCTCCTTCTTTTCCGGCGCAAAATCAACCAAATATTTATTTGTTTGGCAAATGCTGGTTGTATGTATGGAGTATAAACTTATTTGGTTCAAAACTGTTGAATGGTTTTCTAACTGAACTTACTAAATACGAGCTTCTGCTATAATTATTGACAATTAAATTTGTGTAGTAGGCAAGCACTGAGGCAGGGTACCGAAAATAATTCCTTTCCTCTGCCATCTCTTAGGTGGTATTGCATTTGGTGGATAGTTAGGAGGCATTGCGCGCCAAGCGACGATATTTTTGTTGGCGGCTTTTTTAGTTCCTTTTATTTGTAGTTTCGTGCTAATGCTATTTTTGCTACATATATATATATATACATACATATGTGTGAGCATATTCGTGTGCTTCTGCTAATTTGAACTGCTGCGGCATATTCAATGGCTGCGTATGCCTTCATAAAAATAGATTCAAATATCTACAAACTGGGAAAAATATAAAGTTTTATATAAATAACCGCAGGTACATACATACTCATGTACATACATACATACGAGTGCTTCATATGCTGCAAAAATGCAACTAGTCCGATATGAATCCGGTATCGGTAGCAAAGAAATACGCTGCTTATAACTTTTTTCCATCACTTTTTGTACGAGTACATAATTATGTATGTACAATGTACATATATAAAATTATCTGTCCCCTCTCTTCAAGGAAGTTCTACAAGTTGTAAACTCGAAGGGATATAAAAAAAGGCTAAACGAATTTTTTATATAAAAACAATTACGTGCAGTGCTGTCTTCGGCAATACCGAAGGCTTCAAACCTTTCATGAACATCAGAAAATTTTACTTTAACCGATTATTGCATATGAAATTTGTTGTTTATATTAAGTTCAGTCAGAAATTTAATTGAGTCAATTAACCTTTTAATTGAGCAACCGCTTTCTGCTGTTCGCACACAGTCAGCTGCTCGATTAGCGACACGAAGTCAGCTGCTCGATTGGCAACAGTGATGGAAAAGTTGTTATAATCCTACCTATATTTAATGTGAAAGTACATTCGGTACAAACACACCATTTTAGGTACATTTGGAACGTAGTCATATAACTTTTCATAAAATCAGTTCTTATTACCAGATTAACATTTAGCTTGGTAGGTCATGTGAAATAAAAAAGGAGGGCATTTACTTCAGGTAAGATTCAAATAGAGGACGCCTGAGGAACAATATATTTTGATAAAAACGTTTTAAATAGAAAATATTTACATATGTATACACTTGTCGTCAGCTGATTAAGTTAAGCGATATTTTGACCAGTTTTGGCAATTTTTCTCTTCCTTATTTAATGTTTATTATTTTTTACAAAAGCCAAAGGCATTTTATAATAACCGCCATATAAATCCACATTTCAAACTTTGTACAAAAATTATAAGAATTCAACAAATCTTAGCAATTTCCGTCAAAATTGTATACGTTTTATTCAGAAAAAATTTTAGGTATGCAGTTAAATTTGAGTGCTTTTGCTAAAGGTTATATTTTTTGTCTTTTTTCTATCTAGATCCTTACCTCTACCCCTGTTCGTTCCAATTACATTTATGTTATTCTGTTTCCCTTTATCTTCACTTTTATCTTTATTCTCTATCGTTAACAAAATCGATAGTAACATCCAACAAAATATCGATAACCAAACCGATAAAAATATCGATAACAAAATCGATGGCAAATTCGTTAAAAATTTAGGCAGCGAAATCGATTATTAAATCAAGAAACCCTCCATATCAAAAACGAAAACAATATCGATAACAAAATCGATAAAAATATCGCTAACAAAATTGATAAATAATTGATGACAAAATCGATAACCAAAATCGATTAGAAAATCGATAAAAATATCGATAACAAAATCAATAAATAATCGATAAAAAAATCGATGACAAATTCGATAAAAAATGCGATAGAAAAATCGATAATAACATTAGTAGAAAAAAACTATTAGAAAATCGATAACAAAATCGATAAATAAACGATAACAAAATCGATCAAAATATCAACAACAAAATCGATAAATAATCGATAATGTTCACATGGCTGCACAGCCAAATTTTTGCACAAGACAGGTGTCGCTAAACACATAACTGAAAAGTGGTTCGAAATCGTCGAACAGGTAGCCCTTCGCATCAGCTCCTACCAGTTAATGAACTAGTAAGTTTCTTCATGTTGATCTACTCGAATATTTACTGACTGGGATTATGGTTTCACTGCAAAGTGCGCCTAGCATCTTTAATCAACACAGCGGCAACAAAACGCCGCGCGCCTATCGGCCAACAGCACAACAACCAACAGTCGCTGTTGTTGTAGCTGTCATGCTTTCTCGTTGTTTGTAGAATCGTTGCGCTGTTGTTATTGGTACAGACTTTATTTATTTTGGCTCTGCCGGCTGGCACCACTGCCGCTCCTATTGCTCTGTACCTTTTGTTGTGGTATAAACTTGAAAAAATTCTTGGAATCGTTTAAATTTTGAATTAATTCTTTTGCCATGACTTTTTCTAAATTTCTCGTTGAATTTGTAGTTTTTTTTGCTTTTCGCTTACGTTTGCTTGCTTGCTTGTCTCATCTTTTGGCGTACTAGTTTGATGACTAAACAGCAGCGGTTGCGCAAACAGAGGCGTACATACGTAATGCATATATACATATCTACGTATGTCTGTACATTTATGAGTGCGTTGAAGGTCTCATCTGGGTATGGTTAAAATAGGGAAGTCAGTATTGCCTATTGTATGCTGTGTGTATGCCGTGTTTGCATATCCATTCGCAGAGCATTTGTTTGCCTTTTCTAAACGGCATCGAGTCATCGACATCTGTTGAAATTAGATTAAATAAAAATTATTTGAAATTTTCCGTTGCATCTGTTTTACGAATATAATTGGCGCATTTATCGGCACTACAGTTTGAAAAACTTTCCGAACAGTGAATAATACAAGCATGACATCTCTGCTACATAAACAGTCCAACTCCTATCCAACGAAGCCCCATATAACGAAAAATCCACTATAACGATGTGTTTGATAGGCGGCAACGTCTTCGATACATAAGAGTCCGACAGTCATTAAAAATCCAAATTTGGAATTCTCGAATCACCTGACCCCGCGAGGCATCACCCCCTGATAACTCGTGGCCTAAACCGAAACCGCCCCCTGTGAGAGAACAGTCCTAGTAGCATTGGATCTGTCAAAGACGATTGACACCGTCTTCACCTCCATAGAAGATATTGAGGCATCCTCTGTCCCACAGGGACTCAAACGGTGGTCAGTGAGTTATCTGAGTGGTCGAAATTAGCCAAGTCATTTTCAGGAACAAGACCAGCCATTCGATAAAAATTAAAGAAGGGGTTCCGCTGCTGTTTAATTACTACATTTCAAAGCTCCCTCAATCACTGAAGGGAGTCTCAATTGTCTCTTATGCTGACGACTGCTCGATAATGGTGTCCAGGAATGGAATTGATGGCCTATGCTCGAAGGTAAACGATTACCTCTCGGAACTTTCTCGCTGCTTCACTGCAATGAACCTAACCAACTCCTCTACGAAATCCTCCTTTTTACCACGTGGATGAGGGAGATCAGACTTTAGCTGAAAATTGACGTCGATGGCGAACCCATTCCCTCGGTGAATAACCCAAAAAATCCTCGGAGTTACTTTCGACAGTCTGCTCTTCTTCTCGGCGCATACAACCGTAATTTAGATGAGTACAGAGCAGCAACAAGGTCGTCAAGCCGCTAGCCGACAGCACCTGGGGCAGAGCAAAATAAACCTTGTTGACAACATACAAGGCCGGCAGCACCCCGGTAACATTTTTAGCAGTTTTTACTACTTTTCTTTTGGTTGTTTTAAGGTTCATTATTTTTATATAAAAGTATAGCTCTTTATCTAACAAATGCCGTGTAAATCAAAATTTCATACTTTGTACAAAAATTATAAAACTTCCACAAACTTTTCATCCCAATTTCAGGAATATGCTATCTTTTGTCGCGGGGTTGTAGTAGGAGTGTGAAACTACTTGAGTAAATGTGGTTAATTAATTCTGCATATTAGTGTACGAGTAGTAAATTTTGTTTATGTACAAATAATTTTCCGTATTATATGTGGCATGTGTATAGCTGCAAACACATACATACATACTAATGTTGCCACTCTAAATATTTCAGCCATTTTCCACTTATTCGTAAACATACATAAACTTGCATAAACAACTGAACAAACATATTTATGCATAAGATGCCTTGAAAATTGTTTTTAATTTCAAATTTACGATTTCATAAAACCACCACCTTCACCACCCAATACAACAATAGCAAAGCCATCATAGTTCATAACAAAATCAAGAATATGGAATTAAGGCAAAACAAAAAGAAAAATATTTAAATTTAAATGCAACAGTGGTAATGCTAAAGTAACAAATATAATAACAACCAAGTAATAGTTAGTATGCACTCATACAACTCCACCGCTGCACACGCCATTAACCGAAAGGAATTTTATATTTACATTTGAACCTCATTTGGTACTTGCTCTTAATATAAATTTACATGCTAGAATGTACAACCGAATGGAAAAATTCGAAACAGTAAAGGGTTTTAAGCTCGGAATCGGTACTAATTCTGCATACATATGTAAATAAGTGAATTAAATTTGATGTGGTTGAATTTCTACAGTAAAAATATAGTAGTTAGGATAATATACAGTGGCGAAAATATAAATAGGGACTCAACCTTTTGACAAGTTTTGACTTTTTTTTACTTAATATTTATTATTTTCGGCCTTGCTAGCATTCCGCAGGGCCTGGGTTCAAGCTTAGGTTCCGACTGCAACAAAATACAAAATAAAAATACAAGTTTTTTCGAATGGCGTTCGCCCCTTGACAGGCAATGGCAATCTTTTTTATTGCGATCTGGCATCTCTACTTAATAGTTATTCACTCATATCTCAAAAAATTCTGTAAGCTAAATAAATGAAAATGACAGTACATCGAGCAATGTCTGATTGGATGAGGGATGATGGAATGCAAGCCAGAAAGGCACACAAATATTTCAGCGCGTGGACTGGTATCGGAAATTTATATTTATGAGCAAACAATGCATGTCGGCTTTGGTACTTATAAGTTTATTTGCAGAATACAGAATTCTATATATATATACAAGTACATACTTATATACTCACATACATACCTGGGCATATTGATAATATCTTTATATTTTTATACCCTTCATGAAATGGTGCGACAGTCAATTTTACACAGACAAAAATCAATATATTGACGAAACTAAAGGCCAAAAATAGTAAAATTGCGTTTTTTGTGCTACTCTTTGATGCCAACATTTTTTAAAAGGATTTTGAAATTTCAAAGATATGATTAGTTCAAAAAAAATTTATTGCAATGCAGAATAAGTATATGGGTAGCTAATAAAAGAGAAAATGCTCTAAAATTACAAAGAGATAGTTTTTCCTTTTAAAATTTGTTCCTTGAAAACTCTTGAAAATTTGCTATATTTATTTAAAAAAAAATTATATTTCTTGGACTAATAAACACACGACCACATCCTACAATTTTTTCCTTATAACTCTATTAGCTTAAAAGAAAAAAATAATGAAAAGTCTTTTTCAATACCTATTCGCCTGTATGAACCCAAAACCTATACACAATTTTTCTAAATTATACAGAATTTTCTCTTCATTTGGTACCCATATTGTTATTCTACCTTGCATTGAAATTTTGAAATTAATTTTTTAATTAGTAATATCTTTCAAATGCCCGGTTGCACTTACCAAATTTTAAATTCTAACAGTCTGATAGATTTCAAAATTCATTGGTGAAACTGGACAAAAGTCCTTTAAAAAAATCCTGAATTCAGTGAGAAAAACTAAAAACTCAGTTTGACTATATTTGGCCCATAGTTTCGTGAGTGGAATATTAATTGTTTTGTGTATTTTGAAATTGTTTTGGTTTTTGTCGCACGACGTAGCTGCCAAAAAATTGTTAAAAAATACAATAATGGTTTGTAGTTAAAAATTCGGATGTTCATGAAGGGTATGAAGCCTTGGCAGCAGCCGAAGCTAGCACTGCTCTTA
>NW_023458556.1:18438033-18454071 GCF_013731165.1 Rhagoletis pomonella
TAAGAGCAGTGCTAGCTTCGGCTGCTGCCAAGGCTTCATACCCTTCAACATCCGAATTTTTAGCTACAAACCATTATTGTATTTTTTTAACAATTCTTTGGCAGCTACACCGTTCGACGAAAACTAAAACAATTTCAAAATACACAAAACAATTAATATTCTACTCACGAAACTATGGGCCAAATATAGTCAAATTGAGATTTTGTTTTACTCACTGACTACAGGATTTTTTTAAAGGACTTTTCACCAGTTTCACCAATCAATTTTAAAATCTATCAGATGGCGCAACCGGACATTTGAAAGATATTATTAATTAAAAAATTAATTTCAAAATTTCAATGCAATGTATGGGTACCAAATGAAAGAGAAAATTCTGTATAATTAAAAAAAAATATGTATAGGTTTTGGGTTCATACAGGCGAATAGATATTGAAAAAGACTTTTCATTATTTTTTTCTTTTAAGCTAATAGAGTTATAAGGAAAAAATTGTAGGATGTGGTCGCGTGTTTATTAGTCCAAGAAATATAATTTTTGTTTAAATAAATATTGCAAATTTTCAAGGGTTTTCAAGGAAAAAATTTTAAAAGCACATTTTTAATACATGTTCGTCCTTAAGCACCAAAAAAATATCTCTTTTTAATTTTACAGCATTTTCTCTTTTATTAGCTGCACAAATACTTATCCCACATTGCACTAAATTTTTTATATCATTTTTTGAATTAATCATATATTTGAAATTTCATTTAAAAAAATTTTGGAGTAGACTTAAAACCGTAATTTTACGTAATTTATTTTTGGCCTTTAGTTTCGCCAATATATTGATTTTTGTCTGTGTTAAATTTACTGTCGCACCATTTCATGAAAGGTATAAAAATATAAAGATATTATCAATATGCCCAGGTATGTATGTGAGTATATAAGTATGTACTTGTATATGTATATAGAATTCTGTATACTGCAAATAAACTTATATGTACAAAAGCCGACATGCATTGTTTGCTCATAAATAAAAATTTCCGATACCAGTCTACGCGCTGAAATATTTGTGTGCCTTTCATTCTGGCTTGCATTCCATCATCCCTCATCCAATCAGACATTGCTCGATGTACTGTCATTTCCATTTATTTAACTTACAGAATTTTTTGAGATATGAGTGAATACCTGTTAAGTAGAGATGCCAGATCGCAATAAAAAAGATTGCCATTGCCTGTCAAGGGGCGAACGCCATTCGAAAAAACTTGTATTTTTATTTTGTATTTTGTTGCAGTCGGAACCTAAGCTTGAACCCAGACCCTGCTGAAAGGTACCAAGACCAAAAATAATAAACATTAATTTAAAAAAAGCCAAAATTGTTCAAAAGATTGAGTCCCTGTTTATATTTTCACCACTGTATATTATCTTAACTACTATATTTTTACTGTAGAAATTCAACCACATCAAAATTGATCAACTTATGTATGCAGAATCAGTACCGATTCCGAGCTTAAAACCTTTTACTGTTTCGAATTTTTCCATTCGGTTGTACATTCTAGCATGTAAATTGATATTAAGCGCAAGTACCAAATGATTTTCAAATGTAAATATGAAATTCCTTTCGGTTAATGGCGTGTGCAGCGGTGGAGTTGTATGAGTGCATACTAACTATTACTTGGTAGTTATTATATTTGTTACTTTAGCATTACCACTGTTGCATTTAAATTTAAATATTTTTCTTTTTGTTTTGCCTTAATTCCATATTCTTGATTTTGTTTTGAACTACGAAGGCTTTGCTATTGTTGTGTTGGGTGGTGAAGGTGGTGGTTTTATGAAATCGTAAAGCATTCAAATTTAAAATAATTTTCAAAACATCTTATGCATAAATATGTTTGTTCAGTTGTTTATGCAAGTTTATGTATGTTTACGAATAAGTGGAAAACGCTGAGATATTTAGAGTGGCTACATCAGTATGTATGTATGTATGTGCTTGCAGCTATACACATGCCTCATATAATACGGAAAATTATTTGTACATAAACAAAATTTACTACTCGTACACTAATATGCAGAATTAATTAACCACATTTACTCAAGTAGTTTCACACTCCTACCACACCCCGCGACAAAAAATAGCATATTCTTGAAATTGGGATGAAAAGTTTGTGGACGTTTTATAATTTTTTTTACAAATTATTAAATTTTCATTTAAACGGCATTTGTTATATAAAGAGCTATACTTTTATATAAAAATAATGAACCTTAAAACAAGCAAAAGAAAAGTAGTAAAAACTGGTAAAAATGTTGCCGGGGTGCTGCCGGCCTTGTATGTTGCCAACAAGGTTTATTTTTCTCTGCCCCAGGTACTGTCGGCTAGCGACTTGACGACCTTGTTGCTGCTCTGTACTCATCTAAATTACGGTTGTATGCACCGAGAAGAAGAGCAGACTGTCCAAAAGTAACTCCGAGGATTTTTGGGTTATTCACTGTGGGAATGGGTTCGCCATCGACGTCAATTTTCAGCTAAAGTCTGATCTCCCTCATCCACGTGGTAAAAAGGAGGATTTCTTAGAGGAGAAGGTTAGGTTCATTGTAGTGAAGCAGCGAGAAAGTTCCGAGAGGTAATCGTTTACTTTGGAGCACAAGCCATCAATTCCATTCCTGGACACCATTATCGAGCAGTCGTCAGCATACGAGACAATTGAGATTCCCTTCAGTGGTTGAGGGAGCTTTGAAATGTAGTAATTAAACAGCAGCGGAGAAAGGAACCTCTACTTCAATTTTTCTCGGTTGGCTGGTTTTGTTCCTGAAAATGACTGACTAATTTCGACCACTCAGATAACTCACTGACCACCGTTTGAGTCCCTGTGGGACAGAAGATGCCTCAATATCTTCTATGGATGTGAAGACGGTGTCAATCGACTTTGACAGATCCATTGCTACTAGGACTGTTCTCTCACAGAGGCGGTTTCGTTTTAGGGCACGAGTTATCTGGGTGTTTAAGGCGTTAAGTGCTGTGTAATTTACGGAACCCATGCTGATGCCTCGCGGGGTCAGGTGATTCGAGAATTCTTAATATGGATTTTTAATGACGGTCGGACTCTTATGTATCGAAGACGTTGCCGCCTATCAAACACATCGTTATAGAGGATTTTTCGTTATATGGGGCTTCGTTGGGGAGTAGTTGGACTGTTTATGTAGCAGGGCTGTCATGCTTGTATTATTCACTGTTCGGAAAGTTTTTCAAACTGTAGTGCCGATAAATGCGCCAATTATATTTGCAAAACAGATGCAACGGAAAACTTCAAATAATTTTTATTTAATCTAATTTCAACAGATGTCGATGACTCGATGCCGTTTAGAAAAGGCAAACAAATGCTCTGCGAATATGAATCGCATACATACATACACACGGCATACAATAGGCATACTGACTTCCCTATTTTAACCATACCCAGATGAGACCTTTAACGCACTCATAAATGTACAGACATAAGTACATACATATGTATGTATGCATTATGTATGTACGCCTCTGTTTGCGCAACCGCTGCTGTTTAGTCATCAAACTACGCCAAAAGATGAGACAAGCAAGCAAGCAAGCAAACGTAGGCAAAAAGCAAAAAAAAAAACTACAAATTCAACGAGAAATTTAGAAAAAGTCATGGCAAAAGAATTAATTCAAAATTTAAACGATTCCAAGAATTTTTTCAAGTTTATACCACAACAAAAGGCATAGAGCAATAGGAGCGGCAGCGGTGCCAGCCGGCAGAGCCAAAATAAATAAAGTCTGTACCAATAACAACAGCGCAACGATTCTACAAACAACGAGAAAGCATGACAGCTACAACAACAGCGACTGTTGGTTGTTGTGCTGTTGGCCGATAGGCGCGCGGCGTTTCGTTGCCGCTGTGTTGATTAAAGATGCTAGGCGCACTTTGCAGTGAAACCATAATCCCAGTCAGTAAATATTCGAGTAGGTCAACGGGAAGAAACCTACTAGTTCATTAACTGGTAGGAACTGATGCGAAGGGCTACACCTGTTCGACGATTTCGAACCAATTTCGATTATGTGTTTAGCGACACCTGCCTTTGTGCAAAAATTTGGATGTGCAGCCATGTGAACATTATCGATTATTTATCGATTTTGTTATTGATATCTTGATCGATTTTGTTATCGTTTATTTATCGATTTTGTTATCGATATGTTTATCGATTTTCTAATCGACTTTTATACTAATATTATTATAAATTTTTCTATGGAATTTTTATCGATTTTGTTATCGATATTTTTAACGATTTCGTTATCGATTATTCATGGATTCTGTTATCGATTTTTGTTATCGATTTTGTCATCAATTATTTATTAAATTTTCATCGATATTTTCATCGATTTTGTTATCGATATTGTTTTCGATTTTGATATCCATGTTTTTCTCGATTTAATAATCGATTTCCCTATCTAAATTTTTCACGAATTTGTCATCGATTTTGTTATAGATATTTTTATCGGTTTGCTTATCGATATTATGTTGGATGTTACTATCGATTTTGTTAACGATAGAGGATAAAGATAAAAATGAAGATGAACGGAAACAGAATAACATAAATGTAACTGGAACGGACAGGGGTAGAGGTAAGGATCTTGATAGAAAAAAGACAAAAAATATAAAATGCATACCTAAAATTTGTTTCTGAATAAAAAGTATAAAAAATTTTAACGGAAATTGCTAAGATTTGTTGAATTTTTATAATTTTTGTACAAAGTTTGAAATGTGGATTTATATGGTGGTTACTTAGTGGCTTAGGCGTTTGTAAAAAAATAATAATAAACATTAAATAAGGAAGAGAAAAATTTCCAAAACTGGTCAAAATATCGCTTAACTTAATCAGCTGACCACAAGTGTATACATATATACATATTTTCTATGTAAAACGTTTTTATCAAAATATATTGTTCCTCAGGCCCTCCTTTTTTATTTCAATTGTCCTACCAAGCTAAATGTTAATCTGGTAATATGAACTGATTTTCTGAAAAGTTATTTGACTACGTTCCAAATGTACCTAAAATGGTGTGTTTGTACCGAATGTACTTCCACATTAAATCAAGGTAGGATTGTAACAACTTTTCCATCACTGTTGCTAATCGAGCAGCTGACTTCGTGTCGCTAATCGAACAGCTGACTGTGTGCGAACAGCAGAAAGGGGTTGCTCAATTAAAAGGTTAATTGACTCAATTAAATTTCTGACTGAACTTAATATAAACAACTAATTTATATATGCAGTAATCGGTTAAAGTAAAATTTTCTGATGTTCATGAAAGGTTTGAAGCCTTCGGTATTGCCGAAGACAGCACTGCAGGTAATTGTTTTTATATAAAAAATTCGTTTAGCCTTTTTTTATATCCCTTCGAGTTTACAACTTGTAGAACTTCCTTGAAGAGAGGGGGCAGATAATTCTATATATGTGCATACATAATTACGTACTCGTAGAAAAAGTGATCGAAAAAAGTTATAAGCGGCGTATTTCTTTGCTACCGATACCGGATTCATATCGGACTAGTTGCATTTTTGCAGCATATGAAGCACTCGTATGTATGTATGTACATGAGTATGTATGTACCTGCGGTTATTTATATAAAACTTTATATTTTTCCCAGTTTGTAGATATTTGAGTCTATTTTTATGAAAGCATACGCAGCCATTGAATATGCCACAGCATTTCAAATTAGCAGAAGCACATGAATATACTCACACATATGTATGTATATATGTAGCAAAAATAGCATTAGCACGAAACTACAAATAAAAGCAACTAAAAAAGCCGCCAACAAAAATATCGTCGCTTGGCGCGCAATGCCTCCTAACTATCCACCAAATGCAATACCACGCTAGAGATGGTAGAGGAAAAGAATTATTTTGGGTAGCCGGTCTCAGTGCTTGCCTACTTCACAAATTTAATTGTCAATAATTATAGCAGAAGCTCATATTTAGTAAGTTCAGTTAGAAAACCATTCAACAGTTTTGAACCAAATAAGTTTATACTCCATACATACAACCAGCATTTGCTAAACAAATAAACATTTGCTTGATTTTGCGTCGGAAAAGAAGGAGAAATGCAAATCAGAATTTTGGCTTGTAAAGAAAATCAAAAATATAAAAATTTGTGTGGGTGTGTACTTTACTTACATAGCCATTTCTGTATACGCGTATGAATCACTGGGAATTTTATGTGCAGTATCCGTTGCCGATATTCGTGAGATTTCACGAAGGCGCTGGACTGATCCCTTTTTTGCATTAATTGGAGGTAAGTAAGTCCTATGAATTGATTTAGGCAAAAAAAATCGTCCTAAATTTTCTTTGAGTTGATCGCTGTTTAGATCTTGGTGTGCGATATGCACATAAGGCAACATTGGCTTTTGTTTTACATTTTGTTGGATTTTAGACTGAGTATCTACTATACTTTCTGTATGCCACGCAATAAATCTTGAAGCGTCATGCAAAAAAAAAGCAATGAAATAAATTCTATTTTCTCTTTGTAATTTTCAAAAATCCGATTTTAAAACTTTACCTTTTTCTATTCTTATGTACAGACTTGCGTACTAATTTATACTCTGTCTGTATCTTTGCGTCTGCAATTTACTCTTGTCGAATTTATTTTTAGCATTATTTGTTTGTTTGTCCATGTGTGTATGCGTCTGCTCACGCTTTCTTGTTGGCCTCGCGCCAAAACTCAGCAAAGCAATCTGCTCGCTTACGAAATTTTTGCAAAATTTTTGCGCGGCGAAAATTCTTTTTTGCGATGCAAATTTTTCTACGTCAATTTTGCCTTCTCACTTCGATTTTGTTTGATTTTTTATTTATTTGTTTCTTATTTTATATTTCGCAATAAATTTTCCTCAATTTCAAATTTTGTCATCGCTGTCGGGGGAATGTTTTTTTGCAGCAGCTGCTTTTTAGAATACTTTCTGTAAAATAACTTACACAGTGGGCCGTATGCATAAAAACTAAGCAATTGCTTTTGCTTAAAATTTCATACCTTTCACTTAAATTTATTTGAACTAACTGAGTAAAAGGTCTGAAATTTTAAGAAAAAGTATTTGCTTAGGTTTTATGCTAGTGCTCATACTAAAAAAAGGTGGCTAGGTAAAATATGCGGGGTGGCCAGTATTACAAAATAAAAGCAGCTCATCAAAAGTGGCGAAAATATGAAGTCACTGAGACTTCGTACAAGGCGGCTTTTGGGATCGCTCATTGCGAATCTGGAGTCACATTTGGAAATCTCAAAATGGCGGACCCAATATGGCGGTTGGCTTTAAAATAAATGTATAAAATTTCTATGAAATTGTCTAATCTTTGAGTTTATGGGGTAGCTAATTGCGAATCTGAAGTCAGATTTTGAAAATTCAAAATGGCGGATTCAATATGGCGGAGCACTAAAAAAAGTATTACATTTTTATGAAACTTGCTCTATGAGGGTATTTGGGTTAGCTGATTATAAATATGAATTTAGTTTTCTAAAGTCTAAAATGGTGCATAGTTATTATATCGGACAAATATAAAAAAAATAAAATTATAAAAAATTAAGATATTAAAACAAGGAAATAGGGTTTCAAAAATAGCCCTACAATCTCCACTTAGTGGGCCCTGGATACTACACCAGGTGTTAAAACTTTTATATTTTGTTTGCGAGGAGCACCTTTCCGAAAAAATAGTGGGCTATTTTTGGATGAAAAAATTACATCTACAACCATAATAGGGCCGATTATTTTTTTATTGATTCTTGCTCTTCATAAAATACGTTGCATGCTCTAAGATTAATGAAACTAAAAGCCCGCCAAGAATAACTGAACGGTTTTTAATCCCAGGAAATGTTCCACTGCTCATAAAAAAACTAGTAAATATGTATGTATTTATACTACGTAGGCATGTGCACCAAAATATTTCAGTATTATAATTAACTCCATCGAATAAGTCAGTACAAATATGGTCAAATGAACTACAACTCGAATGTGTGCTTAAAAAGAGAGTGTGTGAGTGATTTCGCTTCGAGTGCTTGGAATATTTTTCCATTCAAATGATAATTTTTTTTTACTTGCAGCAGATTTTTTTCTGCAGCATCGATTTTTAATGTATAATTGCACATATTAAAATAAATTCAATAAAAAATGAAAATAAAAATAAAAGATAAATGCAAGCAATGAAAGTTGCAAAGGAAGAGCGGGCGAATAAAAAAGAATAAAAATACAAATGAGCTCCATGGAATGGTAGTAACTTGCAGCAATTCAACGTCAACTCATGCAAATTTCATAAAACTTTCAGCAGTCGTAGCAAAAACAATAAAAAAAAAAACAAAACATGCGAAAATTATATTTTCATTCAACGAGTATGGAAGAGTGGTTTCCATATGTTTGCATACGCATTTATGTATATACATATACGTCTATGTATTAGTGTTGCCAGATTTTGTTCCAGTCATACGGCACAATCGCATAATTTGTCCCAAAAATACGGGATTTACAAAAATTTAACGCGAAAAATGAGAAATAAAGGATTTTCTTTCAAAGCCTAACTACGAACCATATATTCAAATTTAAAATCATGCTGTTGGAACTTATCTTTATTTATTTATTGTTGGTAATTTTCATTTAAATTATGGTTCGATCTATATCAGATACCACATAAAAGTTTCAAAGCTTGCACAAAGTTCACAAAAACTAATTAAAGTTAGAAAAAAAAATCATCAAAATTTTTATTTTTTTTATTAGATTTCCTAAAAAGATACAAGAAGTATGCAGCTTTATAGCTCATTTTAGTATAATAAAATGCCTGTTTCAAGTCGAAAATTCGGGAAAAATCTTGTCCCGGCGGAATATTTCAAATTTAATGCAAAATAGAGGACATTTGGTAACGCTAATATATATTGCAAAAATATGTGTCCTAATAGTTGGCAACATACATATGTAGGTATGTATGAATGTGTTGATGTGTGTGTATGCGCGTGGCATAATGCAACACCCAAGCGTTTGGTAAATTTTAATACAGATTTTATATTTTGTTGTTGAAATTACAGTTTTTGTTTTAAGAGCTTAATTTATATGTACACATTAACAATGTATACATACATACATACATACATACATACATACATACATACATACGTACGTACGTACTATAAACAAATATAAATGTGTGCTCCCATTATATGGTCGACAGCGCATTAATTGAAGGACACTCAATTATAATTTGAAGTGTAGTAAAATAATTGCATGAATACGTGAATGAATAACTGAATAAATGAATGAAGTGGCTGGCTCGCTGTATGAAAATGAAAACGAGAATGAAAATGAAAATTTCAATATTATCCTTTCATTCGCAAGCAGAAATTGTATGCGATCAAGCTGCCTATTCACATACACACATATGTATATACATATAAAGAGGGGTTTTTATTCCTTCGAGTGTTTTGCGAAAAATATACAAATTGTGGTCTTAAATGTGTGAAGTGACTTGCAAAAGAGTAAGTAAATTAGGCAGTTATTTAATAAGTAAATGAAATTTAAAAATTAACTATGATCATACATACTTGTATGTATATCGGAATATGGTGGTGACACCTTTTTAGAGAACGGATATAAGAGGTTTACCTAACCCCGCGCATGGCAAGTTTCATATCATCGTGATTAGCTGTGCGTGAGCAGCAATCAACTAAAAAAAAAATATGAAATATATTTTGAAATCAAAATTAGTTCTATTTTTTAATTTTAAGAAACTAAAGGATCAAACATTAATTTTTTTCATATCAAAGTTCAGACTTTTTACCAATCTCAGACCACTGTGCATCGCCTTTGTTTCACTTTTTGCATTATTTTTGATTTTTAAAGCATCAATCCAAACAATATCCTTGGAACTTTGTGGCAATCGATCTGGTTGGGATTGGAATCGCAGGTGGACGGAAAAACAAAACACAATTTTTCCAAGCACTGAGTTCCTGAGGCCTAAAGAAAGTGTTTAAAGGCTGGAAAAAGATAGGAGGGGTGGGAATTCATTCCTGCTCTTCAAACTTACCAGAATCTTTTAAAAATCTGAGTTTTCTGAGGAAAAGAAAACCTAGCTTGTATATTCTCAATGCATCCAAACCAAAAATATACCATCTCAGCCTGGCGAAGGCTGGCCATCTGCAGAGAGTAACCACTGTACTATATCTATCCTTCAGCAAGATGTGCATAATGCCTACGGTGATCCTCAGTGCTATTAGGGCTCGTCGCTCACTCCTTCTCTGTCTGAGAAGGAATTTCGCTACCATTCGGTGAAGTCTTTTCAGCAAAAAAACTTTACTGTTTTGAAGGTGTCAGTACTGCACCAACAGCTCTGCTTGACCTAATAATTGGCTCTGGTCCAATTGAATGATCTAAAGAACCGCAGCTCGCCAAATTCATCAAATATTCGTTTCCGACATCCACACAAATTAGAGCTCATTCCATTTTGCAATGAAGTTTAACCTTAACTTACTCTCTCGAACTATTTTTGAAGATATGCGAGCGGTTTGCAAGCCTTAAGGGCAGTTTGATTGTCACTGTAGACGCTGATTTTTTCGTATACGCCACCTTTCGCCAATTATCCAGTCCGCTCCTTAAAGTATTGCAAAGCCTTCCGATGCCATTTATCCTGAAACCAGCAGGTGTAAGCAAGTAGGCAGTTTTAAAGAGCGAAAGTTTGCGATGTGAGTAGTGTCTTTTCTCGCCCTACCAGGTTTTCGTAAATTAATGCAACCCTTTACTTTGCTTGGCCGTTGAACAATTCATAAGACATAAACAAAAAATACATTTAAAAATTAATATCCTTACAACCTCTGCGAAACCGGCAGGCAAGTGGAAAGGAAACACTCGTGAATATATAAATACATACATATTGTTGAAATTAAAAATGATGGCGGTATAAAGTGAGGAAAAGTAAGGCGTAAAATTAAAAATAAATAAAAATAAAAATTGGCCAAATAAACAAATTCATGTACGCACATACAAGGCCTTGCGCGATGCCATTGAGAGCAATGAGACTCCCTACAGCAATCGACGACAGGGAGACACTCAGCAACCAGAGAACATTGCGAAATACAAACGTAGGCAGAAGATCCCAATGACGCCAATGCAATGCAATGAAACAAAAAAAAAACAACCAACAATTCAAAAATCGGAGATAAAATTGAAAGAAGAGAAGGTAAGTAGGAATGATGGCGGGGACGAGGGCGGTAAAAACAATGCAATCCTGTGAAATGAAGCGAAATTCCACACAGTCGATTGGCTGCAATCAGTCGGCAGAACAAAGCCAAAATGTTCGCAAGAATATGTGTGTGTGTGTGCGTGTGTGTGTGTGAGTGTACATAAGTATGAACTCATATGCAGCTATGATTAAAAGAAGCACATACGAATATACAGCCAGACAGATAGGCAAGCAGAGCAGCCACTTTATATCCAACAAGGCGCTCTGTTATTTGTTTGAGCATAGGAGCACAAGACCTGGGGCTGCAAAATTACATTGGCTCCAGCAACAACTCAATGCAAATCAAATTGTAAAATTCAGTACTCAGTTAAGTGTAATAATAAAAAAAATGTCAGCAATGAAGCAGTCAATGCCGGCCGTGTATGTATGTATGTACATAGTAGCGGGCGTACATGGCGTATGAGCAACAGCAAGCAGCCATTTATGTGCATACAGTGCCGGCCACGTGAATAGCGCCCCTTTGGACCCTCATTATTGACAATTTTCCTTTCGTTCATTCTTCATTCATTTCTTATAAAAATGTTGCATATTCTATAACAAAAATAATGTAAATTCGATTTTAAAACGTTATACAAAATTTATAAAAATTCAACAAACTTTCATCAAAATTTCAGACTATTTAAAAAAGAATGTTTAGAATTTCTAAAAATTTAGCGTATACATAACAAAAGCAATGTAAATCTGATTTTCAAACTTTATAAAAATTTATATTACATAATCCAAAAAATGTTCATCAGAATTGTTTACGTTTCAAACAAAAAAAATTTTAGTATGGTGATTTATAGCCCGTTTCATTTTAGGTGCAAGTTTCATGTTTCTAAAAGTTTGCGTTGATACTACAAAAATTTTTTTTCCGAGGGTGTTGCGCATTTGCTTGCTTATAAAAAACGACAGGCGAACATACTTTTTCTGGAAGAAATTCCAAAGCACCTTAACAAAAAAATATTATGAGCTACAAAACTGCATACTAAAAAACATACTAAACATTTTTTTTTTTTTTAATTGAAATTTATGTATAAATTTTGAAATTCTAAGTAACATGGTTTTTACATATATAATTTTATATACAAGTAATTAATATTAAATAAACAAAAGAAAAACGTTCAATACTGACGATCCCAAGGGGGAGCTATTTAAGTGACCGGCACTGTATGCAGACATATTTGTATATGATATGCCTTTATGTGTGCACAATGGTTGAGTGAGTTATTCATATGTTTACACAGATACATGTACATATGCAACTTAATTAAATATTTACAGCTATAAAAGCGCACAATATTTTCTGTGCAAAGTTGAGTTTAATAATAATAAAGATGAAATTTTATTCGTCATAAATTTGGATGAATACATAATTACTTCTTACTATTCTCCATTCTCCTCTTAGACTTTGCCCACATCAATTGCACGCTGGGACTTTCTGCATTAAAATAATTTATATTTAACCCTGCAAACACGTACCTTCTCCCACTTCCAGCCATGAATTAAACTCCAGCCTTCTCATGGGCTAGTTTTTTTTTTTTAATTTGGGGTATCCTAACACTACAGGAACTAAAACTTACCTAATCGGAAAAACAAGCAACTAAGATCAGACACGCCACTAAGTATGTTTTATATGCATAATTAACAGGAAAAAAAATATATATTTTTAACTTTTTATTATTTTTCCCCCTTTTATTTTTAAATCAAGAATAAGAAACAATTTTTTCTTGACCTTATTCGATCAGAAACCAGTCGGACATGCAATAACAGCAAAGTTCTAATCTAAGTTTAATGTACTTTTGAAGCAAAACATATGTTAAAACAGTTCAAAAAGTTTCTACAAAATTCCTGGAAATACCCAAAAGCAAACTGCCGGAAACTCTCGAGAAATCGTAATTGACTCATGAAAGACCCCGAAACAATTTTGAAAAGTCTTTAAAGCTCTCGAGAAACTACAAAGCAATCCTCACAAAAAAAAAAACGCGAAAGCTGCCTTAAAGCCTAAAATCGCAAAAAACCTAAAATCTTGCGAAACTCCCCTAAAGTTCGAAAAAACTCTTACCAAACTTGAAGTGTCTAAAACCCTAAAGTTATCATAAATGCCTTCAAATTGAAGCCGAGGTAACCTGGAGTTTCTCCTAAAAAAATTTAAGGCGAAATTTTGCCCTGGATTTTTGCCCTAAAACAAATAAGCAAAAAATATCACATTTTTAAGAGCCATGAAGAAATTCTATTCTTTTAGGAGAATACGAAACGACAATATTTCTGCTATCAGCCGGAAACCTATTTCCACTTATTTGGCGTTAAAAAAAAAAACGAAAAATATTAAGTTTTAGTTTTTCCGTTTCCATAGCAAACGACTTGAAAATTTTGTGATTTACGAATATATTAAAACCACGTAACATTTGATGACAAATCCTTGAGTTTACGTACTGCTAGTTATCACATAAATATTATAAACCATAAAAAAGAACCGACTTTTGGAAATATTCTTGGACCTAACTCTCAGCAGTCAAAGCGTGTTTTCATCTGGCACAAAGTGACAAATCACCGATGAGCTAGCAATGTTGGACATATTCATATAGAATTCGACATTGTTCTCTTTACTTAAAACGAACTGGGAACTCTTTGTCTTTATTATAGAAGAGGGTAGAAATAGCTCCAGAAATTCAATCACTACTACGCATCGGCTTCAGCTTTAAGCACTCTTAAGAAACTAGACGATACAACCAGGAGGAACTTACAAACTTCTGCTAGACACTGTTCAGCAGGATGATATTAGCCGGAACGGGGTGTACGAACACTCACTTCTGGAAGACAACAGTACCTGACAACCAAAACCATTAGCCCTGCACAAATTTCCAGCATCGGATGGCATCTATAATTGTTTCCTTCGGCAAGGAATTGTTCATATGGCCCCAATTGTTGTCCATGCTTAGAACAACAAAATCAGTATGAAGTTAGAAGACACGATACTAACAAACTGTTATTCGGCTTACTTAAGCTCGGTAGTAGGCCAGTAAACAAAAACAAAAAAATTTCAAAACATTTTTCGAAAGAATCGATATGTTCACGAAATTATGGGTCAAATATAGTAAAACTTCGTTTTTAGTTTTTCACTCTAACGTCAGTATTCTTTTTTCAAAGGACTTTGAAATTTTAAAGATATGACTAATTCAAAAATTTATTTACAAGAATTAGTACAATGTAGAATAAGACTATGAGTACCAGAATGAGAGAGAAAATTCTGTAGAACTTAAAAACAATTAAGTTTTTTGGTTTACAAGGACGAGTTGGTATTGAAAATGTGCTTTTAATAAATTTTATCTTTTTAAGTTCATAGAGTAAGCAGCACGAAATTTCAAAGTCCTTAAAAAAAAATGACGTCAGAGAGAAAAACTTAGTACGTAGTTTTACAATAATTTACCCATAGTTAACGAATATATTAATTTTTTTGTGTTTAAATTTACTTTCGCTCGGTGTTTTCGGTGAATGTGTTGTTCCAGCCACACTCGCTGCTTTGTAAATGAAGTTACTCACTGCCCGGCATCAAAGCAATAAAATGCGTTTTTTTTTTTTGGTTTGCTGTAGTAACTACTTTCCTGCGCAAAATTCCCACACTTGCATACATTTGTTACTATTTTACATCACATAATTTTCTAATTCAAAAGATTTTTGCAAACAACATTTTTTCCAACATTCCAAAGCAGGCATTCCAAAATTCGTTACCCTATGCAAAAGTTCGTAAATGCTAGAAATTGGAAATATACATACACACATGTGCATTTATTGCCGTATGAATGGGAGTGTATATTGGTGTATGTATGTATCTATATACACTAGGCGTATGACTATTTTTTAAATTAAATATACCCATGCGGAGAAGATGAGGAATGATGAAGACCCAATAAAATAAAGTTTTTTCCTACATTTTTTAAGAAGTCGCCACAGATAGCTCCGCGAAAGGAAATCATTTGTGGTAAAAAACATACATACATACATACATATCTTACTTTCGGCACGTTTTGAGAAATCGCGAGTTTCATAAAACACGACGAGTTCCATATATGAAAATTACATAAATTCTTTATGATATTGCAAGTCAACCTAATTAAAAAAAAAATAAATAAAATTTTAGAAAACCATTTTTGATCGCAGTTATATTTTCAGTTGACACTGCCATCTGAGGCCTTGAGCGCCAGAGTAGCCTGAGGGACATTTAAAAAAATAAAGTTGAAGTGCACCTAGAATCGAAACGGAAATAGTACGAGACATGCTCTCTTAGTTTTCTTTTACTATAATATGTAACATCTACTAAAAAAAATTTTTTGCAGATAGGCATTTCTAAAAAAATTTAAATTCTATAAAAATTTTTAATTTTGTCAAGTTTATCGACAGTTTGTGACGTTAGATGAATACCCCTATTATTTTTGTGTTTTTTTATTTTATTATTCCTCATCCTCATACATATGTACATACGTATATATAATTTTAAAAAAGTCACATGCCTAATGTATGTATGCGAGTGAACCAGCTGTGACGTGTGTCTAGAGGAGAATGAATCACTCATACGACACGTTGGCAATTTTCAGTTTGAATGCCAGTGGCAGGAGAAAAGTAAAAACAAAAAAAACTATGGGTGCCAAAATAGAAAAAGAAACGTAAAAAATTATGTTTCGCTTGTAAAATGCAAAGCTAATATACAAATATTTGTTACAAATTTCACAGCAATATTTCGCAGCACTAATTTACTGTTCATTCCCAGCGCAAAATATTCTCAAAATAAGGCATTTTACAACTCAC
>NW_023458556.1:18454171-18455776 GCF_013731165.1 Rhagoletis pomonella
CGAACACAAACAAATGGCTGTAGTGTCAAACAAGAAGAAGAAGTAAGTAAATGTCACCCGCCCCTTGATAATGAAGCCCTGAGAAAACTAAATTGCTATGAATGACCTAGTCATCTACGTTGTTGGCTGGCATCGGGACACTATTTCCACAAGATTGCAAGCTGCGCTATAATAAACTGAAGACTGGTGTGCTAAAAGGAATTGCCATTAAACACACAGAAGTCCACTATTGTCCCATTTACCAAAAAAACATTAAAGTCAACTTGACTAGACTCACCTAGGCAGGGACAGAAATTGAGTTCTCAGCAAAGGGTACTTCGAACAAGAGGCTCAATTTGAACACACATATCTTTCATAACAATCCTGGTGGGCGAAAGGCATCACCGGAGCTATGCGCACCTGTCTAACGGATGCACTTGGCGTCTTTAGAGGCATTACACCCTTGTCCATTCGGATAGGAAAGGATGCCCAATAGAATCAGCATGAAAAGTGGAGATCTTCGATTTCATTTAGAGGTTTACAAGCCATTCCTATAAGTTTCCACTATCAAGCTACCGAAATTATCCTTATGAATGCTCCTGAAAGGGACTGTTGTGAAGCGAAAATATTTATGAGTGAGTAGCGTGCCATGTATGGTATACCGATGGATCGAATATAGACGATGGGAGTACTGGGGCAGGCGCACTTGAACCAAGATTCCCGAAAGGAAGTGAATGGGACAATAAAATA
Organism: Rhagoletis pomonella; assembly: GCF_013731165.1. Taxonomy (NCBI): domain Eukaryota; kingdom Metazoa; phylum Arthropoda; class Insecta; order Diptera; family Tephritidae; genus Rhagoletis; species Rhagoletis pomonella. The sequence goes on from NW_023458556.1 coordinate 18,454,901, forward strand.
GATTCATAACTCTTACAGGAGAAACTCCTAAGCCCCTTTTAACACAGCAGGGATGGTCTTAAAACTCTTACTGACTATCTAAGAGGACACTGCTACACCTTTTTCAGTTTTAGTTCAGAAAGTTGCAATTTAGTTAGATTCAGAAAGTTACAATTCATGTTCAGAATTTCCATTTCAAATTCAGAATTTCCATTTCAAATTCAGAAAATTGCAATTCATATTCAGAATTTCTATTTCAAATTCAGAAAATTGCAATCAAATTCAGAAAATTACAATTCATATTCAGAATTTCTATTTCAAATTCAGAAAATTACAATTCAAATTCAGAATTTCCAGTTCAAATTCAGAATTTACAATTCATATTCAGAATTTTTTTATTTTTTTTTTATTAGGAAATTCTACATAGTGCATCTACACCTTTTTCAGTTTTAGTTCAGAAAAAGAAATAACTCCACGAAAAATTTTGCCGATACGTTTGGTAAACGAGTATTTTGGTCCGACCACCGCGGTTTGATTGTGTTAAATATTAAAATATATAATTTATAAAAAGAATTAATAGCGAAAATGTTAAAAACGGCGATTTTTGTGATGATATTAGAAAATTCTACATAGTGTATCTAAAGTTTCTAAGGCGTTGTTTACTTTCACTTGAGAATTTTCAAATTCGGCAAATCTCAAGTAGCGGCTGGAACGTGCTAGATAGTATACCAAATAAAATTGAATTGAAAACTTTGTGACACAGTCGCTTCTAAAAATTCTTTACATCGCACAGTGAATATACATTTTCTGAACTTAAATTAGAAATTTCTGAACTTCAATTATAACTTTCTGAATTTGAAATAAAAGTTTCTGAATTTGAAATGGAAATTCTGAATA
>NW_023458556.1:18455876-18457577 GCF_013731165.1 Rhagoletis pomonella
TATAACTTTCTGAATTTGAAATGAAAGTTTCTGAATTTGAAATGGAATTGTAACTTTCTGAACTTAAATTGTAAACTTCTGAATTAAAAATGGAAATTCTGAATATGAAATGTAACTTTCTGAATTTGAACTGGAAATTCTGAACTTGAATTATAATATTCTGAATTTGAAATGGAAATTCTGAATTTGAAATAGAATTTCTGAACCTGAATTGTAACTATCTGAATTTGAAATGGAATTTCTGAATATGAATTGCAACTTTCTGAACTAAAACTGAAAAAGGTGTAGTTAAGGTATCACTTGAATAAAATGTGGCTTTCTGTAGAGATGGACTGCAGGTTTTGTCAGCTGGTGGAGGCCATCCCAAAACATGTGGAATGATTATTTTCTTCATCCAAAATTTGTAAAATGGTACTCACAAAGCTTAACTTCTTAGGGTTTAGCACAATAGTTATTTTTAGGTTGCAACTGTAACTTAAACAAGTAATTTTTAGCAAAAAAAAAACCGACTTCAACTCCCATATAAAAAAAATATATATATATATATATCTCACGATCCACTGATCGGATCTCAACCAGATTAGTATGGGACCACCTCTGAGACACTACCTTTCCGATGCAATTATCGAAATCGGTTGACGTGGTCCAAAGTTATGCGGTAACATACATACAAAAAAAAAAAACAAAAAAAAAAAAAAATATATTCCGACGAACTGATAACCTCCTCCTTTTTTGGAAGTCGGTTAAAAAAACAAAACCTGTGCACATCTATTTAGAATCCCAGTTCTTTAATTTGGCTTCTCATTTCGAAATCATTCGAATCCGTGAGTATAAAGTTTCCATCAGCTCCAGACTTTTAGAAAAACGTTTTCTCACAATATGGAGCTGATGGAAACTTTATACTTACGGATTCGTAATGAGCACAAAAAAGTCAATCAACAGCTTTAATATTTGCCGCAACGATATCACTGTTGCCTTGTGTTATGTTTCCACCTAAATACTTACTTTGTAAAACCTTTTCTTGAATCAGATTAAAGATATTTTCTTGGAAAAAATAACAGGAATCATGGTTATCAGTCATTATTGCGAACATTCACTAACGTATCCACTAATATTAGGTCTGTTTGACATTGAGTACCTTAGTGTTCATTAACTCCAATACCCAATAGCGCATGTATGTTTTGTCAAGTCGTGATTAAATAGTTCTACAATAGGAGAGATTTGCAGTTGTGCACTTATTTAGACAGCATAGCGAGGACTTAAGCAACTTGTCGAATTGCGGAAATTTGTAGAAGGCAGGTGCGCGTGTGCGGGAGGCAAGTAAATATATTAGTTCAAATATACATATGTATGTACATATAACCTACGAATGTAAATAAATTTGTACATGCATATCTCAAGCCCTCAAACAATAAATAAACATTTTGGCTGACCACAACAAAGAAAGAAGGCAAAAACAAAGCGACCAAAGAAAAGCAAAATATTTTGCAAGATCATCCGAAAGACGACAAGTCTGCTTAGATGACCATTTGCCTCGTCTGCGACTGTCATCATCCGCTACTTAACTGCTGAGCAATTGTCACTGGAGCAAAGCGCAGCAGCGTAGCCCAGAGGCTGGCATCATTTCCATACTTATCCTTTCGCAATTATCTATTAAAACAAAGATTTACGCTTGCAAATGGATTTTAATGGGCTGGATTA
>NW_023458556.1:18457677-18487847 GCF_013731165.1 Rhagoletis pomonella
TGAAGGGTATGAAGCCTTGGCAGCAGCCGAAGCTAGCACTGCTCTTACCTGTTTTTTGTTCGGATTCGTTGAGCTTTAGCGTAGAAAGCTAGAATGTTCAACCATTTTATGTGCGCTTATTTGATATACTATGCATCTTTATATACTTGTATAAATTTTCTATATGTATATACATATGTATGCTTATATGAATGTACTTATATATGTATGCTTAGTATTTATTTGGCTTGCGCGTAATATCTTCGTCCGCGTTGAAAGAACAAAAGCGCAAAAATTCATGGAATTCCTTAATTTGATATGAAACTGAAATGAAAATCAAGCGAAGAATAAATTCGCAAACACATACATATACATATATGCATATTAGGGTGCGCCTTATTTTTCAAATTTGCCCCACAAAACAAGACTCCTCCTCGCTAAGGTTCTTTTGGTCATAAAATGTGTTCTATGAAAAATTTTCAAAATTGGATAAAGAAAAGGCGTACCTCAAAAGTCCTTAAGTTACCTGACGAGTTATGAAAACGGCGTAGCCACAAAAAACATTTCTACATGCAAATAGGGCACACACTAATGCACATACACACATCTGAGAGCGAAACACATACATACACGGGTATTAAATGCATAACAGGAAAAAGTAAAAATTAAATTTGTTATAAATGCAATGGCTGAAAATAATATCATCTAAGCAGAGGCTGTACGAGTGGAAAAGAAATAAAGAATTAAAAAGAAAAATATAAAACTTTCGCGGGAAAGAAAAAAAATAAAAAAACATTACTGAACACGAGCGCGTCAAACGTTGAAATATTTCATTATGATGTCGAAGAAGCTGCAATCGTAAAAAAATACTTTTAAATATAAAAACAAAAAAATTAACCAAAAGAGCCATAACCAAACCAGGGAGGAATATAAATTAAAAAACCGACAACAATAAAGTCTAAGAATAACAAGAAGGTGAAAGAATATAATAAACAAAAAAAAAAACAGTACGCACAGTTTTGTAGAAAAATTCCTGCAAACATTTTATAAAAGTAATACAGCCACACACACACAAACACACTGAAGCGCAAATCAAACTCAACAGCAGCACACACACCCACCCAAGCGCACAGCGGCTAACAAAATTAAAAGTGCCTTACAGCTGCCAGCTGGCGCCTCACGGCTCGAGACTGCAGTTGAGACCCATATATCACTTGAAAAGGTAGATATACCCCACTCAGCCCCCTCACCCCCCTTCCAGCCAGCTGGACTCAATAGCTCGCTAGAGGGCGTTCAAGTGCGGGCGCGTGCAGCTTTGTTTGGCTTGCGGCGGCGGCGGCGGCGGCTCACTGGCGGTTAATAGCCACTGACTGACTCCTGTTTGCTGGCCAGTTGGGTAGCCGGTGTTGCTGCTCAATTGAAATGAAACGTTTGAATGCGCTCGACTTCATACAATTTTTCAAAAAGCGAGCGCGGGCGCGTGGGCGCTGTGCTGTCGAACTGTGATGAGTCCATCAATGGAAGAGCAAGGGGAGGGAGTGAGTGAGAGGATGGCTGTATGGTTACTTAAGTGTATAAATGACTGCGGTTTGATAGTGAACAAGAGCGCGGCTGGGCTCGTCCTGTAGCACTGATGTGAATAATAAATAATAAAATATGTATGTATGTAAGTATAAACACTGAATGTTAAAAAGAAAAAAAATCTAAATAAATATGGGAAGCCCTTGAAAATTGAAGTTCTGGTAAGCGATGAGAATAACTCTCATGTATCATTTATAATGGGGACGAGTAGCTTATACTGTTAGTATTTGGCTGCGTTTTTACTTTTCATCCAGAGGAAATTGCGCTCAAGTGTTTTAAAATCTCTTTCCAATGCGGATTTTTGCAAGAGGTCGCTCATTGGGCCTAAGCGAACGACACTACTTGAAGACTTCATTGTCTACGTCCAAACACAAATCTGATAACGACGTAATACTCCCTTACATGACGGCTCTAGTAGGCATCGAAAGGTCTATGGTCTTCCTATCTCGTCCAGGTTCATCGCCTCCCTTAGTTGGTGTGACGTCTGCCATTGCCGTCATGTGCCGAGCATTTGCAATTTATCTATTAAGGAATCGGATATACGCGTACCAGAATGCCTGCCACTAAATTACTGGAGTCCTCATGCAATGTGAAGGGTGGTAAATTTTTTCCGTTGGAATCTATATAGCTTTACAAAAACATCTTTGAGTTACATCAATGCTGCGTGTAATACGTAATTCATGCTTCTTCATTAAATCTAATTTAACTAGCTCTTTATTCCCGTTCTGCTGTTGTATTTGTATACTAGTACTTTTCATTAATGAAAATATTATGTAATTTCTGTTCATTCGCGTATGAAATATTTTTGGTTATAGCCCTGTGTAATCTGCAACTAACTCCGCGCCACAACGCCGCGCACACCTAACACAAATTAAACAGCCACCCAGCCAACCAACCAGCCAGTCAGCCAGTTAGTTAGTCTATCCGGCCGCCCGCATTGCTTCTACGCCGCTGTTTATGTTCTGTTTCTTGTCCGGAGTGGGTATCTTATTCCACGCTTTGCAGCACGTCAGTCATGCTGGAAACGTAATATTGTGGGAATTTCATTGCGAACGAAGTGCAGCGCCGTGGAATTCCATTTGTGCCGCATATTTTTCTGAAAATCTACATATAAATAAATACATATGTACGTATGCATGCACTTACATACCTAGGTATATTCGTATGCAATCCTTACATACATATTTAAATATTTTTTTAATTTAACAGCGACTACATACACAAGCCTATCTACTTATAATAAAGTAGTTGAGAATTTTACTATGTGCATGTACACATATGTACATCTGTATGTATGTCCCTCAGGGTGGTCCTTAAACGTATGAAGCATATTTTTACATCAACCCCTACGTCGATGCTAATATAGTCGCAGATATTACGCATAAGTTTGGGTCCCGATCAGAAACGGTTTAGGCGTGTCGCACAGTGGCCAAAGTTCAGATTACCCTATGAAGACTCGAAAAATTTAAATTGAATAAAAATAAAACAAATGAAAATTTAATAATATGTAAAGCAGTTTTTTAGTTAAATTTTGGGACCATTAAATTGGTACCACTGTAAGAAATAATACCGTGTAATAAATTGTCTGTAAACTGGGAGGCTGTATGTATAACATATTTTTAATTTTTTTATTTATATTTACTTTTAATTTTTTGAGTCTTCATTTTGGTAATCTGAACTTTGACCCCTGTGCGACACGCGTTAACCGACCCCAATCGGGACCCAAAATTTATATCTGATATCTTCGACTATAGTAGTATTGATTTTGGGTATTTTCTTTAGCCGTGGTATTACCGATTGAGGGAGTGAGACTGAAACAAATCGTTGAATTGATTTTTAAGGACCACCCTTATGTGCATATGCATAATTGCATGATTGGTTTCGTACTTCGATTTCGCTCCAAGGCTAGAATTCGATTCGGCTTCCACCAGCAATTGCATAAGAAGTAATAAAATAACTTTGCAATCATAAATCATAGGTAGTGCAACCGCAAGCGAATTAATACCAAATACCTACAAAACAGACACACTCATGTCTACATTAGACTGCCTAATGCTTGATATAAAGAAAAATCGGTTGTCCTTCTCCAAGCGGATTATAAAATTTTACGAAGTTTTTAAACTCCACCAAAATAACTGTGTGCCGCTAGACCAGAAGTTAGAAAAAATGTAAATGGAAGAGATCGGCTTTTAAGTTTTTTGAAAACATGAATATTAAGCTTAGCACTTGCTTAAACAACTTTTAATTATTTGAAGTATTTAACTCATTAAGAACTAAAGTATTTCAGACAAAATTGTTCTCTGAGAAGTCATGAGATGCGAGTGGCTTAATCCTATAATGATATGTATAATAGATTTTCAATGATACCTTGGAAACGAAAATCAGTCTAGAAATATCGGAGTTATTCTTTTCCTTCTGGTGTGGTAATGCAAACTCCCAGAGCCATCTCATCAGAAGTTTTATATTTCTAACAACATATTTAATTATAGATTTGGATATTTGTACGACGAGAGAGCGCTTTAGTTCTCAACTACCTAGTCAGTCCACAGTAAATAAATAAATAAATAAATAATCCCAACGGGTTTACCCCCTTTTCCCGCCTAACCGAAACGAGGGGCGCAGTCCGCATGACGTACGGAACTGTTTTTTTTGTGTTGAGTCGTGGATACAGGAGCTTGTTAAATGTAGACATATACAACTATTCACGAACTTTGTGATACAACTTTCGGTCGTTATTTTTATCGCCCGACACTTCAAGCTTTTCGCAAGACAAGAGCTCTGTTGGCAAAAATTCAAAGCGTCAAAGACGACTTGTAAAATTCATTATAAACTGAGATGATCACTTAAGCTTATTCTACTTAACTGAGCCATTGGCTGACAATCCTATGGTTTCAGTATGGTGCAACTGGTCGTTATACCCTAATTAGAATTATTAAAAGACTTTAAGCACTTTAAAGATCTATGGGGTCAAGTTGATATAGGGTCACCTTTCGCCATAAAATTAACAACGTCACTCCGAGCCCTTGATGATGATGACAGCTTATGTACTTAAAATATTTTTTAATTTACAAATTTGCATATATAAACTCATAAATTTTTCATTTCAGTTATTGCTTATGTTGCATCAAACACATAAGCATAAACGAACCGAGAGCAGTATTTAACCTTGGCTGGCTGCCTGAACTTAGCATAGACCAATAAATTCATAAAACGAAATACGAATGAAACACTTTTCACCTAGAAAATATTGTTGACACGCTTTTCGTCATTTCAGTTTATTTCATTGCAAACCGCTGTATTCCATTTACATTCACTTTGAGTCCATTTCAAACCACGACGAATTGATTCTCCACATAAATAATGTAGGACTACCATTTTTCGTGTGTCACTTCGAAGCAAAAAAGCCAACAATTCAGTGGTACAGCCTATATTGCCAAAGCGCGGCTTTTCTGCGGCGTTTATTTAGTAGGCCCAACCGTTGGTCAACTCATTGGTGGTCTTGTCGCAGGCTGATTGTTAAACAGAAATCACTTTTCACACTTTGCGCCAGATTACAGGCTGATTTTTGCAATTAGTTGGGTTGGTGGCTTGGCGGTGAGTTATTGTTTTGCCCGCAATAAGCATACATACATACATATCGATCCCTAACCGCCAAAATAACGTAAGCGATATATTTTTTTTCAATATTTGCTTTTTATGCAAAAATGCATCTAGATGTTTTAGGAATACTTCTGTATCAAAACTAAAATTTTGGAAAAAAAATTCACTTACATTAAGTTAGGGCTCGATATTTTTCAAAATTTGGTTTTGATGCAGAAATATATGTATTATGTGAAGATATGACTATGTGCCAGAATACTAACTTCGTTTTGACACTTCACTTGCCAACAAACAGCGCCAAAAACTTTAAACATAAAAATATTAGCACCTGAGTTTATAGGCTTCGGCGCGAACAAAGATTAGCTATGTAATAATGGTCTACGTCGAAACCATTTTTTCAGTTGCCGTAGCAATGGAGAAGCACATAATTCGTATTAATTTTGTAATTTAATTTTTTATTTCCCCATGAAGAGTAGAGTGGTTTTGATCAGTAATCATAGCTTGTCAAATTTGGTCAATCAAAGAAGGTTACAAATATTTTTTCTTATTTTATGTTCTCAAAGTTCATTAAATGCGCTAAATAATGATTTTTAAACAGAATATTTTTTTCTTATAGAAAAAACTTTTGGCTCTTATAATCGATTTAATCTGCTGGCGCCATAATTTCGAATGTACGTTGTATGTGTGTATGTATTTGATTGCCTGCATTTACATACATACATAATTACTGTGCATACAGTAAATTTTGTTTAATAGGAGCACATTGCTCTAAAACTAATAATGTAATTTTTTTATTTTAAAAATTTATGGATTTTCTATAGAAATACATTTTTAATTTTTTTAGCTCTTTACTTGTCTTCACTCTTGAAATGATATTATGGAAGGATAATAGCAGTTTTTAATTATCAACTATTTTGATATGCTCAGCTATATGTAGTTAAAAACTGAGTGAACTAAATCTTAGTTAATTACAAAAATTTAATCGATAGGATGTAATATAGAACATGGCAGACAAGAATTCGGCCTGAAAATTATACCAAAAATAAGGCGTCCATTAATTGCGAGGAAGATGGAAACCTAGTAATAGACGGCTAAAGTACATTCCACATTTGGTGGAATGGTGAAACCAGTAGCGCATTTGCTGAAAAAAATGTACTATACAAAACTCACGTTCCCTCGACTCAATCAAGGTGAGGTGAGATTAACAATGAAGTGGTTAAAAATAACATATCTCACCGAGCCGACGGTATATTGACTGAGCTGTTTGAGCTCAGTGGACTATTCTTTTTTGAGTCGGACGGACTTCGTAAAAAAAATTATGTCGTGTCTTCGATTTACTAAACTTTTTTTTTTGTAGGTTCTATACATGAAATAAGCTAACACGTGTTCGAGGAATCTTTTTCTTCGGAGATATGATCTGTCTGTTCGTCGCCTTAAAGAAAAATCTTGCCATACAAATATTATATTTTTGTATAGGTATTCTATCGGAATCCGTAATAAAAGTTTACTTTTTGCAAAAAACCGATGTTTAACACCTTACCAAATATATCTTAACATAATTTTTCGAAAAAATAATTACAAAAAATTGTTGATTCTCACAAAAAAAAAACATCTCGTCATAAAGAAAAATATTTTTAAAATAGTTAAGCCCCTTTCTTAGCTTTAAAATTACGTTAAGATGATCAGCAGAACGCGAGATATAAAGATTTGAAGAAGTACATGATTAGTTAGAATCACGAAAAAATGCAAACTTTGACAGATTATATTTATCTCCAAAAAAAGCGAAAAAAATTCCTCGAACACGTCTGAGCTTATTTCATGTATATAACCCATAAAAAAAATTTGGAGCCAATCGAAGGTGCGACACCAAATTTGGTGTCCGACATGAAAAAGAATGTCTCATTTAGACGAATTAAGGAAGCCAAGAAAAATGAGGAATTGAATTTAAGTTTTAAAAAAGGTGACCAGTCCCCTTTTCAAACATAGCAAAAATATTTCAAATGGTAGTCGAGAGCTACATGCGGTCCGTGGGCCTAATTTCGTCAAGAGGTATTTCGCATTGTGTCGGTACTTCTATACACCAAATTTCAAATGATCCTGTACCTCTAAAACGAACTTCAAAAAAATTACCTTATTGGACATCTACAGGCCAAACTATTTAATTTGACATCTCATTTTTGAAATTCGAACTAGCGCTGCAGATCTGATATGTGTACATATATACTCACATATGTATGTACATATGTAGATAGTTATGACTTTTCGAATAGGTGGCAATCCCACTTAAAAATATTTGCAAACTAAAGCTTTTCTAAAACTCTTTCATTTGAAACTTTCAAACACCTCAAAAATATTCTGAATGTTCAAACTAAAGACCGCCAGGAGGAGTGCCAATATCACTCCAATGGGCGATTGGGGTTGGCAAACTGTTGATGAAATTAGAAGGAGACGGAGCTATGTTAACATCATTAAACGGAGTTGTATATTGTATTCAAAATTCACTTACTGATCTTATGTATGTACGTATGTATGTTGGTATGCTCGTATAAACAACAAAAGCGATATGACGTTGTAAATTCATACATACGTACATATGTATGTAGGTACATATTTGGGGTTCTTCCCTTTGACGTTGTTAACATTAATGCAGCAGGTAATAGGCATAACTGAAAGGTACAAGGTAAATATGTATGTATAAAAATAAATTTGTAATTCCAATGTTTGCATAACTGTACAACCAAGAAAAAGATACTATCAAGAAAGCTAAGTTTGCTAAGAAATTTGGTTTTGTTCTTTTTTTTTTTTTTTAAATCTAAATTGAAGATGAGTTTTACCTTTAAACCGTAAAGTTGTTAGATAAAAAAGGTTGCACAAAGTTTGAAAGAGTTATGCGTTGGACGCTAAATCTGTGTTGATGTAAACATACGGATACCTCTTGCCTTTTGTATTAAAACTTAAATAAGCTGGCGCTGAGATCTAAAAATTTTATGAAATAATGAAAAAATGATAAGCGGACAACATTTCATAAGTGTACACATACATATGTACACATGTATGAATGCATATGCACATTAATTTCTTTGTAAGTGTATTTGAATGCAATGCTGAGTGAGTGAGCTGTTGTTTGTTTGCTTTAATTTTTCTATTTGATAAAAGATATGAATATGTTGATTTTTTTTATTTATGTGTATGTATATACAAAAAATATATCGTTATCTAAACGTGAAAAGGTATCAAGTCCATTTTTTTGAAATTATTCAGGATGATGCAAATGCAAATGCATAACAGGATGATGGTCGAAGTGGCGGAGTGATGAGAGGTGCATACTACTGCTCCATCGAACGTGAGTTGGATCCCTGGTCTTAGCAACATCTGTATTAAAAAAGGTGTTTTTTTTTATTTTTAACAGCGGTCACCCCTTAGCAGGCAATGGCAAACCTCCGAATGTATTTCTGCCTTGAAAAGGTTTTTCATAAAAAAACATTAAAAGTACAGAAACTTGGAAGGATTTGAGAGTAATTGGGAGAACAACTTTACACGGCTTCTGAACGTTTCTTTGTGCTTCAAGACCCAAATCACACGATTTTTGCCTTTGTCAATTTTGAACTCATTCTTGATCAAAATTTCGAGGCAACACCTCTCTGAGACTGCCAAAATGTAGAAATCTGTGCAATGCATTAATCGTGTGATTTTGCTTTCAGATAGATATTTACGATCACAAAAATCGTTTTTATGTTAGTAAAATAACCTTCATGCTTCTCATAGTCGCATTGAGAGCTTTTTGAGTTAACTTCTTGTTGTAGTGCGATTACATATTAGCAATTTGCAGGTGATTAACTGCTTCGACAAATTTACAATTTACCCACTCGTCCCCTTAAAAAAAAAAATTAAAATATGGCAAAATTGAACGGTATAACTAAGGGCAAGTAGCAGTTGTTTAAACAAACGTTGCAGTGCTGAATGTAAGCAGTTACAGGTGTGTGCAAATATTAGGCGATACATCTGATCTTTGAACGGTGGGTGGGTGGTCTGAAATGTGAAATGAACAATGGGAGCGTGCTTTTCATCGCAAAAATATTAACAAAACATATGAATACTCCTCACACGGTTGTGTGTGTATATGTATTTGCGAATTCTTATTAAAAATTCCAAGGTCGCCCTTTTGTTGTAGCCTTTTAGCGTTTCCACATTCATATTTATTGGCTGAAATTACAAACAGCTATACATATCACATATGTATGCATGTATATGTGTGTATGTACTTTGCTTCATACATCAACTAATTTTCCGTTTTTACATTCTTAGCTGCATCTTTTTGTTTTGTTTCGAAGTGCTGTTTACGCTGTTAATTGTTTATTTTATCTCATTACTTGTAATTTTATTTTATTTTACTTAGATATTTTATTATTTCTCATTACTGGCACTTGGTATTTTTGCTTTTACTAAAAATTCGCGTTCGATTTAGTGTGAAAATCTAATACGTTGTTTAGAGAGATTGTATATTCAGTTTTAATAAATAGCACAGCTGATAACTTCTAAGTACAAAAAAAAAAAATTAAGAATATTATAAGCATGACTCACTACTACTACTATGCACTTACATTAGGGCGGGTAAATATTTTTTTTGTTGACTAAGCGCGTATAGGATAAGAACATTCGAGCAGAAATGGATTCCTTACACCAAAAAGCCTCTTGTAGATTATTTTTATACAAAATTTAAGCACTTCTTTACGACACTACAGCAAAATGCTAAGAAAGCTATTTTCACAATTTTACAACTGCAAATCAGGGACGCTAGCAGTTATGACTCTTATTAAAAAATCGCTCTTTAACAATTATTTTTTCAAAAAATTAAACCAAAATAACAATAATTTTTGATATAAATAATCTGGAAATAACAGTTATTTTTGATTTTTAAATTATATTTCTTAGATAACAGTTATTGAAGACTTTTATTTATAAAACTCATCAATATAAATCAGTCACAGACCTTTATTTTTAAAATCATACTTATAAAAGTCATTTGTGTAAGTCATAGTAAACTTTGGTTCTCCAACACCTTCTTAAATGCGAAAAGTGATAATGACTTTTATACGTATGACTTAAAACATAAAAGTCGGTGACTGATTTTTAGCGATGACTTTTACAAATAAAAGCCTTCAATAACTGTTATCTAAGACATATAATATAAAAATCAAAATAACTGTTATTTACACATTATTTAGATACAAATCAAAAATAACTGTTATTTTAGATTTATAAAAAAAAAATAAAAAATTATTGCTATTTTTTTAATTGTGCACAAAAATTAAAAATTAAAATTTATTTTAAAATTTGATTCTCGGTGAAAAACGAAATCGATTGGCATGTATCACTTAGTTGTAGAACATTTCCTTCATAGTGAATTTTACAATGACAGTTTTCATCAATGTGCTATAGGCGCATAGTCGAAAAAAAATCTCCCATACAATTTGACCCGCCCTAATATACATACATATATCTAATGCTTTAATTGTCTACCATTTGATAAAAACAATGCCCTTGAACTAATCCTACTCTTAATTTTTTTCTTTATTTTCAGGTATGTATACAAGCCAATGGTTTTCGAAAAATATTAGCTTACTGTATATGGGGATAAATACTTTGTATAACACTTGGTAACTATATGTACATAAATAGTCGTTGTAGAGGTGTAAAACATTTCAAATACTTAACTCTGTGATTGTCTCTCTTTGCGACATATTACCGCAGAACTCCATAGGCAAACACCGATGGCCTACCAACTGTCATTTTGACGAGCAATATGACTGCAAGTTTTTGTGTGTGGGCACTTTGATGTCATGAAATAAGCCTTTGCCGCATAATGCCGCCAGACAACATTCTCTCGATCTCGGTGTTTAAAAACATTTAAATCTTTCAAAGGCTTGCCGAATAATTTCCTAAAAGGTAACCGTAAATAATCCAATAGGGAACAGATTTTTATTTTGATTTAATATCAAAATTTCATCGATGTTACCACCAGCACGCTTTCTTTCAAATGAAAATATAGCTGTCAAACTATAGAATCGCCTGCAATAGATGTCAAGCAATAAGCGCTGACATATATTGCAGCCCATGAGAAATATGCGGTCTCCATTGGAAATATATTTTGTGACATGGTGACAGTCTTCAGAAATCGGATCAAAGCTAGCCCACGGCAGCAGGCTGGGCATACATCAAGATAACCAACCGTTCAGCTATAGAAATACTAAAAATGCAGATTGCTAGTACTTTTTACGCTGATTTTAACTATATAAATATTATTTGCCGCAATTAAAAAGTAAAGTAGATATAAAAGGTAAAACAAAAAAATTTTAATATTTTAAAATATTAATATTTTCTAAACTGCGTAACCAATTCAGAAGGTAATTATATCAAAATAAAGACAATTAATTCATCTTCAAGCTGATATATAAAATGTGAATGCTTTTTTATATATTTCAGCCAAAAATATTATAAAACAAAAAATGTCATAATTTTTTCATAAAATAACCTTTTTTTAGAAAAAGTATAATCAATACTAATAAAATTTATATTATTTAGAAAGTGCATGTTTTTACCTTTAATTTGATATACATATTATATCATGATTTGCTTTTGAGTTTTCAGAATTCAGTGATAATAAAAAATATAAATGCATGTATGTGCAAATGCATATTGTAGTTAATTCAACGGGTTGGCTTTCCATTATGGCCGTTCGTTAAAGGGGCGGTGGCCGAAAGGTAAGTGGACGTGGCACCTCTAACCCACCTTTTTGGAGAGGGAATGAACCGCCATTGACAAAAATGCAACCCCCGACAACCTAGGTCCGCTATGGTTTCCTAGGAAAATGGCCAACATTCACAATTTTCATTTGCGGTTTTTCGCTTGAAAAATTTTAAATATTCATTTGCACAAGACATTTTTATATACAAGACATTTTTATAAAACACCTAGTAACCATAATAGACATCACTGGGGCGGCAGCCCCAGGTTTACCACACTGAAAGGGAATTTTAGTTACCTCATCCTTTCCCAAGGCTAATTCAATTTGGTAAGGGTTATAATCCCTAAGTGCGGCCGAAGGCCGCCTACACAGAAAGGTTTTCAGCTCCGCTTCTTCGGCAATACAGAAAGGAGAATTCTACTTTGTAAGGGTTATGATCCCTAAGCGCGGCCGAAGGCCGCCTACGCAGAAAGACGTTCTGGGCAAAAGAAACTATATCACCCACACTTGTAACTTGCTTGTAAATGCTTTTAATTTTTTTTTATCACTGAATTCTTAAACCTCAAAAGTAGATCATAATAAAATATGTATATTGAATTAAAGGTAAGAACTTGCACTTTCTAAATAATATATATGTCTTTAGCATTGATTATGCACTTTTTTCTAAAAATAGTTATTTTATGAAAAACTTATAACATTTTATTTGTTTTTTAATATTTTTGGCTTAAATAGATAAGCAAGCAACCACATTTTATGAATCAACTTAAAGATATATTAATTGTCTTTATTTTGGTATTATTACTTTTTTAATCGGTTACGTAGTTTAGAAAATATTAATATTTTAAAATTTCGCAAAAATTTTCTTTAACCTTTTATATCTTCTTTACTTTCTGATTGGGGCAAATAATATTTATATAGTTAAAATCAGCGTGCACTATCGCTCTGCATTTTTAGTTTTCCCATTGCTGAACGGTTGGTTATCTTGATGTGTTCCGCAGGCTGCTTTATGTCCGAATTCATGTGGCCCGTCTGCAACCCTAAGAGAGCAAACAACTTTTTAATAAAACTCAGACCGTCATTGGCCGGGTGGCCCCCACGCTAGAAATCTGGGCATCACCTACAACGAATTCTGTAGAAGTTTCAGAAATGAAAGCGAACAGGAAAAAGTGGAGAACCTTCTTTACAAATATTCAGCTGTAATGAGTAGCAGAAATACCATATTGGAAGCAAACAAGTTCACATCGATTAGAGAACTATCTGATACATATAAGCCTACACAATGACGCAAAAACACAAAAAAGGCGTTTCTGAGTAGTTTTCCAATAGCTCTAGAGTTACTGAAAAGGGAAGAAAAGTTAATTTTTTCTTCCTCTTCCGGAACTCTTGCAAAACTACTCAAAACAGTTTAAATTTTTATATTTTTCAAACATTACACTTTCGATTTTTGTGAAAAAATAATTTTTTTCTGGATAATTTTGCAGAACTTTTTTTTCCTTTACAGGAACTCTAGAACTATTGGAAAGCTACTCAGCACCGCTTTAATTGAAACATTGAAAGTTTTCGACTTTTTTGAAAAAAAAAAAATCTTTCTGTATAATTTTGCAGATTTTTTCCTTTACAGGAACTCTAGTACTATTGAAAAGCAACTCAGAACCGCTTTATTTTTTTAAAGCATTGAAATTTTTCGACTTTTTAAAAAAAAATAAACAAATTTTGTGTAGATAATTTTCCAGAACTTATTTTCCTTTGCAGGAACTCTAGAAGTAGTGATAAGCTACTCAGAACTGCTTTTATTTTATTTTTTGTCAAAATTTCAACTTTTTCAACTTGAAACAATGAATTTTTCAACTAAAAAAAAAAAAAATATTTTTCGATACTGTAGAACTTTTTTCCTTTTCAGGAAATCTAAAACTATTGAACTACTCAGAACAGTTTTTTATTTGCCTTTTTGCGAATTTTTGAAAACGTTTTTTACTCAAAATATGCAAAACTTTTTTCTTCTTTTCAATAACTTTCGAACTATTCAAAAACTATTCTTTAAACCATTCCAACCTACCCAAATCAACCGCGAGAAATAATTTTCGGTTTCCTTATTTTTAGTTTCTTTCGTCTGAAAAAGTAAAATTGCCCCACTGTGCAATGCTTCAATTTTACTTCAACTCTTCGAAGTACGGTGTTTATATGTATGTAGTTACATTGAATGCATATCGCGCATTTAAATGTGCGAAACATGCCGCATTACGTACAAACGTAAGCGCTGGCTGTCTTTGTTGTTGCTTAGTAGTTAAAGAGTGCACGCTTTTTGGTGCCGGTCGCGTTTTGCTCCATTTACTTTTATATTTCGTCATATAACTTATGAAGAAATAAACAAAATTGTTTAAGTGCAGCAAATGTTGAGCTAAAAATAGTTAAAAAGCAAGAAATGCAAATGAATATTTCAAACAAAGACCTGCACATAAATGCATATAATTAAACAATAAACAGTTATTGTGTATATATGTATGTATTTGCTTTTATTTGTCTTTAGGCCACTTTTGATTATCAAATGCACACTCAGTCAAAGGGCCACCTACATTATTTGTAAATTTGTAGCGTGCGTTTTTTTTGATCTGTTCAAAACTTAAGCGGGTGTTGTGCACCCATTTGCTTGCTGCGCCTGCTACACAATGCGCCCGCTTAGCCGCTTTCAAATCAAATTCAATTATTATGCATTTGTAACAGCGCGAATTGTGCAAGCAGAACCGCCAGTCGTTAACCATCACCACCACCACCACCAACCAGGTGCGCGCGCATGCGCTAAAAATTTGTTACGGTCAAGTATACCATCACATTTATGGCGTTCGTATGCAGATTAGTGAACGTGATCGTAAATTTGCACCCAACCGTTGTTGCATTCTATTCTATTGTACTTTGCAATGCTGCACTAAGCCCCGCTGCACTTCCTTGTTGGCGAGCATTGATTGACGCTGCTGGCTGCCGCTTATGCCGCTTGCAAATAAAACATCATAAAACAGGATCATTTATTTTTTTTTACTGCAAAAAGTAACTTTCAATTCGCGAAAGTAGCGAGGAAAGGCCAAGCTGTAAAACACCAGCTGCAAGCCCAGCGATTAACCTGCTGTGCCGGCCGGGGGCAAGCCAGTGCCCGAGCGAACGAGATGTGTGTTTGTGTGCGGACTGCATTTAAAGTGATTTTATTTTATTTTCATATCTGTATTTATTTTTATTTGATCGTATTTCCTGTTTTTTTTTTGTTCATCCATTTTGTCAACATACTCGTACTTTGTAAGACTTCTCGCTGACATTTTGTATTCTGTCGTTGTTCATTTGTTTTGGCCGCTCGCAGCTTGCCTTTCACCTGTTGCCTGTGTTACCGTCGCACAGTTGGCGGTAAACTGCGCCAAGGTTTACTATGCAGATATATAGATATATGTGTGTGTGTGTGTGTGTGTGTGTTTGCTTGCACTGCTTGAATGTCGATTAGCGGTGAGTTTGTGCCTTAAGTCTTTTGTTTTGATCGCATTGGCTGATTGTAAGCGTTTTGTGAACTAATTTTTGTGTTGCCTTTATGGAAATTAAATTGTAAGCGAAAAACATTAAATTCGATATAAAAATTCAATGAATTCAATGCTCATTGCAGCGAAGCTGAAACTTTTGGTGGAGTTTGAGTTTCATGATGCGAGATAAGGGCAAAAGTGAAGGATGTTGCATACTTTTTTGATCGCATTTTTATGGCCATTAAAGATTTGATTTTCAAAAATACTAAGCATCAAATTTTTCTTCATAGAATCAAAGCGGTTTATTTGTTTATTTTACAAACGTGGCTGGTAAAATATGCAATAGTGAATGCATAGACCATTCGTCATTTAGAAACAATGCAAACCGGCAGCTACTTGGTAGAACTGATGTCCTTCAGTGTAAAATGCAGACAGAGGAAGCTGTACTCTTAAATATTCTTTGGAAATGGTTGACCAAATAACTATTGGAATCACTCTTACCATGGGTAAGTGTTCAGCTGTTTTGTTCGAGTTAGGGTGCTTGCAATTACGACAGAACCTTTTGAAAAATATGCCGATCACCTCGTCATGCACTCTAACGCGCCCGTGCGTTAGTATATATTTTCGTAGCTTATCTTAACAGAGCTCATCGTTGGTAATCCAGATAGCATCACCACTGTTTAGCTTTTAAATCGGTTATTCTGCTATTGATTTTCCTCAGTGAGGAATTCATTTTACCAATGTGAGGGACGCATTTAGTGCAAAACTGCAATTTGTTGGTTCATCCCCAAATCTTGGAAGGAAAGTTTGCTAAATTATGATCTATGATTTACAAATATTATTGCATAATCTACATATTCGTTGCAATCTTTAATCAGTGATCCATTGTTTGTGAGCTATGATCTTTAAACCTACATCTGTGTACTACACTCGATGATCTAAAGAACAGAACATATTTGTATATAATATTTATTTTATCTATTATATTAATCTGTTATCTGTGATCAGTTTATAGATCTATAATCTGCAATCTATTGAGTGTGATTTATTTATCACATATTGATTACTGATATGTGATGTATAATCTGTGATCTAAAATCTGCGGTATGTGATCTGTGATCTATTATCTTTGATCAATGAGCCAAAAAACCTTGATCTATGACATATGCGCCGTGATGTGTGGTCTATAAAGCTTGAATTATGATCTACAGTCTGGGATCTACGATCTGTGGTCTATGATATATAGGCTGGAGTCTATGTGCTGTGATATATAGTCTATAAAAATTGACCTATGATTTGTGATTTATACTCTTTGATCTGTGGTCTAGGATCTACGGTTTATGATCTATGGACTATGATCTATCATTGATCATGACCTCTAATTAATAGTTCGTAAACTGAAGTCTTTCATTACGGTAGTTGATCTTTTCTCTTTGATCAATGATGTTCAACAAGTGATCTTCGATTCGTGATCTATGAAGTAAGATCTCTAACATGAAATACTCAAACTCCAACGGAGAGGCGAGTGCAGGAATAAATCTCTTGAATCTTCATTTCATGCATTTTTTCACGCTGTTCTTAATTCTAAAATTTGTACTCTTTAAGTAAAGTGAAGTTAATTAAATTAGAGACAAGTTTATTGTGAAAGCATGTTACATTAATGGGACCTAAAACAACACATTTTCCAGAGTTCCCCGTCCTAGCAGTTCTACAAAACTCAGTTGGCGACGAATGTATTTATATTTCAACAGCGTCATAATAATTTCCAGCCGCCCAAGGAAATTACAGATTCTTTACTAGTGATGAAGTAATTAAGCAGGCACTTACCCACATTTAACCGACTAACTGACAATATATGAAAGTTAATAGACATTTGACATGATTTGTTATTAAAAAACATCCAAAACTGAATGGTAATTTTCTAGCATAAATTGATTGTTCAGCTTACTGGCTGAGTTTTTTTTTTGTTTTTGACATATTTAGTAAAAAAAACTAGCAGGTAATAATAAAGATAAAGCAACAACAAAAAACCAGCAGCACAGCACAAATCATTGATTGCTTGTCAGTCAGTCAAATATGAGCTGCAAAATGCCCGCGAGGTGGGTGATTGAAATAAAAAAAATAAGCAGCAACAGCGCAACACGTAATAACCAGTGGCGCGCATGCGCTAAGCACCATTCGCTACTACTTGAATTAAGTAACGGTTAAGAGAAAGAACCACCACAGTTGGCCAAGGCTAGAGGCCATGGAGCAAAGCGAAAGGTGGCAACCAACCAAAGCAATGGCAACAGAGCCGCCGACTTGATAGTGAATGGAGTGAACAAACAATCGATGCCATGCTATGCTGCTGCCGTGCCGTTGTGTTTGTTGTTATTGGTGCTTCATGTTGTTGGCAAATTATGGCCGGACCGTGCTTGCTAGTAGCGCTGCGGCAAACAGTAGTCCAACGCTGTATGTAAGTACATATGTATATGTAGAAGCTGTCAAGTCAGCAACAAAACAAAAGGCCATACATTAGCGCCTGTAATCGGCGCACTTTGATTCTGGTTAAGTGGACGCTGCGGCTCCAATGGGGCTGCTAGTTGTTGTTGGAAGTTTTATTTTTTGTTTGCTTGTGTTTTCTTTTTGTTTTTGGTAATTTTGAGTTGAGTCGGTAACTGCCTGCTGTGTGTTTGAGCGAAAAAAGCGTGCCACCTCAACGAAATTGGGCGGAACTAATTTTGAGTGCTGCCATCCATTGCCGTTACTCGTTGCCTGTTGCTAATAATTGCATGTATTTCCATTCAATGCCACTTTTTTGTTGCTATTCTTGCAGCCTGCTATATTATTTTTGTAAGTATTTACGCTGCTATCGCTTCGAAATATCCACATTGGCAATGCGGTAGCTGCTACCGTATGCCTAAATACTCCATCATTTTGGCTGCTTTTGACGCCAACAAATACAGCTGCGAATCATTAGCGAGCTATCAGTGCGATCTCTGTAATCAATTGAGGGTTTACAGTATTTTAAATTAGTATAGAAATGTTTTTTTGGTATTTAGTATTTTTTTTTAACCTCAGGTTTGGTTTAGTTTTAACTAATATCCGGCGTTTATCTCTGTAAGTTGTAGTTGTAATCGCATTCGTATTCCGCTTCTTCGTTTTCTTATTTACCGTCGCATTCGTCGGCACCATAGTATTTGTATTCGTCTTAGTCATCGGTTTCGTATTCGAATGCCTCTTCGTATTCATATTCGGATTCGTCGTCGTGTTTTTTTTTTTTCAATTTTACCTTCGTCTTCAGGTTCAAGTTCGTATTTTTCTTCTTCTTTTAGTTCGTATTTGTCTTCGTGTTCGCGTTCGTATTGGTCTTCGCACACTTCTTTGGCCTTCGTATTTATATTCGTCTTTGTCTCCGTTTCGGGTTGCGTGCTCATCCTCGTATTCGCCTTCGTACCCGTTTTTGTATCTGTATTCGTCTTTGTTTTCATATCAGATTTTATCTTTGCTTTGTTCTTTGGCTTTGTGTTCTTCTAAGCATTCATCTTTGTCTTCGCTTAGCCTTTTTCTTAGCGTTTGTCTTTGTCTTAGAATTAGTCTTAGCTTTTAACCTCGATAATTCAATCTCAATATTTTTGAAGGCGGATATAGGGAAGGGGAAAATCGATGCACTTTTGTTGGAGAAATTTTCTCTCCTAAGCTGAGAATCGTTTCGTCTCCCCTACAAATGCAGTAAGCCTTTCTCAAAGGCCTGAAGAAAGAAAAAATACTTTTTCTCATCTTTCAACTTATTGTTCTGTGAAACTTCCTACCGTGTGGGTCACTACCTAATTGGCTTATATGACATAAGACTAGGAGTAGATGAACCGTAGCATTGTCGTAATTGTCATTACCCGACTTAAAGTACAGGACGACTCCGCATGCTTGGCAAACCATTCTTCCATTGAATTCCTTGCAGAGCACTCATAGGTATCAAAAAATTTGGCAAAATCAATGGCGTCAGCCGCGTACCCATTAGAGCTTTTTAAGATCGAAAAGGATCGTTTTCTCCATATGGTTGCGCAATGGCCTATATGGTGAGGATCTCCCTTCCAACCATTCCAACATAATCTATACTGGATGACCTGCTGGAAACGTGACTAAAAGACTTCGACCCGAAAAGACCCGAGCAAAAAAGCCATGGCAAAAATTTTTTAAAAGACCAGTGAATCATTTTTAAATAAATAGTAAGCTAACTATATTTTAAATATATTTTTAGTTCACTTGGCTCAGGATCTGGTAGGTTAACAGGCAGAAATCCTTGCCGTTTTTCGTTAAAAAAAAAAACATTTTCCGTTGGAATCTGTACTCGGGGGCATTCTAATCTTGTATATACATTTTACTTATATTGCTCAGCACGGACCACTTTACTCAAATAGATGCTTCAAAATGGATGAATTAGAAGGACAAGAAGTAAAACTTACTCAAAAAACACTCCATTTGGTATCATTTAAATCTTCACAAATATTTCGAACCAACCTCAAATTCCTCCCTTAGATTATCGGACTACTGATGTGTGATAAAATTGGTGAGGCTGTTCTCATTTTCAGTCAAGCAATTAGGGCTTGTCGGCCGCTGTGGTGTAGTGGTAAGCAGTGCGCGCTTCCACTCCGCAACGCTTGGGTTCAAGCCCTGGTCAAAGCAACATCGCAAAAAATATAGAAAAAGGTTTTTTCTTAACAGCGGTCGTCCCTCGGCAGGCAATGGCAAACCTCCGAGTGTATTTCTGCCATGAAAAACCGCTTCTCATAAAAATACAATCGCCGTTCGGAGTCGGCGTAAAACTGTAGGTCCCTCCGCTTTGTGTTACAACATCAAGGCGCACGCCACAAATCGGAGGAGAAGCTCGGCCAAACACTAACATATGTGTAAGCGCCAATCTATTATTATTATTATTATTAATTAGGGCTTGGAGCTCCGCCAAAGTTAACTAACAAATTTTGCAGGACTGTGGCTGATCTTTACAGGAGGTGGCAAAGAAGAGAATACTTATACTCATTTAGCTTATTCCATAAGTCAAAAAAATGTAGAGAATTTTGAAAGAGGAGGGATAGAGGTATTTTTCGTGTACGAACAATCAAATTTTTTCTAGGAAAGGAATGTGCTTGAGCGCCCTTGCTAGCATAAAGCTGCTATTAGAGCAACTTGTTTACGCTATTAGAAAAACTCCTGAATTTTTAAGCTTCGTAAGTCACTTTAAGATTACAAAAACATGTTAAGAATTCTTTAGGAACGTTGAATTTTGAAAACTTATTTGACTTGTCGTCTGAGAAGTGTGTAAAAAGGTTCGAAGAATGGCTTACACGACAAGAAAATGCACCGGCTACTTATTAGATACATATATTGCATAATTGTAGGCGCTACTAACCAAATCTCAACATACCAAATGCTCAACTTAAAAGTTCTGATTTATTGTCACTTTTGAGGGTTGAATGCGTAACCAAATGAGCAAGTCTGACGCCAATTTAGTATGGAGTCTTTACTTCATACAATTAGAGCCCTCAAGCCTTTATTGTGAGAATGCTCTCATATTTAAGGATTTTGTTCGAGATTTATAAAGTTTACAGTCTGTCTGTTTACAGATGTCCCCAATCAAAGCTGCCTACAATGTCAACAAAAAGGACACATTCACTATTTGGGTTCGCTGCTTAAGTCTTTCGTCTTTCATACTCAGCGAAAAACCCACCGAAGTGCAGCGCAATAGCACTCAAGTGCATAAGCAATGGCTATGTTAAAGCTGGTTAATGAAATAAAACGGCATTGCACACAATACAATACGAATGCAGTAAAACAATGAGAAATTTAAAATAATTAAAAAAAAACAATCAAAACGAAAGAGTGTAGAAAAACTAAAAAAAAAACAACACTGAAAAATCACATTGCCAACAAGAATTGTGTGCATTCATGCGAAGTAAAGCAATAATACGAAGCAGGCAATGAACGTCGCGGCCCTATGTTAACAATAATCAGAGTAGCAAACCCCACAACAACAACAACAACACGTGCAGTAGCAATGCATTCAAAGAACGAATAAAAAAAATGCAACATTCAAACAGCAGCTGCTAAGCAAAATTATGCAGCTCTTGAAGCTGGTTTTTTTATTTTTCGCTGTTTTATGTATTGCGTTTGTTTCTTCGTAAACTACATGTATGTAATCGTATTGAATCGATGCGACGACAGCGAAATCAGCAACAAACCAAATCAAGCGAAGCAATGAAGCAAAACGAATGGAAGTGAACAAGCATACAAATACATATGTACATATATGTTTGTATGTGTACTACTTACATATGTGTGTGTGTAAGCATGGAGGGCGGAGGGCTCAAACAATGCAAGAAACTGTATTGCCAACAACAGCAGAAACAATCAATTCACACAGAAAAATAAAAACAAAAATTCAAAGAATAAAACTACAACGAAACCGAAACGAAACGCAAGCATACAAACAACAACAAAAAAATAGCACTTGAAATAACAACAAAAACTTTGATATTGATTGAGAAGGGCAAGATAGTGACAAGAAGTACGTATGTGGAAGAGGAGTGAAGGGGTGTAAAAGCGGCCAGGAACAAAGTTACCATGGCGTGTTGCAAACAATTATTATGCCTACCAACCACTAAAATCAATCGACAACTTCAAAATTTGAATGCGAAAATTGCGCGAACTATGTGTTCCCTTGCCTTCCGGCATATCAGACGCAGCTCCACCCACCATCCACTTGCCTGACTGCTAGTACTTATTGAATAATAAACTTATAGAGCCAACGCTAACTCTTATACCGTAGACAAAGACTAAGCAAGACAAGAACAAAAACAAGAGGCCAACAGCAAACAAAGAAAAAATTGAAATCAAATAGCTGAATAAGAAATCAAAAGAACATTTGTTGCATTGTAAGTCTCAAGCAATAAGGAAACAATGAGCATTTTACTTGATTGCTTTGTGTAGATTTTTTATTTCTCGATCTTTAGCTGGTTAGTTCCATCCTTTCTCTTCTTATGCTTTTGAAGCTGGTGATCGCAAATTTTGAAGGCCTGTTTTTTATGTGTTTTTAGACCCAATGCTTGACTTCGGAAGGTTATTTTACAACTTTTTCTCGTCCAATATTGTTTGGTGTAGTAAATATGTAAAAACATTTTGGTCGAAATCTGGTAATTTGTTGAGTTTTCCAGATAATAGGACACGATCCTGAAGTTCTTATTTTGTTAGGCCCAACTCTGTATTAGTTGAAATGCCCCAAAATTAACAGAGGTTATTATGAAAAAAACTCAATATTCTATCTCGAAGACCGCACCAAGTCGGCGCGTATTCTTCCTCGTGAATGGATATTCTAAGAGCTCAACTAGTCAAATTTCTCCTAAAGCTTTCCAATATTCACCATGTCCTGAGTAGGTAAATCGTTTACTAAGAACTTCGAGACTAAAAAAGGCCATAAATGGTTACGGTCGGAACAGTACTACGCCAAGAATATAGCGTCCAAAAATGCCAACAGGCTTAATGCTACTACTACGGAGAAGTTTAGGTGAAACTCTACCCGGACATGCTGAAAATTAATCCGGATCTGCACTTTAAGGTGAATTTGGGAGTCAATCTTAATAAATTCTTTAAGCTGCCAGACCTTTGTGGCATTTTCTAGGCAGAAGTATTAGCTATAAGGAGGGCGTCGGAGCTTCTGAGCTGCAACCGAACGGGTATAACGGTTAAATTGCTATATCGCAAGGTTAAGTAATTCGAGTCATTATTTTTACATAGATCTCACAACAAAAATGCACCCTTTAGTTGATGGCGCCATGACCTTTGAATTTTATTTTTTCCTCAGCCAGTAGAAGAAAAGCGTCACTACTTCATCCTAAGACCATCAATGTATTTGTGTCTTAAAAATTTTATTTTAATTATTTTATATGGAATGAAAACAAGATTTTGTAGTAAATTTTTATGCACAAATGCTATAAAAACATTCGTTGGGTAAACAAAAAGTCTGCTCGCAATTTTTTTTTCCTTTTCCGTTTTATTGACTACGATGATAATAATTGAGGCATACAATGTATTACAAGTACACGTATGTATAATACATACATACATACATAGTTACAATGTAACCTGCAAATCTGCGCCGGTGCAACAGGTTGACCGGCTGGCTGGCTGCGTGGCGTCGAACTTTACTACCTGGCTGAGGCTGACTGCTGTAGCTGTAGCTACTGGTTTTGACTGCACTGATTGCGCGCATTTAAATTCGTTCTGCTTCGTTGATGCGCGCTTTTGTGCCATGCATAGGCATGTACTAAGTTTGTAAACATAGCTTATTAAAGTTTGTATTTATTATGCCCCTCTCTCTGTAGCTGTCAGCTGTCGGCGGCGGCGCCTTTGACTACATCAAAAGTGCACACACACATATGTACATATGTATTATGAAAAGACAAAAAAAAATACATGGAAATTACATTAAAAAATTTTTTCGTTTTGCGAAACATTTGCATTTGTTGATTTCTGATTTCTAATGCATTTGCCCATTGTAATTTGTTTGAATAAATTTGAATTGATTGTTTCGCCTTTGAACATACATACAAATATTTGTTGATAAAAATCTATTTTTTTATGATTAGATTAATGCGTTTATGATATTATTACTCTCTTTATCCGTTACCTTATTATTTATGAACAGAAATAATATTTTAAATTTAAGCTGAGAGATTTTTTAAATCTGAAAGCCTTAAATCTTCCTAAACTCTCTAGGCAATATAGGCGCTTGTTAGTATTAGCCGAGACCAGGATATTTCCTGCAATCGCTTCCCCAATTTCGACTGCTGAGTGGAAGATCGACCTATCTCGGCGCCATTTTGAAAACGCCCTACCTAAAAAAACACCCTATCTCAGAATTTGGTTGAAGAATGCCATATCTCAGAGTTCGGTTCAAACACATCCTATCTTACTTCCAAATATATTTAAAATGTGATGAGATAGGGCGTTTTTGAAACAATAGGAATAGGACGTTCTTGAAAACTTTTTGAGATAGGGCGTTTTCGAACTGGCTGCCGAGATAGGTCGATCTTCCACTCAGTAGTCGATATTTGGGTCGATTAGGTATGGCAACCGAACTTCAGTTGTGTGGACAGTTGCTGAAATATTATAACAGATGGCAACCGGTAACTGAAAGCTGGCAACTGAGTTTCTATATTGGCAACTGCGTTTTTATGATTGCCGGGGAAATTTTGATTGAGATAATTTATCTCTTTTTTCAATTGTTTCTTCTGCTTATTTACACTCAAGTCTTAGTTGACGGTTCTTCAAAATCATATTACCTTCGACTTTATAGATCTTAACTATAGTTGCTACTCATAATATACATTTTCATTTCAGTGGCGTTGCCCATCGACCCAATAGAGTCATAGCCATCCAGCTAAGCAGCAAGTTCCACATTTTCTTAAGTCTTTCGAAAGTAATTTGCCTTGTCCAAAACCTTATTTGATCTCAAACGGAGCAGAGAAGTCCCTACCAGCTTGTACTCAAAGCCACTCTACATTATCGGAGTCCCATAGAGATTCGCCGTCATAGACATAAACGATCGAAGGATCAAAAACCTTTGTTTATGATGAATTCAGGAGTTCACTTCGATACAGCCTTAGTCTGCAAAAATCTAAAAATTCGTTGGTATTTTTGTAAAGGTAATTCATCCACTAAAACGAATGGATTAAATTTCCTATAAAATAAATTATTTATATGCCGCCAGGAAGCGACTAAAGTTAGCTACTTTTATACTAAGAATTATAATCACGAAAACAAGTTTTGACGTTCTTTATTTACATATATTATGGAAAGACAACTATAGCGTCACTACACACGAATAAAGGCGCGCTAGTGTTTTGACGGCGAAAAAAGGCGCGTAAAAGCATTTTGCGAAAAAAGATGATTATAAAAAAATTCGGCGAAGTATGTTAAGAGTTTTTGCCGCTGAAGT
Source organism: Rhagoletis pomonella (assembly GCF_013731165.1). NCBI lineage: Eukaryota > Metazoa > Arthropoda > Insecta > Diptera > Tephritidae > Rhagoletis > Rhagoletis pomonella. The sequence goes on from NW_023458556.1 coordinate 18,483,050, forward strand.
TTTTTTATGCGTCTTTTTTCGCCGTCAACTTTTGAGCTAGCGCCTTTATTCGTATCTAGTGACGATAGGTACTATACGAGAACTACAAACAAAAAATGTTTAATTAAAATTATTTTTTTAAGGAGTTGAAAATTTTAATTCAAATTATTTTCAAAAATCAAATGCCATTTGAATTAAGGGAATTAGGTAATTTAAATATGTATCGCCGTATGAGAGTCAGTCGAAAGAGGTTTAAGAGCTTGCAAATATTTTGAATTGGATTACCACCTGAAATACGCGAAAGTATGGCCACCGAAGATTCACCATTTTGCTAAAATAATTTATTAATTTTTCTGAATAGGCTTAGTGGAACTAAACAAATATGTTCCATCTATTTTTTGGTTCCGATGGGCTCGTATTTATGTTTTTTAAATTTTAATAAGCTTGTCCGATCTTGCATCCTTTAGTGCAAATAAAACAAAGTTATTCCACTATTTTTGCCCAAAGTTTCGCTAAACTCATTAGCATCCTCATTTATTTATTGTATGACACTGACATTTATCAAATCTCAAATTTCGGCGCTTTACTTTCCTGAGCGCCAGATTTATAATCCGTTGTATGTAATAGAAAAATTAAGATGAGAAAACTTTTCGACAATGTGTTTATCATTTGTTTTGTTTTTTTTTTTTATCGAAAATTAGTGTTATTTTTAAAAACAGTTTTAAATGCACTATTTTCTTACCTTTTTGACACTTTTTTAAAATAGCACATATTCTACCCTTTTCAACCACTGTGCCGCTTATTGCCTTTTTCGTGGGTAATTATCTTAAAATACCGCTCGCATAAATAAATCACTTGAAAAAGTTAGAAGTTTAAAACTCAAATTGACTACAATTGACTGCAAGTCAGCATATGAATACCTAAATATTGCACGTATAAATGTACATACAGGCCTAAATAAATATGTAAACATACATACATATATAGGAATATGTACGTGTGTAGCCGTGCACTCGTTGTAATCGATAGTTTTGCCCATAAAAGGTGCTCAAGCCCAGCCCCCACGCACAATAAAATTCAAAACAAATATGGTAACAATTCGCGTGTCGGCTTTTCAGTTGCGGTTGGAGTTGTTGGTGTTGTTATATTTGTTTAATTGCGACTGTTATGATTTCTTTAGCACTTACTGTGAATATTACGTAAAAGCTCATATATGTATTTACATATATGCATATATATACGTATGTAAGAGTGTTGGCTGATTGTCTCAGCGATTACTTAGTGGATTATTCAGAAAAAAAGTCGTTTGGCTTGGTGCGCCACTTATGCATTTTACTAACATATGCATGCATGTATATTAACATATACTTAAGTCTATACATTTGTAGATACCTATTTGGAGTGATTCTTATGGGTAATACCATAAGCTATATTAAGCGATTTGTTGCTGTCTGTCCCTGCATAAAATGCAATTAATTCGTGATGACTTCGGGATCACTCACAAAAAAAAAACAAAAATATGCCACTAATACCAATTTTCGTTCTCTTTATATGGAATGGAACGTTTCCTTTTGTTCGAGAATATACCATTTTATACACATATACATATATATAAAATAGCGACTGTTCGATCTTTCGACCATCAGCTTTGAAAGCCTATATCTTTGGAATTAAGTTTAATTTTTTTGTATCAATTTTCACAAGAGTTAGTTATTGCATTTCGCTAGCAGGTGAAGAGTAATTTTGAATGAGTAATTTAGTGAAAGGAAGAATTTTTTTTTTGTTTTTTATGTGTGTTTTATTTCATTTAAAATTAACGGGGAATCAATATAAAAGTCTTCTCATATTTAAACGCGCGTACTTTTTGGTGGTCGACCTCTGGAGAAAACCCGTTAGGTAGTATATAATTTGTTTGAATAGGATATTTTTTTTTATTTTTGTGTAAATAGTAGGTGGATATCTTTAAAATATTTAATATGTGAATATTTGGGCCTTAATATTTTTGAATCTTCTAATCCTTACATTTGTTTCTAGTCTGCACGTTTCTTGTACTTTCCGAAACAATCTTGTTGACGTTTTTCGCCATCGAGCCATCTACATTCTGTCATCGTACTTTCTATTCATTCTTTCGTTGTCCGCTTTGAACTCTCATTCGCAGTATTTGTGACACTGTCCTCCACCTTAGTCTGGTCGTTCCCATCATTACCACTTGCTGTTCCAAACGCTGCAAATATCTTCAAGTGTACCGCCTTCACCATTTTTCTTGGTCTTCCAACGGTCATGAATCCTCTTGGATACCCTCCGAGTTCATCGCTTTGTCATACCTGGTCTTCATCTTATCACTCATGATTTGAGTACGTTGCTTCGCAAAGGCATGCATTTCTCTCAGCTCCTCCTCCAGGATGTTGGACCTTTCTTTTATGTTCTTCCTTGCATCGCCACTTGCTCAAAGTCTTAGGTCACTAGGCAAGCTGCCGAAGATTATCTTTGCAGTCGTTTTACCTGTCGTTTCATACACTGCTGACTGGTATTCCATAGGGAACATAAGTATGTAGGTATGTGGACAGCTCAATCTTTTGGATACTTATCCAAGAACTTTCTCAAATGCTCTTCTTCGGGTTGAATCGTTCCACCATGTCATCTGATTTGATATGAAGAGCCGAGTTTTGTGTAGGCTCAGTATCTGGCACATCTCTAGGAGCATCGCCGATTTAAAATGTCTATCTTGATCAGATTTGTAGGCGAATGCCTCCGCTATGTTTTAACTTCCTGGTTTAGAATCGGGTATATCTCCAGTAATTTTTTAAAGTGGCCACGACTTCTGAATTTCGGCCCTTCAGCTGTAATACACTCCGCGCAGTTGGCAATCTACTCTGCTACCGATTGTACGACAATTAACCAATAGAACCTCTACTCACTACCTCAGGTTCCCTCCATCGAACCATTGTGAAATTCCTCGTGAACGTCCGCAGTTCTTAGCCCTGGAACTGCTAATATTCAGATTACGGAAGAACTTACCATCTTCACTTTGCCATATCCTGTACAAACAGCCAGATCTCAAATTTAAGCTGTTCAATTTGGCCCAGTATGCCTTTCCGACCGGGCTTTAAGCTGCCATTTAGCTTTTCGGCTCGTCCATTAAAAATAAAACGACTGGTAAGATTTCATTTTGTTTGTGTGTTTTTCTTGATTAGTGTTCTTAAACCACCGAATATGTGTGAAGTCGTGAATCGTTAATTGCACCCGTTAGTTGCGACGAATAAGTGGTACAATTGCCCATGCAGACTACTCCGGGACTGTACTCTCTAAAGGTTAATCAAACAGTTTTTTGCCTGGGTTGTTTTTTTCTATTTTCTTGGTAAGTGTTGTTATTGCATTCATTAAGCCTGGCGATTTTGATTTGTTTTAAAGTTTTATAAATTTTCCATTTTATTTCATTTAGGCTTCTTTATTGTTGGTTTTTCTTTTCTTTGTTTTTATTTTGTTGGCTATCAGCTTTTTTTTGTCGATCGTGCCACACATAACATTACCATTACCGGCAGGTTGTGTATCAGTGTTTCGTTGAATTTGCTGTTGTTGCCTTATTATATTTTACATAGTGTTTAACTTAATTTTTTAATGCTTTTTTGTTTTTTTCTATACAATGTTGTTGTTGTAGTTACGATTATAATCAGCATTTTTGTTGCTGTTTAAAGCCTCACAAGTGGTTTTTGCCATATTCGTTTTACAAATTTACACCTGCATGACGACTAAACCTCTACCCTCTCCCTCTACCTTTCCTCTTACTCTAACCGCTTTGTCATAGACGTACGCCACTGTGAACTCCCTCTTGCCTTCCATCGATTCGCATTGGTTGTGTCGCATTGCGCGTAGTAATTATTTACGATCGTTGTTAGCATTGTTGTTGTTGTTGTTTTTACTGTTTTCTAAAGCGAATTTAAATAAATTATTCCAACTTTACAAATATGGCAACCTCTGTCATTTAGAGCCATATACGGAGGTGCGCAACGAAAAGGTATATATAAATACATAAATAAACCACTAATAAGCAGATATTTATACGAGTACAAACCTAGTAGAGATCTGCAAGAGTAGACATTTTGTTCTATAATGAAAGCGATGAAACATCCGATAACGGACTGAGGCTGGTTGACTGGACCCGAAACATGGTAGCTTGCAGCACTAGATGCCAACATAAAATAATTCAACGCTACCTAGCTGCCTCCACATCGAAAGGTGATAAACCAAGTCGAACATTATGTGATCGCCACGTTGCGATCTGACGCAAATCGAACTTCCGACTTCACTTTTTCACATGCATTTTTGGACCACCCTGATATATATATATGTGTAAATTCAAACCTATATAGATATGTAAATGTCGCACATCGTCTTCAAAAGAGGCACAACTCAAAAATCGGATCCGGAAATTATATAACCGCTTGAAGATCGTACAGGTGCAAGGCAATTGACATAAAAATAGGTATAACAGTTGTTTTCTAGTCAGATAATATGTATAATCATTAAGAAAAAAATATTTGCATTAATTTAAGAAAAATCCTACAAATTGATTCATGCAAAAACAAAATTGAGAATTTTATTTTGAGTTGTGCCTCTTTTGAAGATTGTGTGCAATAAGTAAATACGTACTAATAACATGCAGACTCACACGCGCGTATGAACAAAAACAAATGTTCCTCAAACTACATATATAAACACAAATGAATTTAAAATGCTTCACTGCTCACTTCTTGGAAATTTTTGATTTTATCGGTTTTGTTTATAATATTTTCATGTATGAGTGTGTGTGTTTTTTTTT
>NW_023458556.1:18487947-18514916 GCF_013731165.1 Rhagoletis pomonella
GGTTTTGTTTATAATATTTTCATGTATGAGTGTGTGTGTTTTTTTTTTTTGGGTATATTATTACAATGCCGGTTTTTGCGTAAGTGACTTGAATGATTAGTTAATTTAATACATGTGTGTCTGACATGCTTATTCCACTTAAACAATCTCAAAACGGTTTTCGTAGAAAGATAAATACGTAACTACTCACAACCAAACTATAAAAATTTGGGTGTAGTTTTCTAAAACTGCTTGAATATTTAAGGAAAGTAATCAGATTTTTTGATTAAAAAGTTTGAAATTTTGAAGAAAATTCATTGAGTTTTTCCGAATTTCTTAAAAAATTTTAAACCTTTGTTTATATATTTTTATACCCGAGCGCACTTGTGCACAAGGGTATATTAATTTTGTTCACATAACGGTTGTTTGTAACAGGCAAAACGAATCGAGATAGATATAGACAAATGTATACATAAATGATCAGGATGAAAAAAGAAATCGATTAAGCCATGTCTGTCTGTCCGTCCGTCTGTCCGTCTGTCCGTCTGTCCGTCTGTCCGTCTGTCCGTCTGTCCGTGTACACGATAACTCGAGCAAAAATTGAGATATCTCAACGAAACTTGGTATGTAGGTTTCTCTTAATCCAAGGTAGGTTGGTATTGAAAATGGGCGAAATCGGACTTTAACCACGCCCACTTCCCATATAACGGTAATTTCCAGAAATACGAAAACTGCGATATTTTAGTAACTACTGAAGATAATTCACTCAAAATTGATATTTACAATAATTTTTAGACGAAAAATAAGAATATTATAAATTTTTGGAAAATGGGCGTAGCCACGCCCACTTATGGTTACATGTGTATATCTTGGTAACCGCTGCACCAATTTCTTCCAAACTTGGCACAGTTGTTGGCCTTCGCATAACATACCAAATGGCCGAAAATTTTTAAAATCGGACAATAACCACGCCCACATTCCATATAACGGTAATTTAGAGAAATACAAAATCTTCGATAAATCATTAAATATTGAAGCTAATTTATTCAAAATTGATGCTTGCAACAATTCTTTACCAAGAAATACGTTTATGGTAAAATTTTGGAAAATGGGCGTGGCACCGCCCACTTATGATCACATATAAGTATATCGGTAACCGTTCTACCAATTTGTACCAAACTCGGTATGGTTATTGTACTTGCCACGTGTAAGCAAAACGTTGAAAATTATTGAAATCGGACTAAAATAACGGCCGATTCTCATGTAACGGTAAATTTAAGAAATGCTTGAAACTTCAATATTTCGAAATTGAAGGACGCTAATTTACTCAAAATTGATACACCTCGGCTTACCATCTAGCGGAAGGTTTCGGAAGGGTGAAAAAAACATATATTTAATACTTGCGCCGGGTATTTAATGTTCGGCTCCGCCCGAACTTAGACTTTCTTACTTGTTTACAGTTACAGTGTGAACAATATTTACAAAAAAATATATTATTTTTTATCAATTTATAAAATTTGTAAAAAAAGGTCGTGGTAAGGTTTGCGCGGCCATAAGTGTATATACGAACTTCTCGTATTGAAATTTCAACTGTATTATACATTTGTAGATATGTATGTTCCACAAATGTCAAAAGCTTCAACATGAGCAGTGACATGTTTACATTTTGATTATATTGGCCATATCAGCACCCTAATCAGTGCAACATTATTATTTTTTTTATTGTATAAAAAACAATAATGAGCAGCAAGTTTCCCCGGCGTTATTGATTCAGTATTTGATTTAATGTAAATAAAAACTGAAACAGCAAAAAATTTGCAACATTTACTTACTTACTTACACGAACAACCACCAAGCAGCAACTATGCCTACATATAGAAAACAATAAAAAAAAAGAAAATACCCTGTAGTTAAACGGACTAGTGCCGAACTGGTTCGGTTCTAAATAATTCTCCTTTGCATGCAAGCAACTGCCTGCCGCTGCAACATTTTTTCGATCTAGTTCGCACTGCATCCCTTTTCCTATAATTCATCCCCTTGGCTATAGATTTCTCATCAGTTTTTGTATTCTTTGGGAACTAGATTTTTTAGGACTGCACATTTCGGACTTAGCTAATTTCAATGTCATTAAAATATGTACACATGTATGTAGTCGATTCGATCTTTTAGGAAACGACGCATTTTCAATTATTCTTGATTCTTACTTAAAAATATTGATTTTTAGAAAAAGCGGAATTTGCAACTTTTTACTCTTAAAGCATTGACAGACGGTAGCGTTGATCCAGATCAACTCGTTTATTCAGAATTGTCTCGCTAATTAACAGCAGTTAATCCGGGCTACGTCCTATACTTAATTCCCAAAAATTAATTCGGATCAAAGGAATTTTCGATGACAACACTGGTCAAAACGCCTAAAAATAAGCAAAGCAAACAGATGACCAAACAAAGCAAGCGGGTTTGTCATCCCATATAGTCGATTGGTCAGAATTGTAAACAACAACTCAGCAGCACGCAGGTTCGAGCCTCACACCGATCGGTTCTTAAAGATATTTTTTAAATTTGTTTAATTATAAATATTATTTAATTTTATTTTTTTCTGTTATTTCACTTAATTATTTCATGTAAATGTATTTTTTCGACGTTAATTTTAATTAAAACTAGCAACACCAACTATAATTACGTACAAAAAAAGAGTAATAATTAAAGGAGCAACAAATATGTAGAAAAAATAGTTACCGGCCGTGGGATTCCGCCTGTCAGGGTTCAGTTTTAATCATATCAACTGCACCGTTAATCTGGATCAACTTTGCCGACTGTCTAAAAGTATAAACAGACGGCAGCGTTGATCCTGATCAACGCGGGAATTAACTGAAGTTGATCCGGATTGAGTTCGAGTTAATCCGGATCAGCGCTGCCGTCTGTTTAAGCTTTAAGCTTTTACAGCTTTGCTCTGCAGGCCATTGCGACAATTGAAGCGCCGCGAGCAAAATTACATACATATTCCTTTCACGGGGGATGAAGTTGCAGGCTATCAACTGATATGCTACTAGTCTTTCAACTGGTAGGTGCTGATGCAGGAGCGGACAATTGCCATATCGTATGACACTGCCATGTTGAAAATATCAGCCGCTAACATTGAAAAAGGATAGAACGTGAACTAGTTGGACTGAAACGTAGACTGGTAGCATTCTAGTAGCTTTCCCTGCAGGGTATTAACATTTACACATACACAATATCAAAACAGACAATGGTCAGTGCAAAAAAGGTATACAAACTCTATTTCTTATCGCTTTTTTTCTTTTTGAAAGGGGAATGGCACCGGAACCTCTATCGAATACGCACGCGTGTACAATAAATGTTTGTTGGTGTTTGTGTCTGTGCATTAGCGCTCCGTCCATTACTGGTGATGACACATGATGGCCGGTGATTGTTGGTGTTTTGTTGCATTTTTTCATTTTTATTTATTTATTTTTCGCCCTTTGCAAGTTCCACCGATCAGTAGGAGTCACATCACAGTGCTGCCAAGAAGAAACCAGTAGCGTTGACTAACAACTGATAAGCATTTGTGTTTACTCACAAAGAAAAAACAAAAAAAAAAATTTGTTTCGTATTATCGGACGTGTATTGTAAAAAAGCTCAATTACCGGGAAAATAAAAATCAGGAGGCATTTCGTGTTTACCTTCGTTATAAGCGCAGCTTGAAAAAAATATTTTACTAAATCGCATAAAAAATGTATTAGTTAGAATAAAATAAGATTTTATTAAATAGTAAAAAATTAAAGGCTAAATATATGAACATTTGTATAGAGAAACTAATGCCGAATTTCCACTAGGTGTTGAAATGACAAAAAATTGCTGCCATTTAAAAAATGTCAAGTGGAAATGAACTTAAGTTCACTACTTAATATTTTTTGAACGTAATGATAAGATTATTTTTTAATGCCTATTGAATCAGCTTCAGAAATTAACTACTAAATAAGGTATTTACTCGTAAGGGAGCTGCAACGAAATACTTTTGGCAGCAATTCTGCATAGCCATATTCGCACACCTTTTTTTTTTCAAATAAGTCTTCACAAAATGCTTTCTCAAATCGATTCGGCTTGTCTCACAGACAGAAACCCAACCAGGCAGGAATCGCTGAAACCGCTCGCTGAGGCATATGTATGTATGAGTACTTTCCATACCGCATGGATCGGATTTGTAGTGACATGGGTTGATTCAATGCTGAAGAGGAGAGTAATCAACTCGATTTTATGTATACATAGGTCACACCGCAATATGTCTCTGAATATTTATAGCATCTCCTCTGGTTTTTAATTTTATATTAATCATCAAGTATTTAATTGGCGTCAAGCGTAGCTGATTGATTAGAGGAGCGTACTACCACTCGGTCACATCAAAGTTCTATTCCTAGTCAGGGTAAAGTTTTTTCCAATAGCCTTCACCCCTTGACACGCATTGGAAAGCCTCCGAGTCTACGGGTATTTCTGCCACGTAAAGCTTCGCACAAGAAACTGGCTGCGTTTCGCACCAAATTTTTATTTTCTTTTTCAATAACCATTAAGTATTAGTATATGCTAAGGTTAACTCAACTTATTAAAATTTGCAGACATAGAATCTATGACCCAAACGGGTAAAATATAGTCTCAAGGCGGCTCTGAAACAAAACAAATCTGTGGTAACAAATTGGATCGATAGCCCTCCTCCAGAGTCCCTTCTCCCATACTTCTGCCACACTGGTGAAGAAGCATGACCGCAGGTTTTTGAGTCAACTCGACTGCAAGCCCGAACATCGACACAAAAGTGGCCAATGGGGAGAACTCGTTGGTATTCGCCACCATTAGCGGGTCGATGAAATAGCAAAGTGCACTGCGATGGCCCCATTAAGAACTTGTAATGCAGATCTATTGACTTTTAAGCAGGGATCACACGATTTGTACATTTGTACAGATTTGTACATTTTCATAGTTACAGGTGTTGTTTGGAAAACTGTCGATAAAATTTTCCCTATACGATCAGTAAGCGGTGGTTGTGCGAGTGTAGAGTTATCTGCCGGCACCGGTTCCTTGCTCCACCTTCAAACTATCAGTGTAGAGCCCTTCGTTTAATTTTGAAAAAAATGTCGCTTACGTTATTTGGCGGTTAAGGCTCGCTAAATGTATTGGAATTAATTTTGGACTTGGGTACCTCCTCTGTTCATACATACATATGTATGTGGAGGCACTACCGCCACTGCCACCGCTGACGATGTGGAGGCTGTACTGTACGTACCTACGGTTTTACTAGCAAATTTTTTGTTCGTCTACGCGAAACGAATCGCGCTAGTCAACAGTTCAGTGGCACACAAACACAATATTATTCACATGTATAGGTAACAAATAGACAAACAAACAATCGCTAAAATTGTGTTGACTTTTGGTGAGTCACAGCCGCAACTGGAATTGTGAGGCTGGCGGGCGATCCATGGCGTTTCAGCGACAGTTGCTAGCGTTTGTTTACTTAAATATTATATGTACTATTTTATGGCAATTTTTTTATTCGGTTTTGAACCATAATTTTATTATGCTATTTTACTTTATTATTTTTCTTATATATGTACATATGTATGTACGTTTATTTTTCCACTTGCTAATTGTTGAGACTTTTTTGTGTTTTTATTGTGCCATTTTTATTATTATTAGTTTAGCTAATTTTTACCCCTCACCATTTTATATTAATTTCATGCACGTATGTATGTATGTAAACACACACTCGAACAATTTATTTATTATTCGCCTACAAATCATTACAACTTGGCACCATGCGCCAAGCACTTTTATATCTGATAATTGGCAGCAACACAGAAAAGCTCCCAGAGACTGCTTTTAGTTTTAGTTTTTTTTATTATTATTTTAATTTTTTTATTGTTTTTTTTTTTTATTGTCTTTTTTGTTTTCTTTTCGAACCAAATCATCTACCCACTGTTTACCGTTTGCTACCGTTGTTGCTGCTGTTTTTTTTTTTTTTTGTTGGATGGCCTGGCGTGCGCTGTCGGGGCTTTCGTTCATCGTGGTCACTATGCCACTTGTCCCACTGACGTCAATGCAGTTAAATAGCTGAATTTTTCTTGTAGATTTTTCTTGAGTATACACGTTTTGTGAATGTTTACAGAGTCGTATTTATTATATCTACGTAAAAATATATATACTATAAGTAATAAATAGATATAAATAATAAAATAAAAATGAACTAAATCAATGAATAGCATAGATGATATAGTTGAAAGCTATTCTGTATCCATACATTTTTTTTTTGTATTTTGAATAAATCCAGTTATCAGTACAGTATTCAAATGCACAAAGCCCTTTCTGTAGCTAGAACTTTCCAACCCTGCGGCATCGTCTTTGAACAGCTTAACTGGTGGATCAGTTTAGTTGCTCCTGGGTCGTATTAATACTACTCCACTTCTAAATTAGCAGCAAATTCTACACATATGGTTCCTAATATAGCCGAAATCCGTTCAGTCCATGTACATACATAGATAAGGTAAAATAGCTGAGAAGTTAAGTATACTGATAGTTGTCCGGCCACTTCACAGATCAGAGCCAAACTCGCATTGGTAAAAGTATGTAGTTCTAGAACAGTAAAATACCTATCTATCCATAAAACAATGTTAGTATACTCAGGCCCGACTTTCTGATTTATTATGGCTTCTACCTCTCGTTAGGGTTAAGAAACAAGAACAAATATCGTTCAAAATCCATAGAAAAACCGCAGAAATTTTATTTTAGAAGGCGGGCTCTTGTACAGTTTTTTTTTAACTATGTCTTAGATTGGGATAAGTTGTAAGCTAGTAAGGGGTTTCAGTTAATCGCTTTCAATAAAGTTTGTCGCCAGCCAACTTTTGATTCAAATAATCGCTTCATGTAAATATCGTTTTAGCAGACCTCTTGTCGTCGCACATTTGACATGCACTGTAAGCCAGCGCCCATTCATAGCAGTTCAAATACGCTTACACATTTCATATACATACATTCATGCCACAACACTAGCAAATATTTTATATCTGCTACTTGCCAATTACCGAACATGATCACTTTGCCGCTCATAATGTACATATATATGTAATTGCTCTCTTGTTCTGCAATTGTTTACCTACATCGGCCACTTCGGTACACATTCATTCTCTCGCCCAACTGTCTGCGCTGTTAGCGCGCGCAAATTCTTCGTGGCATTCCTCGTTCACAACTAATCGGAAAAATATTCAAAATATTTCTGTCGTTAACAGCGCCGCCGTGCACTCTCGCGCTCTCGCGTTCTCTACCGCTGCTAAAGTGCACCAGCGTTGCGCGCCACTACTCGCCACATACCCAACATTCCATGCATTGATGGGGAGCACACAGCTGGTGCTGATGACGAATACAATGCGCTCAACACTACTCATTCAATGGGAAATGACGAGCGCGCGCGTGTGTATCTCAAGAACGCAAGTCTCCGCTGAAAGTCTACAAGGTGGCAAAAAAATAAACAAAACGAGCGCGCCTGTATGTGTACGAGGAAGAGTAGACAATGAAACCCGTTCGACCACTCCTTCACACCGCAACACCTGCGCGCGCGCCTCCGCGCCACCCCACAAACGGGTGCGCGCGCGTTCCAGCGCGGCTGCAGTGGCTCCAAACCGTGCCGCGCCGCGCTATAGCGCCCTCTTATGCTCCGACATGTTTGCATATTCTCTGGTATATTGTTCTTTTTTATACTCATTTATTGGCTTGATACAGATACCCCACTTGTTTGACTACTTCCCGTGCGATCACCACTACAATAGCAAAGCAGCTAACCAGTTCTCTGCCTGCTCCCCAGCGCTCTTATAAGCTGATGCCTGTTGCTTGCTGTTGTATATACATATATGTATTGTTGTTTTTCGTGTTTTGTCTATCGTCGTGTCATTTGTGTGGAGCTGCTGCTGGCCGTGTCGGACTGGCTGACTGATCGCGTATGTTTTGGGCCCTAATCACTGCCGCGCGCTCAGCGCCGAGTTCAGTCTGTGAATTTCTCTCGATTCTGCGCGTTGCGTACTCGGTTTCGGTTCGATTCGATTTTTTTGCTCGGTTGCGCTTTGCAGAGTTGATGATTTGATATTTTGTTTAACTACAAAGCGAACAGTGTATTTTTTTTCAGTGAATTTATAATTCTTCCGCCTTGCGAGTTAACAAAGTTGTCGGTCGAAAAAATTCGAACGTTTCGGTTCGTTTTGTAATTCTTCTTTGTTTGCCATAATCGAATGAATATTAATAACAATTGAAACAAAAAAAAAAAACACAAAAGAAAAGTCACCCGGATCGGCTTGAATATAGTAAAAAATTATCGAGGCAAAAATCGAGGAACGACACTCCCAAAGAGATTTGCCCGACTTTTTAGTTCACCCATTTGCACATCATTTGCAGGCAAAAGGGAAATTGTCGACGACTTCAGTGTTGATCGTAAGTGTGTGTGTTAGTGAGTCTGTGTGTGTTGTTGTTCTTGCACAAATACGCTAAACGAAGATCAGCGAAACGTAAAAAAAAGAAGAAAAACGCCAAAGCAATAAAAATCCATTGATCTGGGTTACAGCAAACGAATCCAGTCGAGGTGCGCCGCGTCACAGCACATCGAACCAAACCAAACCAAACCGATCCCCAATCCCATTCGAACCCATTGGAAGTGATCAAGAAAAGAGAAGAAGAAATAAAAAAAAAAACAAGAACAAGAAAGCTGCTACCATAAACTTCTGCAAGCGACGAACGCGCGAAACGCCAAAAAAAGTTTCTCGTATCTCTTCGCTCGCCTCTTAAGGCATACATACAAACTTGCATACATACATACATACATATATCCATAGATATAGTATACCCGTTTAGTTGAAAAGCGCGCTCGCATATGTATCTACGTGTGTGCGTGTGTGCGCGTGGCCCCCCCTTAAGCTCCCCACCACATACACTCTCGGTCTGCCACCCATTTCCCCCCTCAGTTCAGCGCGCCTCCCTCACCAACACAACGCCGGTACTGCCACCAGGCACCATCGCTAATTTTATCGTTGCCATCGGCACGGTTTGGCGTCGTTGCCGCTGATTCTAAATGAAACTGGCGACTATATGTACATATATGTATGTGTGTATAGTATGTATGTTTGTATAACAGCGGCGCTGCTTGCGTCAGTCAGCAACTATCTAGCGACATTAACATCGACGTCGTAGTCGTCGTCGTCGTCACGTATTGAAAAAAAAATATATATATACTATAGTGCATATGACAGAACTTTTTGTGCTGATCGGGTTCGGGTTCTCTGACTGGGACGGGTTCTTTCGTCGGCGACGTGCCAAAAACAAAAAGCGAGAATTAATGATGGTGTATGCATATAAAATAATGATTGTGTGGACGTGCATATACCTACACACATACAAACATACATACATACATTAGTATGTATGTATAAAATACATTGTGCGTGTATAAATATATGTATGTAGTTTTGTGAAGAAAAGGTGCATAATCACAGCATAGCGACAGTGAAAATGAGAAAATGATTAAAAGTTAAAAAAAAGCAGCAAAACACAACAATAAGAATATTACTGGAAATAGTGAAAAAAGAGATGCTAAAATGCACCAAATATATATTTTTTTTTGCATGTGGAAAACTATTAAAAAGACACTGTTTTTTCGTATAATTTTATTGAACTTAACATAAACTTCCTCTGCTTATTTTACTTGTTTCGTTCTACAACCGTTCGTTCGTCGGTTTGGGCCGAGACCAATAAACTTCGCCAATTGCCTCCCTCTCTCCTTTGCGATGTTGCGCCAGTGCGCCAGTTGTAGGTACATACTACATCTCGAATGCTGACAGGTCTTTCTGCACCTGGTTCTTTCATTGTGTTTGTAATTCACTCATGGGTACTTGGATCTTTTCTTTCTTTAGGAGCTTGGTCAATCGTCAAATTTTTATGCGCCTAACTATGCCCATTTCGTTAGATAGATCGTAAAGTTCTTCATTCTATCTTATTCGGCACTCGACACCCACGCGAATGCTTAGAATAGTTCTCTCGAAAGCTCCAAAGCCTGCTCATGTTTGTTCGACAGTGTCCATGTTTCTGAATCCTATAAAAGGATGGGCAAAAACTCAAAGAACAGAATAGACTAACCAAAATAAGGAGTAGGCGTCTCTAGTGGCACTAGTTAAGAACATTTCATCTTTCAAGACCACATAATTGCCTAGTCTTCGAGCGCATGGAGAAACTTACCCCTTTTTATATTGCAATATAATCCATTAATGTTGATTCCAAGCCACAAGGGAATAGTAAGAAATGGCAAAGCAGAGAGACTAGCCAGGGAAGCGAGAGCAAGAATTTCAATTAAGTCCTACCTGGAAGAGCTCGACAACAAGTTCGTATTCCTTCAACTGCGAGAACTATTCGGTCTGAGACCTCCAAGAGGATGGCTCGAAAATGAATTTAGGAGTAGAGAGTGGAATACGCTCAAAGTACAACTCATTAGATCTCTGTTTTAGGCTGCCAGACCTTAGCATTAGCTTCTAAGTAAAAGGCTGCACTGTACGGTTAGAGCGCCCTCTACTTAGGCAAGTAAGCGGAATTATTACGGGTCACTGCTTGTATAAGTAGATGTTGATAGAATAGGCCTGCCCACCTCAGACGAAGCTACTGCGACGAGGAAGAAATTGAGAGAGAAATTGAATACCACCTCAGTCACGGTTCTGGCCTATCGTGGGTACGCTCATTTTACCATCAACCCATTGCTTGTCTCGCGGATTTAAACGAAAGAGGCAACCATGAATTCTCGCACTTTATTGACCTAACCAACTGGTTCTACTTCACGCTGAACGGACGAGATCGAATACGAGCTCTCAATTTGTACCACAATGGGCGCACTGCGCTTAAGTGTGCCTCTCTACTACTATATTGGAAGCAGGCATCCACGTCAACCTAATCTAACCTACAAGGCTAAGCCAGGCAAAGTGGGGTTTCAGTGTGAAACCATTCCAACTTCTAATCAATTCGTTACGAGAGAACTCAAAAATCATCACAAAATACGGTAAACGGAAGTTCGCTTGCACAAACTAGGCACTTGGCAACTCGGTTAAAGAGATACCTAACTGATTATATAGGAAAAATTTCACTCCCTAATCCCTAGATCTCTCCTTCTTTTTTTGGGCTTTGGGTTTGGCCTAAGAGTCGTCAAGAGCAGAGGGCACCAAAGGCTATTAGGTCATGTTGACTAATTTCGGTCGGTTATCGCCGGCGCTTCAGTCGTATCGTTCCATCTATACCTTTATAATCTGGCACACAGCTCATCTATTTTATTTTTTTGTGAATTGTTCATCACTTGACACCTGTGACCTGGATAGATCGAAACGTCCCATTTATACATATATGGATGTTCTTGTAAGGTCTTGGAAATCTTCTTCTATCAGAACACCATTCTCTTTGTGGATCAGTGAAGGTATTGTCCGAAATTTAGCTAATATCTTTCGAAGCCTAAAAACCTCGGAAGTAGTTTCAATGCTGTGACAAAAGTTCTACCAATAACTCTTAAATGATAACCTTATTTTTTTTTATTTGAGCTAACAGAATTACATATGTATTATCGTTAACCTTTTTTTCTGATTGCTAATGCCCTTGACCCAACTTCGTGGCTAAGATTTCCATTAGAGATAAAAATTCCAGAGTTCAAAATTCATTTTCACTACAAGTGATTCGAGAATCTTTGCATACATCATTTCTTAATTTTTCTGGTATGCCTGAGGACCTGATAATGTTTGCTATTTTAAGACGCATTGCAAAAATGTTAAGTTTTTTACATGCTCTGATGTTAGATCCTTGTTTTCTCTTTTATATTACATTGTTATACATATCTCAAAAGGAACTCATTTCTGTCGTTGGGAGTTTGTACGAGAGGTCGCCAAATTGAAGAGAGCCAAATTTATGTATCGATCAGTTCTTTGAAGGATGCCAGGTCTAAGAACGGTAACACAGCAACCGTTTTTCCGTAGGAAAGCCAAGGCTCCTAAATTAGTCTCATTTTGTAGCCACCCTGTTTTAAGGTGAGCCGTACTGGGGGTATAATCAGGGCCCGAATGGCAGCTGTTTCTTCACAATATACAAGTTAAATGAGTGAAGCACACTCGCTATCGAATGCCGTGATCTCAAGATAAAATTTCAATTCGAGTTACGTTCGATAGCGAATGCCGCGATTCGGGCCCTGTATTTCAATTCGAGACTGAATACGCTTCGAAAGGCAACTCATACACATACTCATAGTGACAAGTATTCGAATCTGAATGATTTGCTTTCCGAATCGCAAGGCAGAGTAAACCCCCCTGGGCTAGTGTTCTTCTATGATTCAGCTGTAGTCGCCTACACACCTTTTTGTATGACCTTCATTGGTTTTGAACCTTAGCCACTATCTCTACACTGGCACCATCCCACCATACTTTCAACGGCAGAAGCATGTGTTGCATTTGAGGATCTTGGCTCTCCTAAACCACCCGCTTCAGAAAACGAGGGCGTGGGCTTGTCTGATTGATCCGTTACCCGTGCAAAAATAATTTGAAATAAGCCAAAAAATATAATAAAATAAAACAAAATACGTACAATCAAATAAAATATTAAATGGATGTCATAATTACCAAAATATTCCTAAAGTGTAATAAAACTGCAATACTAAATTCAAAACTGCAAGCAACGTCAGTGAATAGCTTAAATTTATTTGAATTGAAAATTGAATAACAAAAATTTTTTATATTAATTTTTTAATTTTTCCCATATTTAGGTTACATGAAAATTCGAGCTCACGATATTCAAAAATAAAGTGCTCACTGTTATGAAAAAAACTATTTTTATTTCGCAAAAAATATGTTAAATACCAAATCAAGTGCTGCCATATAAATATTAAAATTCGCCTTAACAATACGCAAAGTCCGAAAAAAAGTGCCAAGTGTTAACAGTAGTGATTGTAAAAATAAAAAAAAGTTTGAAATTTTTCTCTAATATACAAAAAAAATAACCTTAAAAAGAACGTGGAAAAAAGTCGAAATCAACTTGATAAAGCAAATACTTTTACGAAATAATTAAATTACAAAAAAAAATAGCAACGGAAACTTTTCAAAAGTCGATTTCAAAAACTCGGAAATAATTAAAATTAGAGCGACTAAATAAGTCAAAGTAAAAGTAAAAGCGTCTGTGAAAAGAAATAAAAATCAATTAAAATACAATAAGCAGCTCCCCAAAAGGCACTACTACCTGAAAAATTTGCAATTTGTTTGCTTGTTTTTCTTTTGTGTTTTTGTTTTTTTTTTTCTTTGTGCAACGTTTCACGTAAACTGGCTGCATGAAAAACATAACCAGCTCCAGCACTTGTGGCAGTGGCCTGCTGCAGTTGCAAAACAATCTCAGCAACTCGGCCACCAATACATCAACAATCGTCGGCAGCGGCGGCGGCGGCGGTGGCGGCAGCATTATTGACGACGAAGACGCCATCCTGCACGAATCAAAACAAAAAGGTTTGTTTGTTGTTATTTTCATTTATATGTATGTACTTGCTTGCTTTTGCCTTGCTTGGCAGTCAGTGTCTTATTTAGCCACAAACCTTTCCATGCAGCATTTTTATATGGGCGCGAGTGTGTGTGCGCGTGTGCGAATGTTAGCCAAGTGTAGTGTATTGATTTAAGTATTTGTTAGCTTCACAGGCCGTCCATTGATTCGACAAGACGCAATCCGGTCAGCGTCCAGTGAGCCTTCCACTTAACTCTATTTTTTTATGTGCATCTCTTCTCTTATTAGTTCTTTGCTTTTCCGTCTATTGGTCTGCCATTATGTCTATGTCCATGCATACGCGTTTTATTCTATTTGTTTGTTTGCCTCTGACCGCTTATTGCCTGTTTTTCTCTCAGAACTCCGTGCAATTAACCAGCTGCGCCTGATTTCTACGACTCTCATTTAGCTGTCTGCCGATAAACATCCGTCCTGTGTGCGCCCACAGTGTGTGCTGCAGTCGCATCCGCTTCAACACTCGTCGCATGGAGATTTCCTCGGAACAGACGTTTTTGGCACATCGACGGCAGTTATTGTCATTTTGATGTGAACTGAAATACATACTAAATGCAAGGCAACGGTTCCAAAAAATTCCAGCCTCTTGTGGGTCTTTGCTTTAGGCTTGTAGTTATGGTTAAATGTTTCCCCTTTTTTGGCCCAAATACCCTTTGACCCGACATTTTGAAAATTTTGATGTGTTTTATCCTTTTCCAAAATTGTGTGCGACTTTTGCCCTTTTTTAGAGATTTTTTTTAAGAAACGTTAACATAGCCGTGCAATTAAAAAATATTTCCTCATGTAATTACGAAAAAATGCATCACTTAAAACTTTTAGAGGTAATGCAATTCTTCTCCTTGCAGCAACTCGATTAACTGTGCATGTGTATGTATGTACAGGGTTGCAATTTTGTTCAAAGCTTGTCCCGTTATTTTCTTTTTAAATTCTTCGTCAATTACCCTTTTTTTGCGAAGGTTTAACCTCTGAGCCTGAACAAATTAAGGCAAATATTTTGCATCATTTTTTACCTTTTGGGACATAAATAAACTATTTTTGTTGTTATCTTTTAATTTTTTATCTACTAAATAAAGCAGTGCTTCCCAAAGTGGTCCAGGTGGACCCCAGGCGCCCTTGGCAGACTCAAGGGGAGTCTACGTTGGCGTGAAAAAATTGGGGTTCACAAACTGAAATTTTATCGGGTTACGACAATAAAGAACAAAACAATTTTGGCTTGTCTTTGCCTATCAATGTAGGCAGATACTTAATACACTGGAACTTTCGTTGATTTTTGACAGGCTGTTGTATTTCGGTGAAAACTGGCCGTGTTGAGAATTTTAAATAAGCACTTTGAAACTTTAAGATTGTAACTTCCAGATATCTTAGCTAAAATGTTTTAGGAGCTAAGGCGAAAAAAGAATTTAGAAAATTTTGATATAAGACAGTTTTACGCTTCACTGTAAATTGGGTGCGAAGCTTGCATACGCGGTTTTGCATTATCGTGATACGGGGGAAAAAAATAAAAGATAATAATCATCACAGTAAAAAAATTGCAAAAAATCTACGGTAAGTGATACTTCAATCTTGCAATTTTTTATACAAAAATTTAATGGGCATACTGAAAATCTTTCTAAGAAATCAAATTAAAAAGCTGGAATTTTTCGCTGATTTTGATTTTTTTATATATTTATATTTATATGGTTTTTGCAAAAGAATAAGCTGTATTTAAAAAATAGCTGAAATTACAAAAAAAAAAATCTTGTGGTGCGCATATAATTTTGACACGGGTTGTATAACGGATGGTATACTACTGCACATCTTTTTATTTATTTTTTCCCTCAGTTTTTAGTTTTCTTGATTGTTTGCGCACTGAATTCATGTCGCAAGCTTCCACAATTCAACAAGAATTGTATCCTTAAATAAAACAGTCAATTTTATAACGCATGTAAATGGTTTTTATTAATTTTCGATTTTAATCGAAACGACCGATTAATCGGTTAATTTCCTACGATTAATTGCAATTAATAATCGAATTCGTTCGATTAATCAATTGACCGATTAATCGCTTATTAATTTGTTTAGTCATCACTACTCACAACTTCAATTCTGTAGCACCTACTTACGCATTTGAAGTTATTCCAGTGTCTTATGTATATTTCTTATGGCAAAACCAAGCTTGCGCCAAGTAAATCAAAATCGTAGATATTCGCTTTCAAGCTAAAAATACTGGCAACAGTTTTATTGTCTGTTATGGTGTGTTTCCTTATTTCTTTGTTTATGTCTTTCTATTGCTACAGATTAACGCTGTCCTACCTTTTTCCCTGATTTTATCAACATTCGAATTGAATGAATTAATAGCTCGGAGTCGAGTAATATTGTGACTGTTTTGTGTTACCTTTGTATGTATATATGTATTTACATAGATATATAATTATATGTACTACATACCCAGCAGCGAATGGAATGCATTCCGCATCGATGCCTCACTGATGTCAAATAATAGCATTTGATTCCATTATCGATTCCTTTTCTATTGAAGTATGCAGTATGTCGCTCTTTCTTCATTACCTTTAGCATAGCATTACGCTCAAAGTAATGCAGAATGTTTTAAAGAGTAATGCGGCAATTAAACACTAGATTACATTTTAGCAAAAGGTAATGCAGCTTATGTGCAATGATGATATATAGAAATGTCTAGGAAAACATTTTTATCAAAATGTAATGCATATAAAAAAAGGTTCGCCATCAATTGCCTGTCAGTCGATGAAAATAATTCGAAAAAAATTGATATCGTATTTGACACATTGAAATTGATTAAATTTGAGAAGCAATTCATATATATTGTAAGGCGAAGGCATTACTTTGGAGTCGACTCTGGAGTTGGTGGCATTGTCAGGCAATCACATTTTCGCTGCTGGGTACATACTATGTATGTGTTTATGTACGTATTTGCGTTCGTCATGGTTCCCTTTTGTCCGGCGCATACACATTTAATTTATATGCCCAACAGGTAAACGCATGCGCTTGCATCTACGCATTTAACCAACTACTCACTCCTCTAAGTATAAATGTTTGTGGGTATAGGCGCAGAAGCAACTATGTACCGTATATATACATTATGGTGGTCCTTAAAAAATCAAATGAACGACTTTTTTCCAGTCTCACCCCCTCAATCGGTAATACCACGGTCATATGTGTATATTAGATATACATTTTGGTTGCAATTGGATATCGTTAAGGCGTGTCGCGCAGGGGCCAAAGTTCAGGTTACCCTATAAAGGCGTCTTAACGGACTTCAATCGGGGCTAAAATTTATATGTGATATCTACGACTTTAGTAGTATCGATTTTGGGCATTAAATTAAAAAAAAAACATATTTTTTTTGCGACACGCCTTAACCGACTCCAATCGGGACCAAAATTTTAGAAGTGATATCTATGGCAGTGGTATTACCGATTGAGGGGCTGAGACTGAAAAAAAAAATAGTTCATTTGATTTTTTAAGGACCACCTTAATATACATGTATAGCTATAATATAATGTATGTATGTACGCCTTTGTGACGATCGTGTGTCAGGTTGTTGTACATACATATTATGTTTTGGGCTATTCATTTTTTTCTCGCTTGTTATAACTTCTACTTTGTTGTGTAAACTTTTTTTCTGCAATCTGTTGCCTTTTCCTGCCGCAATGTTGCTCTAAGATGCATACGGGTACGTACACATGCAAGAGACATTCAAGCTTGCATTCGACTCGAAGCTCAGCTATGCTTCTTACACATGTATGTATGTAGGTATGAACGTCGTTAGTGGCCTGTTCACCTTCTTTTGGCGGTTAGGCGAATCAACTCTCTACAGCATAAGCTCTTTGTAGACCGGCAACAGCTTCAGCTTCTACTAGCATAAGTATGTACATGTACATTAGGCATATGACTTTTTTGTAAAATTAAATGTACCTTTGAGCAGAGGATGAGGAATCATGCAAAATAATGTTTTATCAAAATGTAGTAAAAAATATTTTCCGGGGGGAGCTCTAAGAAATAAAAATTACAGAAAATAAAAACAACTATACCAACCAATTTTCGATCGCAGTCATAAGTCGGTTGACACGAAATTTTTCGTATGTGTATGTATGTAAATATTATTAGGACGCTCACAAGTCGTGGTAACCGCCGCAAAATCTTAAGCTTAACTTTTTTTTTTAAATAATGATTAAAGTGGTATTAGAGAATTTCTTATTACACCGAAATGTTTTTAAACTGATAAAAAAATATATAATTATTCCCCCTTAAAACCATTTTTGCCGTTATATTAAATAAAAAATATATTAAGCTTAAGATTTTACGACGGTTAAAACATTTTGTGAATCCCCTAAATATACGTTTTTTTTCAGAACTTTTTTCCCTTTTTTTTTACCAAATTTCGACAAAAAATTATTTTTGTTGGATTTTTATCATTCCTCGGCCTCTACTCATAGGTTTATTGAATTTTAGAAAAGTCATAGGCCTAATGTAGGTATATACACTCATGGTCGTAATAATAGGTACAAAATTCAAAATGATATTGTTTAAAATTTATGTTTATTTATTTATTTTTATTTAAAATATAGTTCGGTCTGTATTAGAAACCACAGAAATAAAAATTTCTAAGCTTGCACGAAGATCAAAAAATTTCAAACAATTTTTAGCCAAATTTCCAACTTATAGAGTATGCAGTTTTGTAGCCAATTAAATTTTAGTCACTTAAAGTTACCGTTGATTTTTTATAATTTTTTTTCGAGGGTGTGGCGCGTTTCATTCCATATACTAAAAATAGATTTTGTTCATACGTTATATGGAAGAACATCCTCGGCAAAAAAAGTTCTAAAAAATCAACGGTAATTTATTTGTTGACTTGAAATTTGCACTTTATTCATAATTGTGTGGTTTCTGTTGTGCATCAAACTATTTTTTAATTGTTAATTATTAAAAATAAGTAAATAAACATAAATTGCAAACAATATCATTTTGAATTTTGTACCTATTATTATGACCATGGGTGTAGGTACATACGTATGTATTAGCTCCAGCTGTATCCAGTTTATGGCTTAGCCTCACGCTGAGCTTAAACGCGCGCTTGCGCTCTTCTGATTCAAACAGATTTTTCGAAAAGTTGTCCGTTTGTCGTATGATTTGTCTTTACCTTTGTTCCATTTACTAGTTAAGTTTTCTTGTATTTATTTTTTTTTTGGTCTTGGTTTTTTTGTGTTATCCCTTCTCACCGCAAAGCACAGTTTGCGCTCATGGCAACATCGCGACGTAACCGAGAAGTTGTTCCACCAGTTCGACCATTCTTCTTGTTTGCTGTTTGCCTCTGTCTTGTGGTCTATTTTGTTGTCTTGCTGGGCGCTTGTTGTTGCTGTTATTGCTTTGTATAATTTCTTGTTTACGACAGGTTTTTTTTTTTTGGTTTTTGTTATTCATTCCATGTTGCTTGTTGACTGGCTTTACACACCTTCTCTGTTGGGCTGCTTTCAGCTTAATTCTGTTTTACTTAAAAGTAAATTTTTGGTGTGTGGATCGACGCTCGTCAAGCAATATTTTGAATTTTTACTCACGTATTTTAACTAAAATTACGAATGTGTATAAAAAAAGAACACATTTTAGGTCTGTCTGCCTGCTGGCTTTCAGGCTGTGAACTTAAGACTCAGCATCGACCCATATCAACTGTGCTTCTGCGCATTCATGCGTGATTTCTTAAGCTCGATATATGTATGTATGTCCGCATATGAGTACCATTAAAAATTTTCAAATTTGATTTGCCACTCCCGTCCAGCTGCCCCATTGATGCAAAATCTTCTGCTTTTTTAGTTTCTCTTAATTGTTTCCCCGCCGAGTTTTCTTCATCTTCGCCGCTTGTAGTGTCTACTTACTTCTTATTGTCTTTTCACATCTCTTGGTTATTATTATTTTTCTTTTGTCCCTTCATTCTGGTATCACAAAATCGCCACTTCATTGCGCCCATTTCTTCGTGTCCTTAATTTGCGATAGTCGGCTCTACCTGAGTTTCGTTGCACTTGTTGCTGGCTTTTAATTTCAGTTTTTATATGTCATCAATTGCTTGTTTAACCCATTTTCGTATTGCTTTCAGGTTGTTTGTGTTTGTTTTCTTTGCTATACGCTCCTTTCACTTTAATCCGGTTATATTAATTAATTGAGGTTTTGAAAGTTTTTTGTTTTTTTTGAGGCTAAGCAAGCGCCTTTGGTAGAAATCGTTCTTGTTGTTTTCAGTGATGATCATTTACTTATATGTACAGTGTCTCAAACAAGTGTTCATATGTTGTTTTTTTTTTAATATTCGGTATATTTTTCAAGTAATTTTTATTTTTATTTTTTTATTAAAATATTTTTCATGTTTTAACCAAAATCATATCCATCGAAGTTTCAAAATTTAAACAAAATTTAAGAATATTCAAAAAAAATTCAAGAAAATTTCGAGCTTTCCTTTGGGTTTTTGGTTTAAGTTTTTCGAAAAGAGTTGCCACCATTCAAAAAAATAAGTTGAAATTATTTTAAAAGTTAAATCAATTACGTATTACAAAATGGGTATCACTCGAAACGGTTTTGAAAAGGTTTTTTTCTTAACTTATTGTAGGGGGTTGCCAACTGTTTAAAAAAAAAAACAAAATCAACTTGAATCAATACAATTAGGTAATTTAAATATGTCTCACAATATGGGTGGCAGACGATATAAGTTTAAGCAAGTTCTAGGTTGAAGAGAGTTGCCACCTGTTTTAAAAGTGGAACTTTATTTAATTATGCATACACAAGTGACATGACGTATTTAAACATTTGCGTCATACGCAGTAGCGGTAAGAATCTGTTAGCGGGAACCTTTAGAATTTTAAACTGGGTTCAAACTGGGCTGCCACCTCTTTAAAAAGTTAAAATTATTTAATAAGTTAACTGAATTATTAAAAGATGGATATCAATCGAAGTGGGTTCGAAAAGGGGTTATATCTGAACTGTATTTAGTAGAGTTGCCACGTGTTTAAAAATTTGTATGTAATATACTTCATCAGTTAATAGAAATACCTACCTATGTATCATAATATCATTCGAAAGAGATTAAAAAGATTTAAGTTCGAAAATGCTTTTGAAGAGAGTTGCCACTTTAAAAGTCGAATTTACACAAACTAAATAAAAGTATTGCTTAGTTTTTTGAAGAGGGTTTAAAAAGTTAAATTAAATTTGGTGTTTTCAAGCCATGCGGGCTTACTAGTGGAGTTTTAAAGCGCATAAAATTTTAGTCTGATAAAGTGCAAGTTTCAAGAGTCTGAAAATCGGTTTGATTTTTAATAATTCTTAACCAACTTCAAATAAAGGAGGAGGTTATCAATTCGTCGGAATATTTTTTTAATGTAAGTTACCGCATAACTTTGGACGACGGTAACCGATTTCTATAATTATTTTTTTAAATGAAAGGTGGTACCTACGAAGTGGTCCCACACTAACTTGGTTAGATGCCATCATTGGATCATGAAGAAATTAACGGTACTTTTAAAGTTTTATATGAGAATTGAAGTCGATTTTGTTTTTTGCTTAAAAATTACTTGGTTATATAACAAGTGAAATTTATAAAAACTGGCGCTGACTTTTTGAAATTTTTATGCGAATGGTACAGTGGGGTTTTGGAATTATTTTGAGTCTAACGGCAAGACGTCCTATTGAATACAATGTGCATATATCAATTTAAGACCCCATCAAGCCGCTGTTTGGTTAGCTTTAGAAACTTCCATGACCGCTTCCGTTTCAGTCTGCTGAAAAAACTTAAAAGAGTCAACAAACTCTAATTTTTTTCAGAGACGTCTCCTTAAGGCAGCGCTGCTACGTCGCTAAAACAACCACACCACACAGTGGGACGTCTCCATATAAGCTGCGTTCAAAAGTAGTAGTCGTACTACAAATTCGCTAAAATTTCGTATACGCTGTATTCTGAGCTTAGGATTGAAGAAATTTGAAAATTGGTGGAAGTCGAAATTTTCTTATCTGGAAGATAATGACCTTTTATGTTAAGCCAGCAATCCGAGTCATAATGTCAATCCTGTTTCTGCTACGCAGATCAAATTCGACGTAGTTGAATCAGTAAGAGAGGATGGTAAAAAGTCGCCTTCCCCGCTGTAACCCCTTGGTTGGGCGAAATTTTTAGTTTGATCCGTAATTTGAGTCCTTTGAACAGATAACACAGGTACATTAAAAAACAAAAAGTGGTGCGTGCTTTTTACCAGTCCCACCTGCCGATATGTATTTCGACCCGCTGAATTCAAATCTGAGGTCCGTTTGACTAGTGTAACCTCAAAATTTCCAGAAAATTGCGAACTTTTTACCATTCTCTTTCGCAATTTTCGCAAATTAATCGATATTTTGAGGGTGTAAGAGTCAAAACACCTGCTGCTAGGTGGGTCTAGTTTAAAGCACACACTAATTCGTTTTTTTGTGCCGGTGTATTTAGTAGCGTTCAACCATGGTGTAGCATCTTCCACTGCTTCAGACCTATCACAAGTCCACTCTTGACTTTTGTGTTATTCAAATTTGTTTTCCGAAATTTTATTCTGTTTTGACCAAATGTTATCTTATTAGTTTTGTATTACATCACTTAAACGTTAAAAAGTAGTGATATTTATTGCCTACTTAACGTAATTGTTGTTGCCTATTTGTTATCGCTTCGTGAAGTAAGCATGCAGTAAGTATCATGTTGATAAGAATTTCATTTGGCGATAAAAGTTAAGAGCAAACTATTGAAGACTAAACACACCGTCGGGAGGTTAAGTAGAACGTTTTTTTTGTTTGGCCGGAAAAAAAGTTCGCCGAATACACCTGAGTCTAAAATATTTTTGTAACGCAATTCCGAAACAAATATTTATTTGGCCTTTTTACATTTTTTGTCATATATTCGGCATTTACAGTCGGATTTTAAAGTATGTTGTATCGATAATTTTGTAGGTGTCGCCGAAAAATGTAAAAAGGTGATCCGTAATTTCGGCCAAAAAAAAAAACCGAAATAGCCTTGCAAAAATTATTTAGACTCAGAGATATATGGCGCATTTTTTTTCATTCCTTGCCTGTAAGGTGGTACGGTCTAACGTGCGTATACATACATATTTTGGAACTAATTTTCGATAAGATTTGTCACTTTTGTATTGGAAAAATTTTCAAACATACACTCCGATTCACTTGAATAGGCACATTTTTTCTTTAAGATTTAGGCTTATTTCTGAACTTGTTAGCATTGGAGAAACTTCATTTTAATCGAATTTTGACAAAAAAAAATCAATTTCAAAGAAAAGTTTCTATTCCCGGCGAAAACTTTAATCTTGATGGCTCCAACCACAGAATAAACAGTATACAGAAGACTCACCACATACAAATTTATTTTTCTTGGGCGGACGTAATATTACAACCCGGACCAGAGCAGAGAAGTTAACATTACGACCGCTATGAATAACATGGCGACCCGGAACAGAGCAGAGGAGTTAACATCACGTCCACTATGAGTAACATGAAGTTAACATCTCGCCATAAACACACATCGTAATCAGCGTTGCCGCGAGCTTGAAAAAAATGTATCAGTTGCTAAGCAGAAAAAGTATCAAAAGCAAACAAAACTGTTGTTTGTTAAACTATTATTTTAAAAACAAATTATAAATAAAATTTTATAATTAAATCCATAGTTATAAAAAAAATATATATTTCTTACTTCTTTGTTCTTATTTGCATAATGAAAAACAAACTTATAGGGCCCCTAAACCACACAAAATCCTTGCGCAACCCGAGACTTGTACAAGTCAATATTGTTGAATTAACGAGAGCATAAAATTGCGTAAATCTTATTTTGAAGAAACGTTACTCAAGTAAATATGTGCAAGAAATATGAATGTGCCTTGTATGCTTTGATAGCTTCAGCTTTAAAACGTAAAAAAAAAAACTAAATTAAAAAAAAATATTTTTTTTTCAACGCTTTTACCCATATTTTACAGCACGATATGGACACCAAAATCAAAACTAGACTAAAAATTTCGCAGTGGGCGCCATACGAAGCACAAATTATTGTATAATAACAAGCATGAGCAAAATATCAAAATAATTTTTATTTTAGTACAAACGACCCCATACACAATACAAACGCTCGTCGCAAGCCCGATATTGCGTAATGTTTTTGTGTGGTTTTGAGGTCCTATAACAGTGGCGTGTGCAGAGAAATTATGGGTTGTGTTTCCCTTACAAGAGTTACCAAATCAACTTATAAATATCTATATAAATTGTAAGACTTCAAATAACAAGAAGAAAAAAATATTTGCCTTTAGACTAGTAGTACTATTCATAGTTTTCGAAAATTCATTTCTGCCAGCCGAAAGTATCAAAATACGGCATTTGGGATCAAACAAGTATCAGATATTACAATTTAGAAAAACAGTATTAAAAAATATACAATTGTACCAAAACGGCAACGCTGATCGTAATGGAAAACGAAGTTAGTTAACATCTTGTCGTCATAGCGAAGATGGAATTAACAGCGTCAGCCGAGTGAAAATACTGCTAAAGTAACAGAGGCAGCGCCGCTTGTGATACCCTTGCTTGCCTCACCGCTCGTGCCTTAAATTCAAATTGGTTGGATAGTCGACATGCGGCTTCTGTATACTGTTTATTCTGTGCTCCAACGGAATTCCTGTTCGGGTAGTATGATAAATGAATAAAAACCCAAGTAATTAAGATTCTTTTTTCACCACTTTTCTTTGAAATTTAACATTCTTCAAAATGATGAATCTTAATGATGTTGCTTCTTCGATGCCCAAAAATTCAGAACGAAGCTCCTATTTTGCAGAAAAAGAATGTGGTTATTTAAGTGAAGCAGAGTGTATGTAGAGCGGCATTTTTCGCTTCTTTTTTGTTTTAAATTGTACACAGGTAATAAAACAACAATATTACTAAATCTTTATATTATTTTTAAGAATAAAACTAATTTAGTTAATCACTGATTATCACTACTACACCCACACTTGACTTGTCTAAGCCATCTTATATCCGTTTTAATTGATTTTAAAGCATCTTTGACCGCATTGCTATTGCTTTTTACAAAACTATAATTCCATTTCACAAAAACATCATTCAATAACTTATTTAGTAAACGCTGCAATTGTACCGGCTATTAAATCATTTTGCTTATCACCTGCCACATGGGCTGCATATGAATCACGCTGTCAACTCTCTTTCGATTAATTTAATATTAATTTTGTTATTGCTTTCTAAGCCATTAATTTGTTTAGTCACATGATTAAACTGACCCCGGCGTCATCTGAGCGATAGAAACCAGACAAATGTATATGTATGTATGTATGTATGTCGCTAGCTTAGAGTGCAAAGTGGCTAAGTCCACTTTTTGTTAAAATTCATATTTATATATACATATGTATATACATAAATAGGAGACAACAGAAATTAATAATGCTTTGTTACCTGTAGGATTAAGGTATGTCTTTGTTTTATTTCTTGCCGTTTAAATTCAATGAAAAGCAAATTTGCTTAGTCCAAAAGAGGCACAGGAAAACGATCAGACCAAAATAATAGAAAATCTTTTATTTAACACTGAACCCTTCTGCTTTCTTCGTATGGAGTTTGGTTTTGCTTTAAACATGCAAAATGTTGACTTTAAAGCCTATCAAAATATTTGAATAAAAAAAAATTTCTAAAAAAAAGTATTTTATCTCTCCCGTTAAATTTTGGAAAAATTAACATAGCAAATTTTCACTCTAAACTAGCGATATGTGATTGCATACATATGTACACAGATATGTATGTATGTTCATTTGTCTGTTCGCTTGTCTATTACCTTGACAATTTCAAGGCGAATAAGAAAGCTTTTTTAAATGTTTTTAGAACAGCAAAAAATATAAACAATTAAAAAAAATAACTTAAAGGCAAATATAGACACATTAATTTTTTATAGAGAAATGAGTGTGTAGGTCTCGTGTTCACCAAAAGTTCGGAGCCATACGATTTTTGATAATTTTTTACATTAGGGTGCATCAGTCTATATACAACAAAAAAATTGGTACTGTTTTTCCATTGGAATTATAAGATCTATTATATTCTAAGACTTCTGCAAAAAATATGCCGGAAAAAATAAGATTTAAGTGAGCTGGACTTAATTAAATATAATTTTTTTTTTTATGAATATAATAAGTTTTTAAAAATATTTTTTCCAAATAATCACCTCAAATTATAGAAGAATTTAAGCTTAAAAGGTCTGCATAAATTTGTTTAAAAAAATTATAAACGAAATCGAAATAATGAGTTCTTGGGGGTATTTTCAAATCGTAATAAATCTTAATATGTTTACGAAATATTTTGCTGGCAGTCTTAAAATATAATACATTTTATAAATCCGGTGACAAAATCGCAATTGGTTTTTTTTGGTGATGTACCCTAATGTACGTATTTGAAATATGTACTTAAATTTTTGTTTTGGAGTCATACACGCAAACGTTCTATTGAATGGACTTCGCTTTGATTGTAAAAATTCTTCATGATTATGTAGCACTTACATATAAATAGCGTCCACTTTTCGTCCCACACAAAAACCGAATTTTTAAGAATAAGTGAAGTGGATTGCCCACCTGCTGATTGTAGCCAAGGTCATCGCAACTAAGCAGTGACGCTGGAATTTTATTTATCTTCACTATCTTCAAAGTTTATTTTAAGCACACTTTTGATAAAAAGTACTTATATGGAAATTATTTATGAGCTATACATCGCACGGTAGGTAATATCAAGGACTCATTGAGACGTGGAGGATATTTGGTTAGAAAACCGCGCCTATTTTTTCCCAGTACAGTACGACTGTTTTTATTGTTTTAATGTAGATATTCGCAACTCGGAGACACAGTATTTGAATACCCTCCTAGGTCAAGCGCATGGTACACATCTTGTTATAACCCTTGTTAGGAGGCTGGGTTTTAACTCTCACCAAAACAAGACTCTTAGAAAGCATTTTGGTGGGACATAGAATTTAAATTAAAAGTGAATAGAATGGATTACCACATGGTCGTTCGTCTAAATATTGCTTCCGCTTTAGTAGTTTGGTGACCAGAAAACCTTGAAAGCAACCGCCTTTAAACGTTTTAATACACTCTTAAAATTGGCTTAGCTGTCGGTCACAGTATCAGTGGCAACTTGTTCAACTGCGCCACTGGAGCTGCTGCTGGGTTGATCTGCGATCCATATATTTGTTCAAGCAGCCTCGAGAGAGTTGCAACTACGAGTATCTGACGGAACTCCTCATACGAACAAGCACCCAGCAAGCATTTTGGTCTCAAATCCCGGGGTTGTAAAGAAGAAGGCTTGCTCACTCTGTGTTGAAATAGGTCTACTTTGACAAAAAGTTTGAGCATACTGGTATTTTT
>NW_023458556.1:18515016-18540738 GCF_013731165.1 Rhagoletis pomonella
AAAAATACCAGTATGCTCAAACTTTTTGTCAAAGTAGACCTATTTCAGCACAGAGTGAGCAAGCCTTCTTCTTCACAACTCCGGGATTTGAAACCAAAATATTTGTTGGATGCTTGTTCGTATGAAGAGTTCCGTCAGATACTCATAGTTGCAACTCTCTCGGGGCTGCTTGAACAAATATATGGATAGCAGATCAACCAGCAGCAGAAACTCCAAAGGCGCAGTTGAACAAGTTGCCACTGATACTGTGACCGACAGCTAAGCCAATCTTAAGAGTGTATTAAAACGTTTAAAGGCGGTTGCTTGCAAGGTTTTCTGGCCACCAAACTACTAAAGCGGAAGCAACATTTGGACGAACGACCACGTGGTAAACCATTCTAATCACTTTATGCTTAGATTCTATGTCCCACCAAAAAGCTTTTTAAGAGCCTTGTTTAGAGTTCCAACCCAGCCTCCTAACAAGGGTTATAACAAGATGCGCTTGACCTAGGAGGGTATTCAAATACGTGTCTCCCAGTTGCGAATATCTACACAAAAAAAACAATAAAAAGAGTCGTACTGTACAGAGCAAAAATAGGCGCAGTTTTCTAACTAAATATCCTCCACGTCTCAATGAGTCCTTAATATTATCTACCGTGCGATGTATAGCTCATAGATAATTTCCATATATGTAAGTACTTTGTATCAAAAGTGTGCTTAAATTAAACTTTGAAGATAGTGAAGATTGTTTTTGTAGGTAAATAAAAAAAATTCCAGCGTCACCTGCTTAGTTGCGATGACCTTGGCTACAATCAGCAGATGGGCAATCCACTTCACTTATTCTTAAAAATTCGGTTTTTGTGTGGGACGAAAAGTGGACGCTATTTATATGTAAGTGCTACATAATCATGAAGAATTTTTACAATCAAAGCGAAGTCCATTCAATTGAACGTTTGCGTGAATGGCTTTATTAATACTTAAGTTAATAATTTATATATGTACATATTTACTCCCAAACAAAAATTTAAGTATATATTTCAAATACGTATGCTCCACATTAGGGTACATCACCAAAAAAGAACAATTGCGATTTTGTCACCGGATTTATAAAATGTATTATATTTTAAAACTGCCATCAAAATATATCGTAGACATAATAAGATTTATTACGATTTGAAAATACCACCAAGAACTCATTATTTTGATTTCGTTTATAATTTTTTTAAACAAATTTATGCAGACCTTTTAAGCTTAAATTCTTCTATAATTTGAGGTGACTGTCTGAAAAAAATATTTTTAAAGATTAATTTTAATTTTAAGAAATAAATATAAAAAACAATTTTATTTTTAATTAGGTCCAACTTACTTAAATCTTATTTTTTCCGTTATATTTTTGCGGTAGCCTTAGAATATAATAGATCTTATAATTCCAATGGAAAAACAGTACCAATTTTTATTTTGTATATAGACTGATGCACCCT
This sequence comes from Rhagoletis pomonella, assembly GCF_013731165.1. NCBI lineage: Eukaryota > Metazoa > Arthropoda > Insecta > Diptera > Tephritidae > Rhagoletis > Rhagoletis pomonella. The sequence continues at coordinate 18,516,477 of NW_023458556.1, forward strand.
AATGTAAAAAATTATCAAAAATCGTATGGCTTCGAACTTCTGGTGAACACGAGACCTACACACTCATTTATCTATAAAAAAAAATTAATGTGTCTATATTTGCCTTTAAGTTATTTTTTTTGTATTTTAATTGTTTATATTTTTTGCTGTTCTAAAAACATTTAAAAAAGCTTTCTTATTCGCCTTGAAATTGTCAAGGTAGTAGACAAGCGAACAGACATACATATCTGTGTACATATGTATGCAATCACATATCGCTAGTTTAGAGTGAAAATTTGCTATGTTAATTTTTCTAAATTTTACAGGAGAGATAAAATACTTTTTTTTTAGAAATTTTTTTTTATTCAAATATTTTGATAGGCTTTAAATTCAACATTTTGCATGTTTAAAGCAAAACCAAACTCCATACGAAGAAAGCAGAAGGGTTCGATTTTAAATAAAAGATTTTCTATTATTTTGGTCTTATCGTTTTCCTGTGCCTCTTCTGGACTAAGGAAATTTGCTTTTCATTGAATTTAAACGGCAAGAAATAAAACAAATACATACCTTAATCCTACAGGTAACAAAGCATTTTTAATTTCTGTTGCCTCCTATTTATATATACATAAATATGAATTTTAACAAAAAGTGGACTTAGCAACTTTGCACTCTAAGCTAGCGACATACATACATACATACATATACATTTGTCTGGTTTCTATCGCTTAGATGACGCCGGGGTCAGTTTAATCATGTGACTAAACAAATTAATGACTTAGAAAGCAATAACAAAATTAATATTGAATTAATCGAAAGAGAGTTGACAGCGTGATTCATATGCAGCCCATGTGGCAGGTGATAAGCAAAATGATTTAATAGCCGGTACTATTGCAGCGTTTACTAAGTTATTGAATGATGATTTTGTGAAATGAAATTATAGTTTTGTAAAAAGCAATAACAATGGGGTCAAAGATGCTTTAAAATAAATTAAAACGGATATAAGATGGCTTAGACAAGATAGTGTAGGTGTAGTAGTGATAATCAGCGATCAATTAAAATAGTTTTATTCTTAAAAATAATATAAAGGTTTAGTAGTATTGTTGTTTTATTACCTGTGTACAACTTAAAACAAAAAAAGAAATGAAAAATGCCGCCCTACAAACACCCTGCTTCACTTAAATAACCACAATAGGAGCTTCCTTCTGAATTTTTGGGCATCGAAGAAGCAACATCATTCAGATTCATTATTTTGAAGAATGTTTAATTTCGCAGAAAATTGGTGAAAAAAATATCTTCCCGATCAGGGATTCCGGGGGAGCCATAAAAATTAAAGTTTTCGCCGGGAATAGAAACCAAAGTAATTAACGTGTTTTCTTCAATTTCACCACTTTTCATTGAAATTGATTTTTTTTTTTAACTAGATTGAAATGAAGTTTCTCCAATGCTAACAAGTTCAGAAATAAGCCTAAATCTTAAAGAAAAAATGTGCCTATTCAAATGAATCGGAGTGTATGTTTGAAAATTTTTCCAATACAAAAGTGACATATCTTATCAAAAATCAGTTCCAAAATATGTATACATTAGACCGTGCCACCTTACGGCAAGCAAAAAGTTAATGAAATTTGAAGAAAATAATTTTATCATTGAGACAAAATTATTGATATAACATACTTTAAAATCCGACTGTAAAATGCCGAATATATGACGAAAAATTTAAAAAAGGCCAAATAAATATTTTTTCGGAATTGCGTTACAAAAATATTTTAGACTCAGGGGTATTCGGCGAACTTTTTTTCCGGCCAAACAAAAAAAAAACGGTCTACTTAACCTCCCGACAGTGTGTTTAGTCTTCAATAGTTTGCTCTTAACTTTTATCGCCAAATGAAATTCTTATCAACATGATACTTACTGCATGCTTACTTCACAAAGCGATAACAAATAGGCAACAACAATTAAGTTAAGTAGGCAATAAATATCACTACGTTTTAACGTTTATGTGATGCAATACAAAACTAATAAGATAACATTTGGTCAAAATAAAATAAAATTTTCGGAAAACAAATTTTAATAACACATTTTAGGCAGAAGTCAAGAGTAGACTTGTGATAGGTCTGAAGCAGTGGAAGATGCTATACCATGGTTGAACGCTACTAAATACACCGGCACAAAAAAACAAATTGGTGTGTGCTTTTAACTAGACCCACCTAGCAGCAGGTGTTTTGACTGTTACACCCTCAAAATATCGATTAATTTGCGAAAATTGCGAAAGAGAATGGCCAAAAGTTCGCAAGTTTCTCGAAATTTTGAGGTTACACTAGTCAAACGGACCTCAGATTTGAATTCAGCGGGTCGAAATACATATCGATAGGTGGGTCTGGTATAAAGCACACAACACTTTTTGTTTTTTTTTTTGTGCCGGAGTTATCAGTTCAAAGGAGGGAGGAAAGCGATTTTTTTTACCATCCTCTCTTACTGATTCAACTACGACAAATTTGATTTGTGTAGTAGAAACAGGATTGACATTATGACTCGGATCGGTACAAGAGGTTAGGTCCTAACCTATTATGCTGGTTTAACATAAAAGGTCATTATCTTCCAGATAAAAAAATTTTGGAGTAAACCCTGCCCACCAAACTTCATTCAAACTTACTTTTACAACATTTGCGCCTATTTTGTTTTTAAGAGTTACTGAACGATAATAGGTATTAACCCATTTTGACGTACATTCTGATTTACGCGTTTTTGGTTAAAACCAGCATATCCATGCTATAAATTTCATCAAAATCATGTAACATTTACCATTTCCGCACACAAGAGATGCAGGCCTGGCAGTGCGTCGACTTTTACCAATTTTCATATTTCTTCACTCCTAAGCTCAGAATACAGCGTATACGAAATATTTGCGAATTTGTAGTATCTACGATTACTACTTTTGAACGCAGCTTACATATATGGAGACGTCCCACTGTGTGGTGTGGTTGTCGTCGTTAATTTAATTATTCATTTCAGACAAGTGGCAACTCCCTTCATGTTATTTTTAAATTAACCCCTTCTTAAACCTCACCCATTTTGTGATACATGCATATGTAATCTAATTACTAATTTTCTTCATTCAACTTGAATCTAATTTTTTAAACAGGTGGCAGCCCTCCAACATGTAGTTCGGAAATAAACACCTTTCAAACCCATTTTGAGCGATACTTATCTTTTAATAATTCATTTAACTTATTAAGTAATTTTAACTTTTTAAAAAGGTGGCAGCCCACTTTAAATACCTTTTCTAAAGGTTCCCTCTAACGATTTCTTAACGCTCCTGCGTTTGACGCAAATGGTTAAATACGTCATGTAACTTGTTCATGCATAATTAAATTAAATTCTACTTTTAAAACAGGTGGCAACCGTCTTCAACCCAGAACCTGCTTAAACTTATATCGTCTGACAGCCATATTGTGTGTATTGATTAAAGTTGATTTTTTTTAAGAGGTGGCAGCTCCCTACAATTAGTTAAGAAAAAACCTTTTCAAAACCGTTTCGAGTGATACCCATTTTGTAATACGTAATTAGTTTAACTTTTTAAATAATTTCAACTTAATTTTTTGAATGGTGGCAACTCTTTTCGAAAAACTTAAACCAAAGAACCCAAAAAAAAGTTCGAAATTTTCATGAAATTTTGTTGAATTTTCCAAAATTTTGTTTAAATTTTGAAACTTTGATCGATATAATTTTGGTTGAAATATGAAAAATATTTTAATAAAAAAATAAAAATAAAAATTACTTGAAAAATATACCGAACTTGTTTGAGTCACTGTACATATAAGTAAATGATCATCACTGAAAGCAACAAGAACGATTTCTACCAAAGGCGCATGCTTAGCCTCAAAAAAAACAAAAAATTTTCAAAACCTCAATTAATTAATAAAACCGGATTAAAGTGAAAGGAGCGTATAGCAAAGAAAACAAACACAAACAAACTGAAAGCAATACGAAAATGGGTTAAACAAGCAATTGATGACATATAAAAACTGAAATTAAAAGCCATCAACAAGTGCAACGAAACTCAGGTAGAGACTATCGCAAATTAAGGACACGAAGAAATGGGCGCAATGAAGTGGCAATTTTGTGATACCAGAATGAAGGGACCAAAGAAAAATAATAATAATCAAGAGATGTGACAAGACAATAAGATGTAAGTAGACACTACAACCGGCGAAGAAGAAGAAAACTCGGCGGGGAAACAATTAAGAGAAACTAAAAGAGCAGAAGATTTTGCATCAATGGGGCAACTGGACGAGAGTGGCAAATCAAATTTGAAAATTTTTAATGGTACTCATATGCGGACATATGTACATATATCGAGCTTAAGAAATACGCATGAGTGCGCAGCAGCACAGTTGATATGGGTCGATGCTGAGTCTTAAGTTCACAGCCTGAAAGCCAGCAGGCAGACCGACCTAAAATTAGTTCTTTTTTTATACACATTCGTAATTTTAGTTAAAATACGTGAGTAAAAATTCAAAATATTGCTCGACGAGCGTCGATCCACACACCAAAATTTACTTTTAAGTAAAACAGAATTAAGCTGAAAGCAGCCCAACGGAGAAGGTATGTAAAGCCAGTCAGCAAGCAACATGAAATGAATAACAAAAACCAAAAAAAAAAGACCTGTCGTAAACAAGAAATTATACAAAGCAATAACAGCAACAACAAGCGCCCAGCAAGACAACAAAATAGACCACAAGACAGAGGCAAACAGCAAACAAGAAGAATGGTCGAACTGGTGGAACAACTTCTCGGTTACGTCGCGATGTTGCCATGATCGCAAACTGTGCTTTGCGGTGAGAAGGGACAACACAACAAAACCAAAAAAAAAACAAAAAAAAAACAAGAAAACTTAACTAGTAAATGGAACAAAGGTAAAGACAAATCATACGACAAACGGACAACTTTTCGAAAAATCTGTTTGAATCAGAAGAGCGCAAGCGCGCGTTTAAGCTCAGCGTGAGGCTAAGCCAGAAACTGGATACAGCTGGGCTAATACATACGTATGTACCTACACCCATGGTCATAATAATAGGTACAAAATTCGAAATGATATTGTTTGCAATTTATGTTTTTTTACTTATTTTTAATAATTAACAATTAAAAAATAGTTCGATACACAACAGAAACCACACAATTATGAATAAAGTGCAAATTTCAAGTCACTTTTTGCCGACGATGTTCTTCCATATAATGTATGAACAAGATCTATTTTTACTATATTGGAATGAAATGCGCTACACCCTCAAAAAAATTCTAAAAAATCAACAGCAATTTTAATTGACTAAAATTGAATTGGCTACAAAACTGCATACTTTATTAGTTGGAAATTTTGCTAAACATTGTTTGAAGTTTGATTAATTTTTTTTATCTTCTTGCAAACTTTGAAGTTTTTATTTCTGTAGTTGCTGTTACAGATCGAACAATATTTTAAATGCAAATTATTAAAAATAAATAAATAAGCATAAATTGCAAACAATAACATTTTGAATTTTCTACCTATTATTATGACCATGAGTGTATATATGTACCTACATTAGGCATATGACTTTTTTCTAAAATTCAATATACATACCTATGAGAGGCCGAGGAACAAACAAAAATAATGTTTTGTCAAAATTTGCTAGAAAATGTACGGGAAGGGACTACGAAAAAATATTTTTTTCTGAAAAAAAACATGAATTTAGGGGATTCACAGGACGTGCTAACCTTCGTAAAATCTTAAGCATAACATATTTTTATTTTAAATACCGGTTAAAATGGTTTTAGGGGGGAATAATTATATACTTTTTTTATCAGTTTAAAAACATTTCGGTGTAGGTAATAAGAAATTCTCTAATACCACTTTAATCATTATTTAAAAAAAAATGTTAAGCTTAGGATTTTGCGGCGGTTACCACGACTTGTGAGTGCCCTAATTATATTTACAAACATACACATACGAAAATTTCATGTCAACCAACTTATGACAGCGATCAAAAATTTATTGGTATAGTTGTTTTTATTTTCTGTAATTTTTTTTCTTAGACTTCCCCCCGGTAAATATTTTTTACTAAATTTTGATAAAACGTCATTTTCCATGATTCCAAATCCTCTGCTTAAAGGTACATTTAATTTTAATTTACAAAAAAATATATGCCTAATGTACATATGTACATGTACTCATGCTAGTAGAAGCTGAAGCTGTTGCCGGTCTGCAAAGAGCTTATGCTGTAGAGAGTTGACTCGCTTAACCGCCAAAAGAAGGTGAACAGGCCACTAACGACGTTCATACCTACATACCTACATGTGTAAGAAGCATAGCTGAGCTTCGAGTCGAATGCAAGCTTGAATGTGTCTTGCATGTGTACGTACCCGTATGCATCTTAGAGCAACACTACGGCAGGAAAAGGCAACAGATTGCAGAAAAAAAGTTTACACAACAAAGATAACAAAGTAGAAGTTATAACAAGCGAGAAAAAAATGAATAGCCCAACATATAATATGTATGTACAACAACCTGACACACGATCGTCACAAAGGCGTACATACATACATTATATTATAGCTATACAAGTATATTAGGGTGGTCCTTAAAAAATCAAATGAACAATTTTTTTTTCAGTCTCAGCCCCTCAATCTGTAATACCACTGCCATAGATATCACATCTAAAATTTTGGTCTCGATTGGAGTCGGTTAAGGCGTGTAGCAAAGGGGTCAAAGGCCAGATGCCTCTATGGACTCAAAAAATTAAAAATATTTTTTTTTTCCCATTTAATACCCAAAAACGATACTAGTAAAGTCGAGAATATCACATGTAAAGTTTGGCCTCGATCGGAGTCGGTTAAGACGCCTCCATAGGGTAACCTGAACTTTGGCCCCTGCGCGACACGCCTTAACGATATCCAATTGGAAGCAAAATTTATATGTGATATACATATATGACCGTAGTATTGCCGATTGAGGGGGTGAGACTGGAACAAATCGTTCATTTGATTTTTTAAGGACCACCCTAATGTATATATACGAGTACATAGTTGCTTTTGCGCCTATAACCACAAACATTTATACTTAGAGGAGTGAGTAATTTGTTAAATGCGTAGATGCAAGCGCATGCGTTTACCTGTTGGACATATAAATTAAATGTGTATGCGCCGGACAAAAGGGAACCATGACGAACGCCAATACATACATGCATACATACATAGTATGTATCTACCCAGCAGCGAAAATGCGATTGCCTGACAATGCCACCAACTCCAGAGTCGACTTCAAAGTAATGCAATCGCATTACAATATGCATGAATTGTTTCTCAAATTTAATCAATTTCCATGTATCAAATACAACATCAACTTTTTTCGAATTATTTTCATCGACTGACAGGCAATTGATGGTGAACCTTTTTTTATATGCATTACATTTTGATAAAAATGTTTTGCTAGACATTTCTATATATCATCATCACAAAAGCTGCGTTACTTTTTGCCAAAAAGTAATCAGTGCTTAATTGTCGCATTAGGCACTTACGCTAGAGGTAATGCATAAAGAGCGACATACTGCATACTTCAATAGAAAACGGATCGATAATGGAATCAAATGCTATTATTTGTCAACAGTGAGGCATCGATGCGGAATGCATTCCATTCGCTGCTGGGTATGTAGTACATATAACTATATATCTGTGTAAATACATATATACATGCATAGGTAACACAACACAGCCACAATATTACTCGACTCTGAGCTATTAATTCATTCAATTCGAATGTTGATAAAATCAGGGAAAAAGGTAGGACAGCGTTAATCTGTAGCAATAGAAAGACATAAACAAAGAAATAAGGAAACACACCATAACAGACAATAAAACTGTTTCCAGTATTTTTAGCTTGAAAGCGAATATCTAAAATTTTGATTTACTTGGCACAAGCTTGGTTTTGCCATAAGAAATATACATAAGACACTGAAATAACCGCAAGTGCGCAAGTGGGTGATTCAGATTTGAAGTTGTGAAACATCTCTGGTCGCTGAAGAGTAAAATTTTAGTTCCAAAAATCCATCCAAAAATAATCGATAAAAATATGTATTGACAAATATACCGATAGACTAAAAACAATTGTAGCAACAAACAAACAGCATCGATAAACAAATTAATATTATGTACTTTGTAACAATAAAATCGATAACTGTAACAATAACGACCACGATATAATAAGGATAAAAGCATCATTAAACATATAAATAACAGCGAGGATAAATATTGCGGAGTTCACATAGATAAATTTATCTTCGTTTAAAGTACAAAACCGCGTGTCACGATAACGCAAAACCGCATATGTGGGCTTGCTCTAATTTTACAGTAGAGTGTAAAACTGTCTTATATCAAAATTTTCTAAATTATTTTTTCGCCTTAGCTCCTAAAACATTTTAGCTAAGATATCTGGAAGTTTCAATCTTAAAGTTTCAAGTTTTGCTTATTTAAAATTCTCAACACGGCCAGTTTTCACCGAAATACAACAGCCTGTCACAAATCACCGAAAGTTCCAGTGTATTAAGTATCTGCCAACATTGATAGGTAAAGACAAGCCCAATTTTTCACGCCAACGTAGACCTCCCTTGAGTCTACCAAGGGCGCCTGGGGTCCACCTGGACCACTTTGAAAAGCACTGCTTTATTTAGTAGATAAAAAAATTAAAAAATAATAACAAAAATAGTTTATTTATGTCCCAAAAGGTAAAAAGTTACGCAAAATATTTGCCTTAATTTGTTCATGCTCAGGTCTTAAGAGGTTAAACCTTCGCAAAAAGGGAGTAACTGACGAAGAATTTAAGAAGAAAATAGCGGGACAAGCTTTGAACAAAATTGCAACCCTGTACATACATACACAGTAATCGAGTTTCTGCAAGAAGATTAATTGCATTTCCTTTAAAAGTTTTAAGTGATGGATTTTTTCGTAATTACAGGAGAAAATATTTTTTAACTGCATGTTTCTGTTAACGTTTCTTAAAAAAAAAATATCTGAAAAGGGGCAAAAGGCCCACATAATTTTGGAAAAGGATAAAACACATCAAAATTTTCAAAATGTCGGGTCAAAGGGTATTTGCGCGACACAAGGGTCAAATTGCCCTTTAGGTCGCACAACGGAAACACTGCCACAGGGTGGGGTCTTGGTGTTAACTCATATATGTACTGCGAAAAATTTAATCATAACTACAAGCCTCAAGCAAAGACCCACAAGAGGCTGGAATTTCTTGGAACCGTTGCTTCTCATTTAGTATGTATTTCAGTTCACATCAAATTGACAATAACTGCCGTCGATGTGCCAAAAACGTCTGTTCCGAGGAAATCTCCATGCGACGAGTTTTGAAGCGGATGCTACTGCAACACACACTGTGGGCGCACACAGGACGGATGCTTATCGGCAGACAACTAAATGAGAGTCGTAGAAATCAGGTGCACCTGGTTAATTGCACGGAGTTCTGAGAGAAAAACAGGCAATAAGCGGTCAGAGGCAAACAAACAAATAGAATGAAACGCGTATGCATGGACATAGACATAATGGCAGACCAATAGACGGAAAAGCAAAGAACTAATAAGAGAAGAGATGCACATAAAAAAAAATAGACTTAAGTGGAAGGCTCACTGGACGCCGACCGGATTGCGTCTTGTCGAATCAATGGACGGCCTGCGAAGCTAACAAATCTTAAATCAATACACTACACTTGGCTAACATTCGCACACGCGCACACACACACACTCCCATATAAAAATGCTGCATGGAAAGGTTTGTGGCTAAATAAGACACTGACTGCCAAGGAAGGCAAAAGCAGGCAAGTATACTAAATGAAAATAACAACAAACAAACCTTTTTGTTTTGATTCGTGCAGGATGGCGTCTTCGTCGTCAATAATGCTGCCGCCACCGCCGCCGCCGCTGCCGCTGCCGACGATTGTTGATGTATTGGTGGCTGAGTTGCTGAGATTGTTTTGCAACTGCAGCAGGCCACTGCCACAAGTGCTGGAGCTGGTTATGTTTTTCATGCAGCCAGTTTACGTGAAACGTTGCACAAAGAAAAAAAAAACAAAAACACAAAAGAAAAACAAGCAAACAAATTGCAAATTTTTCAGGTAGAAGTGCCTTTTGGGGAGCTGCTTATTGTATTTTATTATTTTATTTTTATTTCTTTTCACAGACGCTTTTACTTTTACTTTGACTTATTTAGTCGCTCTAATTTTAATTATTTCCGAGTTTTTGAAATCGACTTTTGAAAAGTTTTCGTTGCTATTTTTTGTAATTTAATTATTTTGTAAAAGTATTTGCTTTATCAAGTTGATTTCGACTTTTTTCCACGTTCTTTTTAAGGTTATTTTTTTTTGTATATTAGAGAAAATTTTCGAACTTTTTTTTTACTTTTACAATCACTACTGTTAACACTTGGCACTTTTTTGCGGACTTTGCGTATTGTTAAGGCGAATTTTAATATTTATATGGCAGCACTTTATTTGGTATTAAACATATTTTTTGCGAAAATAAAAATAGTTTTTTCATAACAGTGAGCACTTTATTTTTGAATATCGTGAACTCGAATTTTTATGTAACCTAAATATGGAAAAAATTAAAAAAACTAATATATAAAATTTTAGTTATTAAATTTTCAATTCAAATAAATTTAAGCTATTCACTGACGTTGCTCGCAGTTTTGAATTTAGTATTGCAGTTTTATTAGACTTTAGGAATATTTTGGTAATTATGACATCCATTTTATATTTTATTTGATTGTACTTATTTGGTTTTTTTTTTATCTTACTTATTATTTTTTCATTTAATTTTGTCTTATTTGAAATTATTTTTGCACGGGTAACGGATTAATCAGACAAGCCCACGCCCTCGTTTTCAGAAGCGGGTGGTTTAGAAGAGCCAAGATCCTCAAATGCAACACATGCCTCAGCCGTTGAAAGTATGGTGGGATGGTGCCAGTGTAGAGATAGTGGCTATGGTTCAAAACCAGTGAAGGTCATACAAAAAAATGTGTAGGCAACTACAGCTGAATCATAGAAGAACACTAGCCCAGGGGGGTCTACTCTGCCTTGCGATTCGGAAAGCAAATCATTCAGATTCGAATACTTGTCGCTAAGAATTTGTATGAGTTGCCTTTCGAAGCGTATTCAGTCTCGAATCGAAATACAGGGCCCGAATCGCGGCATTCGATATCGAACGTAACTCGAATCGAAATTTGATTTTGAGATTACGGCATTCGATAGCGAGTGTGCTTCACCCATTTAACTTGTATTGTGGAGAAAACAGCTGCCATTCGGGCCCTGATTATACCCCCAGTACGGCTCACCTTAAAAGAGGGTGGCTACAAAATGAGACTAGATTAGGAGCCTTGGCTTTCCTACGGAAACACGGTTGCTGTGTTACAGTTCTTAGATCTGGCATCCTTAAAAGAAAAAAATACTGATGGATATAGAAATTTTGCCTCACTTCAACTTGAGCGACCTAAAGGTGGTAACCATGAGAAGGACGACGGCGAGCTATGATTTTTAGCCTCCTTCTGTGGGACCCACACTTTGACGTCTCAGCCAGAGAATTGGTAAAGGCATGAGATCGGAAATAGGCGCGGATGCGAACTCGTACAAACTTCCAATGGCAGAAATGTGTTCCTTTGAGATATTTACAACAATGTAATATAAAATATAAAATATGGCTATTCCCTACCAGGATCTAACATCAGAGCATCAAAAAAACTTTACATTTTTCCAATGCAGATCTATGATTGGAGGGTACTAGAGCAACCATCTTCCTCGGATTGCAGGTACTTTAGCTGTAAAGGGAGTTTTAAAACAGCAAATATTATTAGGTCCTCAGGCATGCCAGAAAAATTAAGAAGCGATGTATGCAAAGATTCTCGAATCACTTGTAGTGAAAATGAATTTTGATCTCTTGAATTTTTATCCCTAATAGAAATCTTAGCCACGAAGTTGGGTCAAGGGCATTAGCAATCAGAAAAAAAAGTTAACGATAATACATATGTAATTCTGTTAGCTCAAATAAAAAAAATAAGGTTATCATTTAAGAGTTATGTAGAATTTTTGTCACAGCATTGAAACTACTTCCGAGTTTTTTAGACTTCGAAAGATATTAGCTAAATTTTGGACAATACCTTCACTGATCCACAAAGAGAATAGTGTTCTGATACCTTTGACCATCTTGCCGCAAGGGGCAATGTGATAGACGAAGATTTCAAAGACCTTACAAGAACATCCATATATAAATGCGACGTTTCGATCTATTCAGGTCACAGGTGCCAAATGATGAACAATTCACAAAAAAAAACAAAAAAAAATAGATGAGCCTTGTGCCAGGTTATAAAGGTATAGATGGAGCGATAAGGCTGAAGCGCCGGCGATAACCGGCCGAAATTAGTCAACACGACCTAATAGCCTTTGATGCCCTCTGCTCTTGACGACTCTTAGGCCAAACCCAAAGCCCAAAAAAAAGAGGAGAGTTCTAGGGATTAGGGAGTGAAATTGTTCGTATATAATCAGTTAGGTACATATCTCTTTAACCGAGTTGCAGAAGCGGCAAATATCACTTGACCAAATGCCTAGTTTGTGCAGGCGAACTTCAGTTTACAGTATTTTATGATGATTTTTGATTTCTCTCATTGATTAGAAGTTGGAATGGTTTTACACTGAACCCCCAGAAAGTAGTTTGCCTGGCTTAGCCTTGCTCAGCGCCGCCGGTGTTGTTATCTTATCGCACTTCTTTCTGTTCGGTGCTCTTTTTTGATCATTTTTGAACCTATTTCCAGGTAGGTTAGATTAGGTTGACGTGGATGCCTGCTTCCAATATAATAGATAGGAACACTTAAGCGCAGTGCGCCCAGTGACTGAGGTGGTATTCAATTTCGCTCTCAATTACTTTCTCATCGCAGTAGCTTTGTCAAAAGTTATTAGCCAGCAGGCCTATTCTATCAACATCTCCTGATACAAGCAGTGACCCGTTATGATTGAGTAGAGAGCGCTCTAACCGAACAGTGCAGCCTTTTTCTGACCGCGAGCTCTGCTTAGAAGCTACTGCTATGGTCTGACAGCCTAAAACAGAGGTCTAATGAGTGGTATTCAACTCTCTACTCTTAAATTTAGTTTAGAGCCATCCTCTTGGAGGTCTCAGACCGGAAAAATTCTCGCAGTCGAAGGAATATGAACTTGTTGTCGAGCTCTTTCAGGTAGGTCGTAATTGAAATTCTTGCTCTCGCTTCCCCGGCTAGTCTCTCTGCTTTGCCATTTCTCACTATTCCCTTGTGACTTGGAATCAACATTAATGGATTAGATTGCAATATAAAAAGGGGTAAGTTTCTCCATGCGCTCGAAGACTAGGCAATTATGTTGTCTTGAAAGATGAAATGGTCTTAGCTAGTGCCACTAGAGACGCCTACTCCTTTTTTTTGTTAGTCTATTCTGGTCTTTGAGTTTTTGTCCATCCTTTTATAGGATGCAGAAACATGGACACTGTCGAACAAACATGAGCAGGCTTTGGAGCTTTCGAGAGAACTATTCTACGAATTCGCGTAGATGATGAGTGCCAAATAAGATAAAATGAAGAACTGTACGATCTGTCCAACGATATGGGCGTAGTTGAGCGCATAAAAATTCAACGACTGACCTAGCTCCTAAAGAAAGAAAAGATCCAAGTACCCATGAGTGAACTACAAACACAATGAAAGGACCAGGTGCAGAAAGAGCTGTCAGCATTCGAGATGTAGTATGTACCTACAACTGGCGCAATGTCGCAAAGGAGAGAGGCAATTGGCGAAGTTTATTGGTCTCGGCCCAAACCGACGAACAAACGGTTGTAGAACGAAATAAGTAGTAGAATAAGCAGAAGAAGTTTAATGTTAAGTTCAATAAAATTATACGGAAAAACAGTGTCTTTTTAATAGTTTTCCACATGCAAAAAAAATATATATTTGGTGCATTTTAGCATCTCTTTTTCATTATTTCCAGTAATATTCTTATTGTTGTGTGCTGCTGCTTTTTTAACTTTTAATCATTTTCTCATTTTCACTGTCGCTATGCTGTGATTATGCACCTTTTCTTCACAAAACTACATACATATATTTATACACGCACAATGTATTTTATACATACATACTAATGTATATATGTTTGTATGTATGTGTGTAGGTATATGCACGTCCACACAATCATTATTTTATGCATACACCATCATTAATTCTCGCTTTTTGTTTTTGGCACGTCGCCGACGAAAGAACCCGTCCCAGTCAGAGAACCCGAACCCGATCAGCACAAAAAGTTCTGTCATATGCACTATAGTATATATATATTTTTTTTCAATACGTGACGACGACGACGACTACGACGTCGATGGTAATGTCGCTAGATAGTTGCTGACTGACGCAAGCAGCGCAGTTGTTATACAAACATACATACATACTATACACACATACATATATGTACATATAGTCGCCAGTTTCATTTAGAATCAGCGGCAACGACGCCAAACCGTGCCGATGGCAACGATAAAATTAGCGATGGTGCCTGGTGGCAGTACCGGCGTTGTGTTGGTGAGGGAGGCGCGCTGAACTGAGGGGGAAAATGGGTGGCAGACCGAGAGTGTATGTGGTGGGGAGCTGAAGGGGAGGGGGAGGCACGCGCACACACGCACGCAGATACATATGCGAGCGCGCTTTTCAACTAAACGGGCATACTATATCTATGGATATATGTATGTATGTATGTAAGTTTGTATGTATGCCTTAAGAGGCGAACGAAGAGATACGAGAAACTTTTTTGGCGTTTCGCGCGTTCGTCGCTTGCAGAAGTTTATGGTAGCAGCTTTCTTGTTCTTGTTTTTTTTTATTTCTTCTTCTCTTTTCTTGATCACTTCCAATGGGTTCGAATGGGATTGGGGATCGGTTTGGTTTGGTTTGGTTCGATGTGCTGTGACGCGGCGCACCTCGACTGGATTCGTTTGCTGTAACCCAGATCAATGGATTTTTATTGCTTTGGCGTTTTTCTTCTTTTTTTTCGTTTCGCTGATCTTCGTTTAGCGTATTTGTGCAAGAACAACAACACACGCAGACTCACTAACACACACACTTACGATCAACACTGAAGTCGTCGACAATTTCCCTTTTGCCTGCAAATGATGTGCAAATGGGTGAATTAAAAAGTCGGGCAAATCTCTTTGGGAGTGTCGTTCCTCGATTTTTTCCCCGATAATTTTTTACTATATTCAAGCCGATCCGGGTGACTTTTCTTTTGTGTTTTTTTTTGTTTCAATTGTTATTAATATTCATTCGATTATGGCAAACAAAGAAGAATTACAAAACGAACCGAAACGTTCGAATTTTTTCGACCGACAACTTTGTTAACTCGCAAGACGGAAGAATTATAAATTCACTGAAAAAAAATACACTGTTCGCTTTGTAGTTAAACAAAATATCAAATCATCAACTCTGCAAAGCGCAACCGAGCAAAAAAATCGAATCGAACCGAAACCGAGTACGCAACGCGCAGAATCGAGAGAAATTCACAGACTGAACTCGGCGCTGAGCGCGCGGCAGTGATTAGGGCCCAAAACATACGCGACCAGTCAGCCAGTCCGACACGGCCAGCAGCAGCTCCACACAAATGGCACGACGATAGACAAAACACGAAAAAAAAACAATACATACATATACAACAGCAAGCAACAGGCATCAGCTTATAAGAGCGCTGGGGAGCAGGCAGAGAACTGGTTAGCTGCTCTGCTATTGTAGTGGTGATCGCACGGGAAGTAGTCAAACAAGTGGGGTATCTGTATCAAGCCAAAAAATGAGTATAAAAAAGAACAATATACCAGAGAATATGCAAACATGTCGGAGCATAAGAGGGCGCTATAGCGCGGCGCGGCACGGTTTGGAGCCACTGCAGCCGCGCTGGAACGCGCGCGCACCCGTTTGTGGGGTGGCGCGGAAGCGCGCGCGCAGGTGTTGCGGTGTGAAGGAGTGGTCGAACGGGTTTCATTGTCTACTCTTCCTCGTACACATACAGGCGCGCTCGTTTTGTTTATTTTTTTGCCACCTTGTAGACTTTCAGCGGAGACTTGCGTTCTTGAGATACACACGCGCGCGCTCGTCATTTCCCATTGAATGAGTAGTGTTGAGCGCATTGTATTCGTCATCAGCACCAGCTGTGTGCTCCCCATCAATGCATGGAATGTTGGGTATGTGGCGAGTAGTGGCGCGCAACGCTGGTGCACTTTAGCAGCGGTAGAGAACGCGAGAGCGCGAGAGTGCACGGCGGCGCTGTTAACGACAGAAATATTTTGAATATTTTTCCGATTAGTTGTGAACGAGGAATGCCACGAAGAATTTGCGCGCGCTAACAGCGCAGACAGTTGGGCGAGAGAATGAATGTGTACCGAAGTGGCCGATGTAGGTAAACAATTGCAGAACAAGAGAGCAATTACATATATATGTACATTATGAGCGGCAAAGTGATCATGTTCGGTAATTGGCAAGTAGCAGATATAAAATATTTGCTAGTGTTGTGGCATGAATGTATGTATATGAAATGTGTAAGCGTATTTGAACTGCTATGAATGGGCGCTGGCTTACAGTGCATGTCAAATGTGCGACGACAAGAGGTCTGCTAAAACGATATTTACATGAAGCGATTATTTGAATCAAAAGTTGGCTGGCGACAAACTTTATTGAAAGCGATTAACTGAAACCCCTTACTAGCTTACAACTTATCCCAATCTAAGACATAGTTAAAAAAAACTGTACAAGAGCCCGCCTTCTAAAATAAAATTTCTGCGATTTTTCTATGGATTTTGAACGATATTTGTTCTTGTTTCTTAACCCTAACGAGAGGTAGAAGCCATAATAAATCAGAAAGTCGGGCCTGAGTATACTAACATTGTTTTATGGATAGATAGGTATTTTACTGTTCTAGAACTACATACTTTTACCAATGCGAGTTTGGCTCTGATCTGTGAAGTGGCCGGACAACTATCAGTATACTTAACTTCTCAGCTATTTTACCTTATCTATGTATGTACATGGACTGAACGGATTTCGGCTATATTAGGAACCATATGTGTAGAATTTGCTGCTAATTTAGAAGTGGAGTAGTATTAATACGACCCAGGAGCAACTAAACTGATCCACCAGTTAAGCTGTTCAAACACGATGCCGTAGGGTTGGAAAGTTCTAGCTACAGAAAGGGCTTTGTGCATTTGAATACTGTACTGATAACTGGATTTATTCAAAATACAAAAAAAAAATGTATGGATACAGAATAGCTTTCAACTATATCATCTATGCTATTCATTGATTTAGTTCATTTTTATTTTATTATTTATATCTATTTATTACTTATAGTATATATATTTTTACGTAGATATAATAAATACGACTCTGTAAACATTCACAAAACGTGTGTACTCAAGAAAAATCTACAAGAAAAATTGCAAATTCAGCTATTTAACTGCATTGACGTCAGTGGGACAAGTGGCATAGTGACCACGATGAACGAAAGCCCCAACAGCGCACGCCAGGCCACCAACAAAAAAAAAAAACAGCAGCAACAACGGTAGAAAACGGTAAACAGTGGGTAGATGCTTTGGTTCGAAAAGAAAACAAAAAAGACAATAAAAAAAAAAACAATAAAAAAATTAAAATAATAATAAAAAAAACTAAAACTAAAAGCAGTCTCTGGGAGCTTTTCTGTGTTGCTGCTGCCAATTATCAGATATAAAAGTGCTTGGCGCATGGTGCCAAGTGGTAATGATTTGTAGGCGAATAATAAATAAATTGTTCGAGTGTGTGTTTACATATGTACATACGTGCATGAAATTAATATAAAATTGTGAGGGGGAAAAATTAGCTAAACTAATAGTAATAAAAATGGCAAAAAAAAAAACACAAAAAAGTTTCAACAATTAGCAAGTGGAAAAATAAACGTACATACATATGTATGTACATATACATATATGAGAAATAATAAAGCAAAATAGCATAATAGAATTATGGTTCAAAACCGAATAAAAAAATTGCCATAAATAGTCCATATAATATTTAAGTAAACAAACGCTAGCAACTGTCGCTGAAACGCCATGGATCGCCCGCCAGCCTCACAATTCCAGTTGCGGCTGTGACTCACCAAAAGTCAACACAATTTTAGCGATTGTTTGTTTGTCTATTTGTATTTATGTTACCTATACATGTGAATAATAGTGTGTTTGTGTGCCACTGAACTGTTGAATAGCGCGATTCGTTCCGCGTAGACGAACAAAAAATTTGCTAGTAAAACCGTAGGTACGTACAGTACAGCCTCCACATCGTCAGCGGTGGCAGTGGCGGTAGTGCCTCCATGGGCGCAACGTCAACAATCATACGTATTCACTATGAATTATATACATATATTAAAATTATTTAAGTCCAAAAAAAAAAAAAAAATGTTTGGGATAATTCTCATTGAGTTTTGGACCATTTTGCCCTAGAAAAACAGCAACTCGGAACTTGTTGGGGTTCCCCAAGGCGAGTATATGACTTCGCACATGGATATTAATTTTGGACTCATAGGACCCTGATTTGATAGAAACTTATTGGCAAAGGGAAAAATAAGAAAAAAATTCGAAAAAAGCAAAGACTCGAATGCTTCGGCACATCGAGAGAGGTGAGTAGCTAGCTCATCTCGGGCGAGTTGGCTGAAATAAAAAAAGAGGCCGGAATCAAAGTTGATTTAAAAGCCAGCACTGACTACTACCACGGTCTTCGATGAAAGAAGCATTAAACGAAGGGCTTTACGCTGATAGTTTGAAGATGGAGCAGGAAACCGGTGCCGGCAGATAACTCTACACTCGCGCAACTACCGCTTACTGATCGTATAGGGAAAATTTTATCGACAGTTTCCCAAACAACACCTTTCTGTAACTATGAAAATGTACAAATCTGTACAAATGTACAAATCGTGTGATCCCTGCCTAGAAGTCAATAGATCTGCATTAAAAGTTCTTAATGGGGCCATCGCAGTGCACTTTGCTATTTCATCGACCCACTAATGATGGCGAATACCAACGAGTTCTCCCCATTGACCACTTTTGTGTCGATGTTCGGGCTTGCAGTCGAGTTGACTCAAAAACCTGCGGTCATGCTTCTTCACTAGTGTGGCAGAAGTATGGAAGAAGGGACTCTGGAGGAGGGCTATCGATCCAATTTGTTACCACAGATTTGTTTTGTTTCAGAGCCGCCTTGAGACTATATTTTACCCGTTTGGGTCATAGATTCTATGTCTGCAAATTTTAATAAGTTGTTAGTATAGCTTAGCCATAAGTCAAGTTAAAAACTTTCGTTCGCTTAACCTTAGCTTATACTAATATTTAAAAAAGAAATAATAATAATAAAAATTTGGTGCGAAGCTTTACGTGGCAGAAATACCCGTAGACTCGGAGGCTTGCCAATGCGTGTCAAGGGGTGAAGGCTATTGGAAAAAAACTTTACTCAGACTAGGAATAGAACTTTGATGTGACCGAGTGGTAGTACGCTCCTCTAAACAATCAGCTACGCTTGACGCCAATTACTTGATGATTCATTTAAAATTAAAAACCAGAGAAGATGCTATAAAGATTCAGAGTCATACTGCGGTGTGACTCTCCTCTTCAGCATTGAATCAACCCATGTCACTACACGTCCGATACATGCGGTTTAGGAAAGTACTCATACATACATATGCCTCAGCGAGCGGTTTCAGCGATTCCTGCTTGGTTGGGTTTCTTGTCTGGGAGACAAGCCGAATCGATTTGAGAAAGCATTTTGTGAAGACTTATTTGGAAAAAAAGGTGTGCGAATATGGCTACGCAGAATTGCTGCCAAAAGTCTTTCGTTGCAGCTCCCTTGCGAGTAAATACCTTATTTAGTACTTAATTTCTGAAGCTGATTCAATAGGCATTAAAAAATAATCTTGTCATTACGTTCAAAAAATATTAAGTTGTGAACTTAAGTTCATTTCCACTTGACATTTTTTAAATGGCAGCAATTTTTTGTCATTTCAATACCTAGCATTAGTTTCTCTATACAAATGTTCACATATTTAGCTTTTAATTTTTTACTATTTAATAAAGTCTTATTTTATTCTAACTAATACGTTTTTTATGCGATTTAGTAAAATATTTTTTTCAAGCTGCGGTTATAACGAAGGTAAACACGAAATGAATCCTGATTTTTATTTTTCCGGTAATTGAGCTTTTTTACAATACATGTCCGATAATACGATACAAATTTTTATTTTTTGTTTTGTTTTTTCTTTGTGAGTAAACACAAATGCTTATCAGTTGTTAGTCAACGCTACTGGTTTCTTCTTGGCAGCACTGTGATGTGACTCCTACTGATCGGTGGAACTTGCAAAGGGCGAAAAATAAATAAATAAAAATGAAAAAATGCAACAAAACACCAACAATCATCGGCCATCATGTGTCATCACCAGTAATGGACAACGGAGCGCTAATGCACAGACACAAACACCAACAAACATTTATTGCACACGCGTGCCTATTCGATAGTGGTTCCGGTGCCATTCCCCTTTCAAAAAGAAAAAGGCAATAAGAAATAGAGTTTGTATACCTTTTTTGCACACGGTGGGCAGGAAGCGAAGATAGGTTGCATAAAAATGTCGACAAAATCTGAAAGCAGGGTTGTATTTGTTGATATCTTAAGGTTCAGAATCCGCTTAAATTGAAATCCTAGCTGCTCCTGTTTTAAAGATATCCACATTTTATATACTTCTGATAGGATATACATATTTGCAAAAGAGGAAGGCGTACTTCTCGATAATTAGAGCATATTTATACGAAAAGAAATCTCATACAAATCTGTTCCCCTTTTTTAACTCACTAAAACGGATCAAATCAATGTGAAACATTTTCATTTTTTCCTACCGAAAGAATAATTGATCGAGATTTATTGGGCGCTACCGGTATACAACTTAGATAAAACACCACAATTACCTTTTTCTGTAGCGTGAACTTTCCCATTACAAACACTTTCAATATCGCAATATATGTATGTATGTATACAATATTGTATGCTATATAATACGGTAGTAATTTTTTATTAAAGGTTTGTTGCTATAAGCAAGTAGCGCAGGCAAGTCGCACTGCGCTTGTGCAAGAAATAAAAATGCTCTAACTTAGGCCAACGGTACTCCTCATAATAAGTAAATAAATTCAAAGCTTGTATGAGATTTATTTTGGTATTTATGTACTCTTCTTTCAGGAAATAATGACTATTGTACATCCAGAACACAAATGCGATCATAAAGAAAATCGCATGAAAGTATGCGCTTTGTGTGTAGGGCTGCCAGACGTCCCGGTTTTCCCGGACATGTCCCGGTTTTAGACTATTTGTCCCGATGTCCCGGTCCAACCTTAAAATGTCCCGGGTTTCATTTAAGTGTCCCGGTTTTCGATTTGATTGCACAAATTTTGCTTAAAAATGACTTCGCTGAGAGAAAAAACGCGTTGTAATATTAAGAAAAATTTTATGAATTTACTGGGGGAAATAACGCATAGTAAACATGAATATTTTTTATTTGATTATCGTTTTGAAATGTTCGTACATAAAAACAATACTTTCATACCACGAACACGTGGTGTTGAATCAAACTGAACATTTGAATGCACATTTACATGTCTGGCTGTAGCTGAGTGCACGAAGATGCTTGCCACAATTTGCTGATTTCCAGAGCGTCAGGGTTCAAATCCCATTACAGACAGCATGGAATTTAAATAAATTTTTTTTAACTTAATTATGAAAAAGCATCCGTTAAGTGCAAAGCGCTTAATTTTAATATTGGCGTATTTCAAGTGAATATTTCTATACTAAATACTAAAATTTGTATACTTAAATTATTACGAGTTGGGTTGGTGCTCTTTCATATGCGATTTTTTTTTTTAATGTAGCACGTTTTGCATAAGCAATAGTTGATGATTAATATAAGTATGTACCTAAATACGTTAAAATGACATGCACAGAGTTTTACAATTATAGCAAAAGCCAGAAGTTTTGAAACAAGCTCACAGCAACGAAACAAATGACTGATATTTTAATGTTACCTTGTATTTATTTATTTTTTTCGTGAAACCTAGATTACTTATAAGTACCGTGCCGTGCAAGTCTGAAGTTACTAGAAAATTTCGTTGATTTTTTTCAATTATTTATTTTTTGCTGACAGTGTCTTCCACATACAAAAAAATGTCGAACATAGTTTGTATGGAAGAAACTCTCAGTAAAAACAATACCAAATATATTGCCTCGTTCAAAGCCATGAACAAAATCGTGAATACATGGTTTTCCGCAAAACAAGCGGATCTTAGTAATTTTGATAAAAATCTTAACGAACTCCGCACAGCTTTGAAAAGTACTGGAATTTCTCAAACTGTGAAAATCCAATTTATCCTTAAACATTTAAAGCAATCTATTTCATTCTTCAATAACGATGGTTTAGGATTATGGTCCGAGCAGGCCGGGAAGTCAGTTCATAGGGAATTCATTAATTTCTGGGATAGATTCAAAATAAATATGATTGATAAACCAACTTTTGTGAGTCGCCTGAAGAAAACTGTACTGACATTTTCATTCCAGCATATATAAAAACTTAACTAAATAATAAAATATTTAAATACTAAAATGTGTGACTATATTATATGGTAAGCCAACAAAAAAAAATAAAAGGAAACAAAAAACAAATATAAAAAAATAAAGCAAGAAAAACATATAAAAAAATAAAACCAAAAAAAGAACAAAGAGGTGCAAAGTAAGTAGCCTCTACATGGTGCGCCTTGGAAACGATTGAAACCGGCTAAAAACTTACATAAACTTATATTTTCACATAATATATATACACACATTTACTCACACATACATTGTTGAATATTTAATGCACAAGGATGTTTTTCTCTTTCGCAAAAGTCGGTCCTATCATAACTATGTAAAATGTGGATATCTTTAAAACAGGAGCAGCTAGGATTTCAATTCAAAGGGATTCTTAACCTAAAAATATCAACAAATATAACCCTGCTTTCAGTTTTTGTCGACATTTTTATGCAACCTATCTTTGCTTCCTGCCCACCGTGTGCACTGACCATTGTCTGTTTTGAAATTGTGTATGTGTAAATGTTAATACCCTGCAGGGAAAGCTACTAGAATGCTACCAGTCTACATTTCAGTCCAACTAGTTCACGTTCTATCCTTTTCCAATGTTAGCGGCTGATATTTTCAGCATGGCAGTGTCATACGATATGGCAATTGTCCGCTCCTGCATCAGCACCTACCAGTAGAAAGACTAGTAGCGTATCAGTTGATGGAATAGCCTGCATAGGACAACGTAATGTTGAAGTCGCCAGTTGCTTGCATGCAAAGGAGAATTATTTAGAACCGAACCAGTTCGGCACTAGTCCGTTTAACTACAGGGTATTTTATTTTTTTGTTGCTTTCTATATGTATGCATAGTTGCTGCTTGGTGGTTGTGCGTGCAAGTAAGTAAGTAAATGTTGCAAATTTTTTGCTGTTTCAGTTTTTATTTACATTAAATCAAATACTGAATCAATAACGCCGGACAAACTTACTGTTCATTATTGTTTTTCATACAATTAAAAAAAATCATGTTGCACTGATTGCGGTGCTGATATGGCCAATATAATCAAAATGTAAACATGTCACTGATCATGTTGAAGCTTTTGACATTTGTGGAGCATACATATCTACAAATATATAGTACAGTTGAAATTTCAATACGAGAAGTTCGTATATACACTTATGGCCACGCAAACCTTACCACGACCTTTTTTAAAAAGTTTATAATATTTATTGATAAAAAATTATATTTTTTTTGTAAATATTGTTCACACTGTAACTGTAAAAAATATATAAACAACGGTTTAAAATTTTTTACGGAATTTTCTTCAAAATTTCAAACTTTTTAATCAAAAAATCTGATTACTTTCCTTAAATATTCAAGCAGTTTTAGAAAACTACACCCAAATTTTTATAGTTTGGTTGTGAGTAGTTACGTATTTATCTTTCTAGGAAAACCGTTTTGAGATTGTTTAAGTGGAATAAGCATGCCAGTCACAAATAAATACACATGTATTAAATTAACTAATCATTCAAGTCACTTACGCAAAAACCAGCATTGTAATAATATACCCAAAAAAAAACACACACACTCATACATGAAAATATTATAAACAAAACC
>NW_023458556.1:18540838-18548782 GCF_013731165.1 Rhagoletis pomonella
TGAAATAGGTCTACTTTGACAAAAAGTTTGAGCATACTGGTATTTTTTAAATGTTGCGCCTGGTCAAAGTGATAAGCTCAATTATCTGGTCGTAGTTCTTTCTGGTAGCGCTAAGGACTTTCACCTACCTACCCGTGGAGGAAACTTTCGGCGAATGCGTTCACTCACGTACATTAGTATACAGGAGGGACACGGATTTTTTATTGCAATGGGAATATGGCCTACAGTTTTTTCAGGCCGATGGCTAGAGTCATTCAGGGCCTTCTCCGATAGCATGATCACCTGCAAGCTGATCATCTTAAAATTTTGCCAACTGAGAATGAGGTAACACTGAGCTGGGTATCAAGCCACTATGGTATCGAAGGGAACGAATTCGCCGATGAATTGACGAGAGAAAGCGCAGTATCTGTTCTTGTGGTGCAGGACCCGTTTTCTAGACTCGATTGGTTTTCTTTGAGACTTTAAATTACTAAGTGGATAACCGCAGAAAGCAATAGGTTCTAGAGAGCAGTTGGTGGTCTGGCTCCTTGGTTACACTCTTAAACAGAGATGAAAACAGTTTGCTCGCTGGATATTTAATTGGTCATAACCGACTTAGTTCTCATATATGTATTGATGTTGGATTAGAGTGTTCCCTACTTCTTTTACAGCTTTCGTTAGTACCGGGTTACCTGGTTATATTTTTTAATTAGCTTCCAATACTATTAGAGAATCTTACCTCTAAATTTTAAAGATAGCTCTATTTCTTGAGAAAATGTGGTTTAAAATGTCAAAAAATCCTACCATACCCATCCCTGGAATACATATGTATTTAAGTATTGACAGAAATTAAGTCTAAAGCACAAAGAATTATTGAAACTGACCCACGGCAATAAATGCATACATGTATGAATATAAAATATATAGCTCCAGCAACAAAGCCTAACGCAACAAATCAAAAGTTGTAGCTACATACTTGGAAACAATCTTAGGCGCTTTGTGTCGACAATATAGCAATCCGAAACCTTTGACTGCAACGAGCTACATATATTTATGTATTTATGTAAATAATTTTATATTTAGGCTTACGTGCACTCTCTTTGCATGCGTTATCAGTTGCTAGCGGCTCAGTGTCTCGCAGCTCATTAAGTGCTAATGAGAAGTTTATTGCATTATCGGTATACTTATTGTATGTGCATGTAAGTGCTCTTATAACTTAGCCTTCAATGCAAGCTGCTTGGAAGGAAAATGATTGCGCGGCACCAAAATTTGTCTGATTTCTATTTGTTTATACTTTTAGTTTTCTATGCGATAGCTGCCGTCTTCTAATGCTCTGCCTCTGGCTCTCCGTTTCTGTTGCAAATGTCAAAACCAAAACAAACTGCACAATAGCATGCATACATTTAATTAATACTTACATACATACATGATAGCATCGCCCCCTAGCATCAAGCACTGCATTCAGAGCTGCCGTTGCGAACAAAGTTGCCCGTTCATATACCACCGAATGCAGCCTAAGCCCTGGCACTCAGCAAAGGGGAACAAGTGAAAATTTAAATGTTGATTCTTGCATGCTGTCATTCATATTCAATTGCTCACTTCTTATTTTTATTTCTCTTATTTTCACAGTGGTAATTTTTTCTTTTTATTTCTTTCATTTTATACGCCCTCCATGTGTGTTGTACCAACGCTGTCGTCTGCGTTGGCTGGCTGTAATAAATAAAGATTTATGGTTAAGTGTGCGAAAATGTATTTTCAATATTGCGTTCATTATTAAAACGACTTGCCTCACTTGCTGTTTGCTGGTTGTTGGTTTTTTCGCACACACCAGCAACACTTTAGTTGCATTTCAATTGACAGCGTTGGGCGCTATTCGCTATCTGGTGGCTGAACTGCATGCATACACATGGCCACATACACGCATATATGTACATATATGTATGTTTGTATAGAATTTTCGGAGAGCCACAAGTTGGGAGCAGCACTCGCCAGCAACGCACCTGTATGAGTCATCAACGACGTCGGTCGGTAGCTGCTTTAGCAATATTTTCAGCTTGCGGCGACCAAAAAGCAACAATAAGAAGTTTAATTCTTTATGCAATGCATGCACGAAAACCACAAAACGAACGCCATGCTGGTGCCATACACCTTCCACTTTCCAACTCATAGACCTCTATAGCTACGGTTGGCAGGCATACGAACAAAAAAAAAAAAAAACAGCAGAAATCTATAAAGCAAAACAAAGAGCAAAAGGTAGCCAAGAAAATAAACTAAACAGTTGGCGAATGTATAGGCAACAACAAATACTTGCCATACTCGTTTGCTTACACGTTTGAAATTCTCGAAAGTCTATGTTCGCTCTTTGCGCCGCCAACTTGTCAGCGCGCACTGCCTTCCGTCTACGAAGCGAACTCTCAGTAAAACAGGTTTATGGAGCCTACAGAGACTCGTTTCTTTCACTTAAACTGAAATGAAAAGATGGATGTGAAGAAAATATGGGGGAAAAAAGAAAAATTGGAAGAAAAAGTAAAAATAAACAGCCACAATCTCTAAACTGCAGCCAGTTAGACCACCTTTCGGTAAGCGCTCAGCTGATCTTTGCGCTGGCCGCTGTCTCTGCACTCTGCACAGCTGTTAGCGCGCGCTCTCTTTTTACAGTCTGTTATAAGTAACAGTTTGCAGCTCACTTGCTGCTCTGCCACTGTTAACATCTTTCTGATTGCCACTCTCATACACATTTCTGAGCACTCTTATACCGCACACAATCACTGCTCCGGCCCGGCTATGACAAATTTTGTTTACTTCTAATTATAAATATGGTCGGGGTTTTTTTTTCGCTTTCTCGCTGTGTTTTCTTTACTTTTTCACTTTGCTTAAATTAATATTAAACGAGCAATTCTTCCGCATCGTCCCTGACGTATTGACGTTGTGGGTCGGCCAATATCCGAAGGTTTCGCAATTCACAGATTCTATGCAGCCAAATGCGCTAACATTTCGAAGACCATCTGTTTAAAAATTTCACTAAAAAATCTAATGCACAGATGTTTTTTTGTGTTGTTGTTGTAGTTTTGTAAATGCTGCTGAGCTATGGCAAATCGTTGGCACTAAGCAAAGTACTTTGGCAATGACTAGAAGTAATCTAATGCTGCCCACTTGAGCAAACGGCTGCCTACATTCTTTAATAAAATTCGTGTTTGTTTTTTTTTGTTTGCCAAATTTCAAATAATTTAAGCTTGTTAAATTTGTTGTTTTGTAATATCTCGCTGTAAGTGTCCGGATAGTGAATGAGTTTTAACAGGTGTTCCGGTGCACGTTCTTTTATTAGACCACCACATACGCCATGCTAAATACGTATATATATACATGAGTGTGCATTAGGGTTGTTCAAAAAAAATAGTAAATTCGGAATTTTAAAGTTCTCAACCTTTTGAATTTTTCTCTTCAGGAAACTACCAATAATAGTACTCTATTGTTTATTTTACTATTTTTTAGTACTGATGATTTTGTACAGGTCCCACCATTGCATTTTTGGGGTTTTTTAGGACCTATGTATATAAAATAGTTTACTTAAAAAAATAATTTAATAAACAATTGGCTATTATTATGGGGAATAAAAAGAAACAGAGTTTTCTGGCTCAAAAAGAAAAAATTGTATACCATTTCTACGAAAATTTGTTTTTTTTTCGCTTATAAAATGCATGGAGAACCTTAAGCGCTTTGAGCGACCTCTAAATATTTTTGAGTTTAAAATAAAAACAAAACGGGTATATTTTTTCGATAAAGGGGGTGAAGCATTTAAATTCCGAATATAAATTTTTTTTTTAGACCACCCTAATGTGCATTAATAGTTTGCGTGCGTCTAACGTCGACGAAGTCTGGTGACTCACACCATGCCACTCTCGCCCATTTACTAGGCAATTTTAAATTGTTTTTGTTCTTTTTTTTTGTCTGTTCCTGGTGCTTATCAAATGGGTAATTTCGTGGTAGCTGTAAATCTGAAAATTGCCGTGCAAGCAACCTATGGCGCTGATAACAAATGTTGTTACACACACGAAATTCGTCAAATGTTTCGAGTAAAAATAAAAGTTGAAATTTTTCATTAAGATTGCTCACAGCAACAGCAACAACAAAAAGCAATGGAGCTTTGTTATGAGAAAGTATGTCGAGTATTGCACAAAGAAGAGTAACCAGTACTGGGAAGAAGAGACCTTAAAGTCGCAAAGCATACCTCATGTTAATTATTTGGATTGGAAACTCGGCCTTTCCGTCCGCGGTCCAGACGAGAGGGCGCAACTTTCAGTCGTACAATTTAGTCTAATTTGCGACTTACGCAATGAGGCTGTGAATCTAATTGGAAATGCCAAGTGAAGTCAGTCCTTCTCTACCTGCTTTCCCTATGACAGAGGAAGCATTCCTATTTCTTTGCTGGTAAGGTTAGGTTAGATAAGAGCACGGAGGCACACGTTGGCTGAAAAATCCCCTTGTTATACCAGTGGCGAAAAACATTTATTTTCTTCCTTCCATTAGAAATTTAATGCTCGCACAAAACTTCGAGAATTTTCGCAATGTCTTGTTGAAGAATTGGTTGCCCGGTTCTTGGCCGGGGCGGGACAGTGACAGAGAGAGTGTTCGTCTCTGCAGCCGCGACAAAAATGGTTGGTCGGTTAGCCTAACCTCTATCCATGAGCGTCCCTAAGACAGTGTTCGGTCATTACCCAGAATACTGATCTGGGAGAAGAGCAGTCAAGCCAAGTAAGCGCTTTAGATCGCTTGACATCCACTTTTGATTATATCTGTCTAGTAATCTGACAGGTGGCCTGCATGCCCCACCTGGTATTAATCTCCACGGTGAGTCCAGTCTGTGTTTGCAGAAGATTAGAGGTATGCCCACCTCCTAAGCAAAATTAACCAAATATATTTTCGTTCCTTTTCTTGTCAACTCCTCGACCACGCAGTTTCTTCTTCCTTTGCTACCACCAACTGGTTTCAATACTTTCAGAGCTGAAGATTTTATGCGTTCTTTGGTGAGCCCTCAAAGGGGTTCGGGTTCGTGAAACACTGCGGTAGACAGTTGAAGAAGTCATAAAGGAGTAACCGTCGGTTTTTTATACCCACGCCTTGATTTGGTCTCTATCTTAGCAACTTAGGGATATGACGCCTCAATTTTAAAGAGCTCCACATGAGTGAGTCGCTGGATTCTCTGCTATCAAGCCTGACACAGTTTTAGCATGTTAATACCTTCGAACAAAGATTTGTATTGATCAGAAACCTGTCGGCTTCACGCGTATTTAGCCACCAAAAGCCTAGCCTTAGGAACAGCTTACCTTTGATCTAACTTATAACCGTCGGGTTCCACCTCGAAAGACAGTATGACACTATTCAGTTTATTCAGTTAGAGCTAAGTAAGGTTTTCTTCATTGCGTGCATTTTAATGTTATCTCCTACATTGGTGCCTAGTACGCTTTCCATTGGTCGGGTTCACACAATACCAAAAGCGTTTTGCGTTACGTAGTTCATCTAGAATTTGAGGGTGTTTACCCACTGAAATTTAGTTCTGGTCATCCGCGTAGGCTTATGCTTTACATACTGTGATTTTTAATCGCAGTAGCAGATCTGTGCTTGAAACAAATGGAAGGGCAAAATACTTGTTTTAATGACGTTATAGTATAAGCAAAATTTATTTGAATAACTTTGGCTTCGTTTGGAAATAAAAAAATTGACTACGGTTGGCTGACATTTCAGGTGCAAGAATATTTCCAACCACTCTTTCAGTCCGTATGTAGGTATTGCAAACATAGTATGTAGTAGGTATCTCCAATGCTCAACTAGTCTGTAACAACTGTCATAATTATGTCAAATTGCTGTCAAGATGCCTCTTCGTTTTCTTTCTTCTTTCAGAACACTGCAGTCGCTTCTTGGCGCAAAGTGACAGAATGAATAAAACGTTTCACCTCTTCACCTCGCTTGAGTTTTAACTTTTAGTTTATTGTTACAAGACTTCTTTTTATTTATTCTTGTTATTGTCACTCTTACTGCAACACATACGCACAAACATACATATGTACATATGTATTTATGGTATACATATCTGTAAGTTTATGAATCTTGCTCGCTTTTGTTTTTGCACTCATTTAGACTGTGTGTAATTTGACACTTTCTGTGATTATTTGTTTTCATTAGCTCGTCATGTCTGTCTTTTTCTTTATTTTATTTTCTTTTCTTTTTGTTTTCTTATTTAAGTTTTTATCATAATGCTGACTCGAATAACGCAATAAATAAACTAAAAAAAAAACGTTATGCAATGTCGCTCTGAAACTGGTTTAACTTTTTCGCATTTGGCGTCAATTCTTGCTGATAATTAGCTTTTTAACGCTTTCTTGTATATACATATATGCACTGTGTATGGCAATACCTGCATACATATGTATGTATGTACAGAGGTATACCAAATTTTTTATTATATAACATTTTGTTAACATTCACCTTGACTTTTGTTGCCAATTGTTAAGCAGTATTGTGGGTTTAAGCGGTTTGAGAAAACCGTGAGCAATTAATTTTTACGTTTTTTCTTACAAAATTTCCAATTCTACTTTTTTAATAATTTCGTAAATCCTTCCTAATTTTAATTTCCGGTTTTCGTGCTACTCCTCTCTTTTTCGGTACGAATATCGAGATGCCAATCCCTAACCGCCAAAAACGTACCTTAGCCATTTTTTTTTTGGAATTTTCCTTGTGACAAGGAAATGCGTCTACAAAAAGTTGCTCGCTTACGTTTACCGCCAAAATAACGTAAGCGACATTTTTTTCAAAATTTTCTTTTTGATGCAGAAATGCATTTAGATGCTCTACGAATATTTCTGCATCAAAAAGAAAATTTCGAAAAAAATTTCGCTTACGTTATTTTGGCGGTTAGGGCTCGATATGTATATGAATGTATTTCGTCAGCGTTCCTTATTACTTTAGTCATGGATGAATTATTCGCTGATACGAAGGTACAGGGTTCCAGAGTACACTCGGACCGTTGAAGGCAACAAAAAGGCTCGCCAGGGGAGTTTGCTCTCTCTCGGCAAACGCTGGAAGGTAGAACGGGAGCAAAGTTACAAATTTTCTTTTTTCCCTTAAGTGGGAAGGCGCTAGGCTTCCAGCTTTTAAGTGAAATCTAATTTATGATAATATGTAACTACAAGAGATAAAGGAGAACTAAGGAGTGTGTAGAGCATAATCTCTGTGAGTGTCCAGCCCTTGGAAAGCTGTGGCTCTGTCCTCTAGAGTTAGGCTTTCTACCGAATCTGCCAAAAGAAGTCACAAAAAGTAGTTCCAGTTTGTTTAGAAAATTGCTTTTTTTTCAACATACTATTCTAGAGATAAATATTAGATTTTGTCACAAAAAAATTAATTTTCCATACTGTGCGGCATTTGCTTTTAGTCAAAATAAAAATCAAATAAGTATATACACTTCATACATATTTTTAGCGGCCTTCCAAGGAATTTTTTATCTATCGTTTTTTTTCACTATCAGCAAAAGTTAATTTTTCGTTGTTTTTGGCTTTATTTTGCTATCGAAGATTACTCAAGTGTTTTGGTTTTTATAATACCTACTTACATAGTTAAATAAAGTAATTGATGATTTCCTTCTAGATAAT
Source organism: Rhagoletis pomonella (assembly GCF_013731165.1). Taxonomy (NCBI): domain Eukaryota; kingdom Metazoa; phylum Arthropoda; class Insecta; order Diptera; family Tephritidae; genus Rhagoletis; species Rhagoletis pomonella. The sequence continues at coordinate 18,548,461 of NW_023458556.1, forward strand.
ATTAAAAAAAATTTGTTCGAGTTGTGTTCAACAAGCGATATTTACGTATTTAAATGATAATAAACACCATCGATACTTCGCTCTATCGACTGGGTAAATTGGCTGGGAGATAAGTACTATGTTGTAGATCAAGCACTTACATATCTATGTATGTGTATTTGTACATATGTATGTGCAATAGATATCTAGAATTTCTTTCAGTACTGAAATTAATTAAGCTTAGTTTTTCACCCCTATGCTGTAATCCGTCGTAGATTCGATTTTGCTACGAATCTTAAAATTGGTATGCTGTAATCCGCGTTGCCGTATCGTAATTTCGAAA
>NW_023458556.1:18548882-18579295 GCF_013731165.1 Rhagoletis pomonella
GTCAAGCAATCCCCAGATGTGCTTATCGAATACGTCCACGTGCTGAAGTTTATTTTAGTAGACACTTGCTGATTATTGTTGCCAATTTTTCGTTTTTTTTTTTATTTTTTTCATCTTGTCTGCGGTAGCCGAGATGTAAAATTATCCACTCACTTGTCGAACAATTTGTTTCAATGCATTATTTGCATTTCGAGACATAGCCCGAATTTTTATTGACTTTTGTGCTATTGCGGTATCTCAACAGACTAAAAAAAATTGCCAATTGCCACTTGAACAGATGTGTTATTTTGGCATAAAAATTGATTTTACGTTTGATTGAAATGAAAACGAAATAAGAAACAATGGCAAAAAAAAATCTTATGAACAATTGAATGAATTTTACAATAAAAGGGGAAGGTTTGCTAATACATATGTGTGTGATAGCTAAATTTAAATATTATCAAACATGCATATGTATTTACTTAAAAAACTTCTTGATTACGTGCTCTTTTGATTAACTGAAAATAAATAGGAAGGGCGGTCAGTGGTCGCTTCTTTATGGCTAATGGAAATAGAGACCTTTATCTATATATTTGCACAAGAAACAAGTTCAACGTACACTTTCGAACCTTAAGTATTTTTGCAAGGCAATTACGAAAAAAAAAAATATTATTTGTTGTGGACGATCGTAGGGTTTGTCTTTTAACACTTTTCGTCATATCTTCGGCATTTCGGAGTCGGATTTAAAGTATGATTTTATCTTGAGTAGACATTTATTTTATTTCAAAGTTCATTGCCCTCAAGTACCCACCAGATCTCAGTTCTTATTACCCTACCATACCACCCAGTAAATTAACAGAATAATTCTGGCTGCAATAGTTGAAAGTCTTTTGTAAGACAATTGAGAGACAGTAGGCACGATAGTTTGAGAGATTTCGTCTTTAATTCTGGCATGAAGGTCCTCCAAAAAAAGCTCGCTTGCCAACTTTCATGGTGAAAAGCTCTTTTGACAGAAAGCACTTTAGTATAATTCTGTTCGCAGCACAGCACAGCGTAGTTTTTTTTTTAATTAATTTTTTAAATATTTTAAATAAATTTTTTCCTTTAATTTTTGATTTAAGTTTTTTTTATGTATGTATATACATATGTATATATTTATTTTTTATTTCATTTAATTTTTTTTAGTTTCTGTTTGTTTTAAAAAGTAAATTATATGTTTTAATTTTTAGATTTTTATTGTTTTAAACCGAAAAAATATTTTTTTAATTTAGTTAAATATTAAAGAACTTATTCTTGTTAGTTTTTCTTTTATTTTTAGATTGTTACTTAAAAAAAAAAACATTTTAAATTCATTTAATTTTTAGAAACCTATTTCATATTAATTTTTTTTACTAAATTTTTAGATTTCATTTGTTTTAGAAATGAAATTATATTTTTTTTAGTTTATTTAATTTTAATAAACTCTTACTTTTTCTTCTTTTCTTAAAACAATAATTGTTTTTATTTTTTAGATATTATTGTTTTACAAAGACAATTGTTTTTTATCAAATTTCATTTCACATTTGGGAATTTATGTTATGTTTTATTTTGTTTCTTTTTTCATTAAATGTCTTCTAATTATAAGATTATGTTATTTTAAAAAGAAAACTACTTTTTAACTAATTTTAATTTTTACGAATTTTTTCTTTCCTTCGTATTAATTTAATTAATTTTCTCTTCATTTGTAGTAAAAACAACATTTTTTTTATATCATATAATTTTTAGAAATTTATTTTATAATTTTTTTCTTTTTTGGATTGAATTTGTTTCTCATTTAATTTATTCTAATTTAATTTAGTTCTAACTTTTAATTTCTATTGTTTTAAAGAGAGAAATATATATTTTTTAATTCATTTAAATTTTAGAAAACAAACAGAATAATGCTAAGACCTCCAAGTTAGCAGACCTTTCAATTATTTTTTCGAAGATATCTTCCTAGATAATTGCCAGAATTGGCAGTCGTCTTACGAAAAATTGCTGAGTTGATGCTTACCAGAGTTGGTAAAGCTTACAAGAAATCATTAAACTTTTGTTAAGGAAGTATTTCGCTTATTCTAGTAGAACTATTTCAAAAAATTGTGTTGTGAAATGCAGCTGTTCCCGAAAATTGTAAAGGTTCGTCAAAAAAAAAACAAATTTTGCAAAAATTCTTTAGAATCGATTATGCACGGCGAATTGGCTTGCCTGTAAGTTGGTACGGTCGAATGTTCATTCATACATACATACATTCCTTCATTTCTGCATTAAATAAATTTCGAATCAAATTGTCACTCCTTATTTTTTTGCAAAGGCACACTGTCAGCGGCAGCAAATATGAAAATTATTTATGAACAAGTCATGACAATTTAGTGTTTCTAAGTATTTTTTGTTTCGTTTTTAATATGTGCAAAACTATGGCTATTTTTCTATTTGTTGACATGTCCGTAAGCAAAGCACTTTCTGTTAATTTTGCCCACAGATATGTTGTTGGTTGTACGGCTCAGGGCATACAAAGGAACTTACATACATACATAAAAACAACAAAAGCGTGGAAGGACATGCAGTTGTTGACTTAAAAAACCACAGAATTCTTTTTCTCAACAGTTTATGAGACTTTGTGATAGCCATTTATTTAAGCAAAACAGATTACATATGTACATTAGACTGCATCGCCAAAAAAAGTTGCGGTTTTTCCGCCGGGATTACTAAATTTATTATATTTTAAGACATCCACCAAAATATTTCGTAAAAATATTAAGATCTAAGTGAGCTGGACCGATTTGAAAATACCTCCAAAAATGAAGTTTTTTATGAATAAAAATAGTTTCTTAAAGAACATTTTTTAAAAAGTCCCCTCAGAAGACAAATTGGAATAAGCTTAAAAAATCTGCATAAAAATATTTAAAAATCTTTTCAATGGAATCGTAAGAATGAGATTTTTGATGCTGTTTTTTTACTTTTTTCAAAGATTGATTTACGAAAAACTTGAATAACTGGACCAAAAATGTTCTGATTTAGACTTATGGGATCTCAGTAGAAAGGTATTTTCACACCGTTTTTATTTCTGGCCAAAAAAAGCGTCATTCGTGTCCCATCTTTTTTTTCGAATACCAAAGATCTTAATTCAACTTTGAATGAGGTTCGTTTCTCCTACCTTTCTCTTCCATCCTTTGAATAAGTTTATTAGCAAATAAATGAAAAGGGTGAGAAAATACCTTTCCAATGACACCTCTTAAGTCTAAATCGGAAGAGTTTAGGTTCAGTTATTCAAGTTTTTCTTTTACCAATCTTTGAAAAATGCTAAAAACAGCATCATCATTACGATTCCGTTAAAATTTTTTTAATTTTTTTTTTTAATATTTTAATGCAAATATTTTAATGCAAATATTTTAAGCTTAAGGCGTTTTGTCATTTGAGGGGATTTTTTCAAAAGAAATCTTTAAGAAACTATTTTTATTCATAAAAAAACCATTTTTGGAGGTATATTCAAATCGGTCCAGCTCACTTAAATCTTAATATTTTTTCGAAATATTTTTGTGGACGTCTTAAAATATAGTAGATTTTATAATTCCAATGGAAAAATAGTACCGATTTTTTTTTTGTATGGGGAGTGATGCAGTCTAATGTACATGCATATGTATGTTCGATGAAGTCTCGCTTGCTTCTTCGAAAATAATCGATAATGCGTTCGGTAATAATATCGAAAACAAATATATTGACAAAGACAACCTTAAATATATCTACAAGAAAGGTGATCGCAGGCACTCTTCAATAATTCAAATACTACTTCTCAAAAAACCGGTTACTCAAGCATCAAAAAACTTTAAATTTTTTAGTGAAATCTGTTTTATGCTCTTTATGATTTTATTTGGACCAGTGATGCATAGAGAGAGCTTTTACTCTGTGCGCGTCTATATAAAATCTACAGGGATCTTTGAAGAGATCCGCCCGCATACGCTGTTTTGAGCATCACTGATTTGGAGGCACACATTAAAAGCTCTTTAAAAAGCTTTGATCGTCACCGTTCTGAATCATCGTTGACCAGCGAAAGCTTTTACTTTGTGCCAGGCGTATATAGATTGAAAAGAGAGCTTTCCACGCGTCCGCATGAACTGGCCAACTGTAGTCTAAATCGGTAATGGGCACCGTCTTACCTGCCTGTACTAATGTTCTAAGCTTTGATTGCATTTTGTATAGAGGCATGTAGAATAAAAGCATTCTAAATATTCCTCATTTGTTAGTGCAAGACAAAAACAGTTGCGGGTTTTCACTTTATTATAAAAAGCAAAGTATTTTAGTAAATTGTAGACTTTTAGTATAAAAATATAATTTTTTTTTTGTTTTTAAGCAAAATTAGCCCGATATTTTTTTAAGCAGAAAACAATTGCATATTTGTATTTTTTTGGGCATTCACAAAAAGCAAGGTTAAACTTGAAAATTCGCCAATAAAACTGGAATAAAACATAAAAGGTCCCACAAAATTCCGACAAGTCCCGAAATGTTCCTATAAATTCCTGGACAAGTTCGGCAAACTCGAATAAATCCCGAAAGATAGCGAAAGCCTCCCATAAATGCCCGAAATACTCCGATAAATATGGGAAAGATACCGAAAAGTCACAAAGTACGCTAGAAAGTCTTCAAAAAAATCTCAAAAAATCTTTAAAACCTCGAAAAGTAACGAATTATTTCACTTAGAAACAAATTCAAACTGTCGGTTATTTTCAGCTCATAAAATATAAAGCAAAGTTAAAGATTTTAAGGTCATGGAGAAAAGATTATCTACATAATATGGTGTAGGATTCCTCGGAAAGGCGCAACGAAATTGTTTTCACTGTCTTTTTGGTTTCAAAATCTCAAAATCATTTTTATATTACCTATTTTTTGGAGAGAATATCTTTTTTTTTTATTTTACCATAAACCTTTAAATCAAACCTCACAGAATAACCAGCTAACATTATTTTTTTTTCTTTCTTTTCTTCCAGGTGAGTAAACAACATTTGCGATACGGATATACTATGTGTAGCTGCTCAATAAACATTAACACTTGTCAACTAATCGATTAATCGGCAGTAAGAATTAATTTATTTTAAATTAATAGATTCTTAAAATAAAAATTTAGTTTTAAATTCATAAATGCATATTTTGGCGCTTTTCTAATTTAGTTGTTTCTCGGAGCCTTGAGACCGGGGTGTTAGTCCGCCCCTCTAACCACTCAGCCACAGCAGTCGTTAAGTTTAGCAACCAAAAAAAAAAAAAACCTTGCTTTGGACTAATGATCTCCTTCAGCTAGTAATTAAAAGCTGGTCATACCCAGCGCTACCGAAAGTGCAGCTCTGATTTAATCATTCTATCGCCTTTGCCAGTTCTCTTCATTCGTGATCAATTCCATACTGGAACACCACCAACCATAATTTGCTCAACTCATTTGTGTCTACGATGCACCCAACGCGCCCAATTAATGCAACAATATTCAGTCGAATTTGGTCAGCTGCGCATTAACTTTGAGTTTTGTTTCATTTTGTTTAATTTGGTTTTTGCATTTTGAACGCTCGTGGCACACTTTTAGGCAAATAAGCCATTCATCTCCAGCGAGCCGGTCAGCCAGCAAGCGAGCTAGCCATTAGCGCACATTACGCTATGCATTGAATGCAATCGACCGAAATAATTGGCGTGGTTTTTCGTTTCGATTGTCGAAAGCTTATGGCTCGGCAGCTTTTATTGCTAAAAACCAAAAAACAAAACAAACAAAAAATATAAACAAAAGCAACAAGTTGATAGCAGGCATTAGTTGTTGCAATGCCAACGAATGCAATAGCGTCGGAGGCGCCACCAACGTGCTTGCGACGTGCCGCAACGCTTCAATGCATAACCAAATTGTGCAACAACAAAAACAACGTTATGCCGCGCTTTGGTTTTTGATTTTGACTTTTCTATATGTAAAAACATTCATATGTAGCACATGCAGAGTGATTTACCTACAGACCTACAATAAAAAAGCGGCGGCAACACAAAATCGGTGTATGTGCAATTCGTGTTGCCGTTGCACTATCTACTTAAAAGTTTGTACATTTATTTATTTATTCATAAGCCGCTTGTGCGCATGGCTTTATTGCCAATGCTCAACGTACATATACATATATATGTATGTATGTATGTATGCATGTGGTGCGTACTCAATTGTTGCAATCATAAAATTATTGTTATTGCTTGCCTCTTACTATTTCTTCCTCGTCGTCTTCTTTTCTGCTGTTATGCCGTCAGTGTAGTATTTTTTCTTCTTCTTTTAGTTTGCCTCTTACACGCGACTTTTGACAACAAAATGTTGCATTGTACTTCGTTGCATTTAGCTTTGATTGTTGCTCGCTTGTGGTTGCTCTTTTTTCCATTTGCTACTTCTTGTTCTGCTTTGTATCGATGCGCAATTGCTGCTTCTTTTGTTTATTGCACTGACAATCAAAATTTGTTGAATAGGCTTGTTTTTCATATTATTCTTTTTTTTTTGCTATTGAAATGCTTTTTTGTTGTTGTTTTGGTATATAAAACAATTTTTTATACAATGAAATTATGTAAACATTCATTAAGCTGCTAGTTTTATTGTTGCAATTATTTCTTAATAAATAGCCATCCCAACTGGAAATTGTACTGTATACAGTGAAAATATTTGTTCAGGAAAATGTTTCGTTAAAGCGACAAACCCCCTTGACGTGGGAGTGGGAGTTTTAGGACAAAACGCAGATTTTATTGTAGATTTTGACAGAATATCTATTAACTAAAAACGTTTGTTCCAAGACTTTTTTTGTATTCACACTATAATAAAAAATAAATAAAAAATTGTCAAATTAATTTTGTATGAAAAAAAAATTTGTAATGCAGTCAGAACAAAAAATAATTAAAAATCAACGCGATTTTTTAGCAACTTATAAGACTTGCACATTATTACCTTAAAATTTAATGGGCTATTAAACTGCATACTCAAAAAAATTCTAAAAATCTAAATAAAAGCTTGAAAATCTAGCTGAAACTTTGCAGATTTTTCATAATTTTTGCACAAAGTTTGAAATCGGGATTTATATGGTTATCGTTATATAATGAGCTAGACTTTTATGGAAAAATAATAAGCATTAAATAAACGAAAGCAAAATAGCAAAAATTTATCAAAATATTGCTGGCTTAATTAGCTGATCACAAGTGTATATAGTTCTCCAAATTAGCCCTTTCACGTTCACAAAATTTCCAACTAGCAATAGTTTGTGCAACTTGTTGCTCGCTGCAGCAGTAATGTTGCCAGTATAATGAAAAAAGTTGTAAAAGATCAAAAATGACTGCAATTTTCCTTTTTACTTCACAGTTCCTTATATCTCTTTTTTATAATTCACTACCTTGTGAGCTCATTTTTTTTTTTTTTATTGCGCCCATCTACAATGAACATAATTATTAAATATGTAGGTACGTATGTATTCTCTTAGGTTGCAGTCATTTCCCGATTTGCTGTCTTTTTATGTGATTTATTGCTTTTGACGCAAGAAATCATATTAAATTGTCGATAATCATAAATTTTGATGAGTAGGTGTTGGTTTTTAATTGCAATTCGTTAAAATGTATCATAACTTATTGAGTATGGGCGCTGTATGTGGGGGGACGGTGGGGCGTAAATTTATTGCGATGTGAAAACTTATAAACACTAGTGAAGACAACAAGCTCATAGGTGTGAAGTTGAAAAAGCGATGAAACATAATTGCAATTGTCAAGAATTATGTATGACACTAGAAGCCCTAGAAGAAATCGCTCTTTAACAATTATTTTTTTTTATTTTTATTTAATTACTCTTTAAATAACCATTATTTCTGACTTTTATTTTATAAATCGAAAATAACAATTATTTTTTATTTTTATCTAAATAATCTGCAAATAACAGTTATTTTTGATTTTTAAGTTATATGTCTTAGATAACAGTTATCGAAGACTTTTATTTATAAAAGTCATAAATAAAAATCAGTCACGGACCTTTATTTTTTAAATCATACTTATAAGTCACTTGTATAAGTCTTAGTAAACTTTTGTTTCCCAACACCTTAATAACTGCGAAAAATTTTAATGACATTTATACGATTTATTTAAAAAATAAAAGTCGGCAACTGATTGATGAGTTTTAAAAGTGAAAGTCACTGACTGATTTTTATTGATGACTTTTACCTATAAATAAGTCTTCAATAATAATATAGAAATCCAAAATAATTATTATATTTTTTTTGTAATTTTTCATAAAAATTGCAAATAAATTTTTTTTTTCAAATTTGACTCTCGGTAAAAAAAGAAATCGATTGGTATGTACCACTTAGTTGTAGAACATTTCCTTTATAGTGAATTTTTCAATGACAATTTTCATCAATAACTGTTATGTTCGGTCCCTGGTTCAAACCCTCACGGAATATTCCAAATGCTTTTATTTCAAATGCTTTCCTATTTAAGATTAAGTAAATAGTTTTTTTTTTTGTTTCTATTGAATGAAAGGGAAATTTAGTAAGTCCAAAAGAGATACCGAAAATCCGATAAGCCTAAACTAATACGAATTCTTTTCATAGCGTAAACACGCAAAGTTTTGCATACAAAGCTGTTTTTCCTCTCCTGTAAAATTTGTAGAAATACACTTAGCAACATTTCATTCTTAAACGGGTGACAAACTGGCTCGATTATCTGCATAAGCAGCCTTTATTTGCATTAACTTGTGCACGAAATGTTTGGGAATTAACTCGGATCAGGGTAATTTTGGATGACAACACTGTTAAAAACGGCCAGCTGTTGTCTTTTGTACAAGTAAGCAAACAAAGCAAGCGTGGTGAGAGCAAGAGTGGTGAGAGTTGCATGCTGCAGGTCTATAGGTGCTAGGTTCTATCCTCGGTTGGAGTGGTAGTCAAAAAATTGTTTTTTTATTTTATTTATATACTTAATTTTACCTTATTTTATTTACGTTTGTTTTATTTTATATCACATCTTTTATTTTACTATTAGATAATTTAAATTTTTAGACTTAAATTTTATTAAAAAAGCCTGCAACAACTAACTGAAAACAACGTTAAAAAAATATAGAACTAATAAATGAACACCACTTCTTTCTCTGATGGCGGGCGTGTGCGCAAATGAATGAGCTGTAAAATTTAATTAAATAATGAAATCGTTTCTTAATAAATGCAATAAAATTTCCATATATTTCAACGAGTAAAAATCACTTTAAAATAAATTGGTTTCATCAAATGTGTAAAATTTCATTAATGCAAAAATATTTAAATTGCAAGTATTTTATTAAAATGCACTTAAGTCACTAAAAAATATGAAAGATAACCGCATCTTAGTGCAAAATACAAAAATAGTTGGACAAAAAAAATTGCATTTCAGGCTTTCTTGAATTTTATTAAAATTTACCACAACAAAATTGCGACAAGTGCAAGAAAATTTACCTTCCCACATACATATGTATGTTTCTAGCTAGCAATAAAAACATTTGCATAAATTGTTGAGCAATTTGAATGGCAATTAATTAAAACACATCACTTGCCAAAATAAATTGTTTGCAATAATTCAACTTGCCACACAACAAATGACAGCAGTTAAGGTTAATGCAATTGTGTGTGTGTGTGTGTGTGTGTGTATGTTAAATTGTGTTTGTGTAAAACAACTATCTATGGCTCTTTTGAAGGCATAAGAAAAACAGTTGCAGTTGCAAATGCATGCAATAGGAGAAGCAGCAGAGCATTGCAAAGTGCGCCCTAAGCTGATGTTTGCGCTGCTGGGAAACACTGGTGACAACTTTACGAGTTGAAGTTAAAGTCAAAGCCAAACCGGTTGATTTTTAAAGGAAACTAGTTTGTAAAATACACGGCAACATTCACAGCCAATCGCTGCTGCATTTTGCTGCAACTTTTCTTTATATGCAAAAGGTCGGGGTTGCCTCAACTACGCGACTTGGCCCAAGTTAAATGCTGGCGATCGGCAAAACGCCAAACTTGAAATTGACCATCAATTAAATGGCAATCAAAGCAAAGAGGCCTAGCAGTCAATAGAAGAAAACGGACTGACGCAACAAGCCAGCTTATTTATGTATATACATATGCACATAGTGTTAGCGGACAGACAGGCACATTGGCCGTCATAGAAATACCCTCATGATCGTTGGCTGCCAGGGATTACCACTGCTGGATTGCAAGTACTACATTTGAAAGTGTACCCGCATGCGCATGCGTGCATCTCCAAACGCATGTGCGTGCTGCTGGCTTAAATATTCGACAGAAAAAAATTACTTATGCAAATACTTAGCTTCAAAATACTGCCTATTTCAGTCCGTTTATGCCTTCATTGAGTCGTCCGTCAACCAATTCATTTGTTGCATCTCCATTGAAAATCTTGCGAGCTTGTTTTGCTTAAAGAGACATTCAGAGTTTTGTAATATGTATATTTCATGTCCCAACGTAATTGGCGATCGAGCGAAAAAAGACAGCCAGCCCATTTGAGTAGTTTAGTGTATGTACATACATTTGCTGCTGGCGTGCGCTCGGCTCAACGGTGTTGGCGTGTTGGCTGGCCGGTGTAAAACCATCAAATCCCTCCGCGGCAAGAGCAACGACAACAATTGGTATAACTTCATTCGTGGTCTCATCGCCACTAGCTTTGCTCGGTAGCGACATGCAACTTTGGAAAGAATGAATGAAAAAACGAGCAACAGGGAAAAAGACTACGGAAATCGTCCGTATTTTTTATTAACAATATTCTAACAATTTGCAAGATTACCTTGCCACATATGAAATGTTGCATGCATGTTAATACCACATAAACCGATAGTTGCTAGTACAATTATAATAATACTTAGTCTTGATGGTCTTTTAAATGGATTCGTTTTGGCATTAGCAATTTGTATTTAGTCGGCTGCATTTTATGGTTTCTGAAAGTTTAACTAATAAGTTTTTATTGGAAGCACAACAATTCACGAGAGTTTGACCGGCAACTCAGCGTTAGCTGCTCCTGAGGTCAACTTTAAATAGATCTGGTAAAGAGCAAAAACTGTTAAAAAAAACTATGACTGAATCGCTCCACTTCCAGCTTTTTCACGGATCTTAAATGACCAAAACAGTAGAAGCTACTGTACTGCATACATTATACAGCGCTCGAGCTGCCCAGATTATTGCAATTTTTCTAGGCCGAAATCTTTGCTGGAAATAAATCATCTGAATTGGTGGCTGAACTTAAACCTTCTCATTCGATTTTAGACAGCAGGATACCAGTAAGTGGCTTGCGGAGCTCATAGCGGCTGTCCCTAAGGCTGCGTGCTTTCTCTCATGATATAGAGCTTAGTAATTGACTGCCTACTTGTAGACCCTTCTCCCTCTTAGTTGATTGATATCCATTCCCGAAATCTCATCGGGCAGACGGATTTTGCTGACTTGCATTCCCAGGTCTTCGCCCAGCGTTCGCTGGACAAGCTAAACGCCCATCTACACAAAAGTAGACTTCACGAGATCAGCCGAGCACCCAGATTTTCGCTATCTGGAAGCACTTCCTCAACGATTTCCGGTCTTTCCAGCCCATCGTCCATGCAGTTTCCAGCGATTTCGGAGCCGAAACGCAAATGAGCTTAATAGTGTTGTAATCCAATGCGGTCGATGAGAAAGTCAAACAATCCTTCGCCATTCACGAACGACCATTAAGTAGACAAGAGCCTCGATAGCTGCATGGCTGCTGGAATAAATATTCACCTCTTTTAATGGTGCTACACTAGAGAGCAACTAATCCGAAGCCTATTGTATTGCGGCTACCTCTGCTTGCAGGGTGATCCGGTAGCCAAAATGTCAGGTTAATGGAGAGTTCTTCATAGAAGACAACTCCATCTAGCATCCCATTCAGCATCGATCCATTCGTAAATATGTTTATATGACCTCAGCCCTCTGTGGTGAAAGATTCCTTCGGACGCAAAATCGGCGTGCAGTGGTCTCTTCGAATCGGTAGGAACTCGAAGGTTTTTAGAATACTGGCGTGCTCATAGCTCGTGCAGAAGTTAAATTCCACCCCACGTAATTTTACTGCGGCGCGCGCATACTGAGGGAAGACGGCAATTCAGTAACTTAAACCAACTAGTAAAAATAACAAACTAAGTTCAGGTAACCCTGCATAAGTTCCAACAGTGTTTTTAGAAATTTTCCTCTCCCCTAATGGGTCCTTGATGACAACAACCCTAAGCAACGGCGTAAGAACTTCCGCTACGGGGACAGTTCGCCACCATTGCCATTGTTCAAGATACACTGAAATGCTGAGTTTCCTTGAGGCTTTACCCTGACGTAACTAAGCCCGAGCTTTCGCATTGTAAAATATTTGCGGATGGGCTTAAAACTAACAATTAAACAAGATTTTAAAACTTAATTGAATAGGGGACAGGATTGACTCTTTTTCTCAAGGAGAATGCCATTGACCAAGTAGTGGAGGACAAATAAAAGAGCTTACGTATCATTAGGAGCAGTCAAGCTACGCTAAAAGCTTTGATCAGCACTTAAGCTACTATTAAACTAGCCTGGAAATACAAGTCTCGGCTGATTTATATTGGAAAACCTAACCAAATTCTTTTACTTGTTCTGCAAGGTCCCCCGATAGTGAGCCATCTGACCATGGAACTCAAAAACAGATTAACTAACGGTATGTAGACTTTGTGATGTTTTTGGCATACGTTGGTTGTTGGTGGGTTGGTTGGTTGTGCTAGTTCCGATAGCAAAAGAAAATAAATAAATTATAGTAAAATGAAAACTGCGCTTTCGGGTGACCGAGATCTTCATTGACAGTCAGGTAGCAATTGAGGCAGTTAAGGCTGGGCTGATGAAATCATTTTTAAGGCAGTGCAGTGAGAAGATTGAAGAACAAATTTTTAAGGACTGAGCTGGATGCGAAAATCGCAACAAAGAAAAAACCCTTTTCAAATAAAACTTACGCTTACAACTAGGGTCAAATGCAAAGTGAAAAGAAACAGAGCAGGTTTCAGTTGTCATTTCGAGAAGTTTTTGTGTCCTGAGATCCCTCTTCATATGCAGGATATACGTTTGGTATGCTGGGATCAATTCTAAATAAATTGCAGTTCAGCATACTTCGTCTTCCTCAAATGAATGAGGAGGAGGTAAGAGAACTTTCCTTCATAATTGTCTGCTTAGTCAAGAGTGGCTCTGTGTCGAATTTCAACGCTAAGAAAGGCATCTCACTTTTGTTGCCTGCCTATGGCGGCTGCAGATTATGAAGAGTGGCTTGTCTTGCGCTCACCGGCAAAGTGGATCAGTATCAACCCATTAACGGAGGTTAGGTCATGGAAATTGAATTTTTCCAAATCTGGCTAAAGCTACCCTTCTGGTTCCCATTGACGTTGAAGTCGCCCAGCATAATTTTAATATCGGCGAAGAACACTAAAGAACAACTAAGATCAAATTTGAAAAACCAAAGAATAGCTGGAAAATCTCCATGTCCTTTCGCGAGGCGTCGTTCGTTTTGACATTTCAGTAAAAAAATAGCAGCAAATAATAATGAATTCTCCTTTCCGCAGTACGGCCAATAAATTCAACAATTGTAACTTTTTGGCATCACAGAATTTAAAAAAGAAAATACATGCAAATTTATTTTAACTACATAAGTACACAAACACATCCCTATTATATTCAAATGTAAGCATTTATTGCATGCACAAAATTATGCGATTTGCGTGCAGTGAGTTTACTTTGTTTGCGTGTATGAGTGCGATTTGAAATAAAAAAGCTTCTACACATAAATATGTATGCGCATTAGGGTGCCTCACCAAAAAATATGTACATATTGCGATTTTTCCACGGAAATTATAAAATTTAAGAATATAAAAATTACTCTAAAATATTTCGGAATAGAACTAAGTTTTACGTGAGCTGAACCGATTTGAAAATACCTCCGAAAATCTCATTATTTTGATTCCGTTGATAATTATATTTTATTTTTATTTTTATGCACACCCTTTTAAGGCTAAACTCTGCCATCATTTGATGTTTTTGAAAATTATTTATTTTTTTGTTAAAATATGCAGTAGGTACATATTTTCAAATCGCTCTAACTCACGTAAGTCTTGATATTTTTCCAATAATTTTGGCGGTAGTCTTAAAATGTAATAAATTTTATAAATTTACGATGGAAAAGCAGTACCGACTTTTTTTGTGGAGAGTGATGCACCCTAATGCATGCACATATTTACATGCATACAAAAATGAAAAAAACACGTACCCGTCACCGTTAAAATGTTGCATGGAATTTAAAAAATGTGTCTCCCTTCATGCTGCCCCCTTCTCTGCACTCAACCGGCATCCTTTCGTGCACACAGTTTATTTCCTTCAAACGCTTCTATCAAAGAGCAGCAACGCATGGTTAACAGTTCCTTCTATGTATAGTACATATGTTTGTATGTATGCGTAGGTACCCTTCATGTACTATATACGCAACAACACATATTCGCGAATCACCCCAAGCAATGGCACAGCGAGGCGGCCTCGTGCGTTTATCACAAAGCAAAGCATAGAACAAAGCAAGGTGGCATTTTTTGTTGCTACCTCGCCGCAATGGTGCGCTGAATTTCGTTCTGTTGCAAGGCTATTTTGTATGTTGAGTGTTTGCAATGTTGCAAGCCGCCTGCCTGCAAAGGACTCGACGGAAAAGCAGCACCATGACGCATTCGCTTACATTTCCAAGCGCTTTCAATGGCAGTTGGTGTAACAGTTATTACTGCTTTTCGTTTTTGTTGTTGTTGTGGTTGTTATTGTTTATGTGTGTTTTCGTGTTGCATATTGTTTGGTTGTTTGTTTGTTTGCTTGTTATTCGTCATTGTCGTCCTTGCTGTCTGCCGGCACAGTTGCAGCCAAAGTGGGGTGATTTGGCAACGGAGACTGCACATACATACATACATATGTATGTATGTATGGCGCATTGCCTTTGTATGCACATTTGTTTAAATGTTTTTACGTTTATCATGAATGTGTAGATGTGCAGCTGAATTTATTCACATGCAGTTTAGCAAAGCGGCGACACGATTTGAAATTTCATATTGTTTGTACGCGTTTGTTGCGCGTGCGCAAGCTATCAAATACCTTTTTAGTCAAATGCAAGTTTGGAAATATGTACATACATATACATATACGTGTGAATGCAATGTTCTCGTCCGCAAGCTATGAGACTTTTCTTAAGCAATTGTCAAGAATTTAAAATGGGAGCCAAATATTTATTTTATGATAAAAAGCAAAACCTTGTGCTAAACTATTTGTTATTTCGAGTAAAAGAATTGAATTTTTATTTATTTTTGTTTAATTAGGGCACAGTTTGAGCAAAAAATAATGCACGGATGTAGATTTTGGTATTTTAAACTAGATGCAATTTTTTGGATATCTGAAATTCAGGTCAATTTTTTTTTTGCCAAATAAAATTTTGGAAGAAAATGCTTTGGATATGAAAAACAAGACATAATTTTTAAGTTATTAAAACTGTACTTAAATTTGTGGTAGGTAATATGAAAACTGTGTATGCATAATTTTTTGTCATATAACGAGTTGGACAAAAAGTTTTGGTAATACAAAAACTGGAAATACCTAAATTTTTAAATTTACATATAGACATAATATTTTTAATTAAAATATATAAATTTTTGGTAATTTAGAAATTGAGCATACATACATCTTTTCTCAGTTAAAAATAGGAAATAAATTTTTAGTCATTTATTAATTCGAAATATATTTTAGGATACTAAAAAGCAGCATATTTATTTTATTTCATTAAAATCTTGACATTAAGTTTTGTATGTTAAAAACTGAACATAATTCTTTAGGGCATTTAAAGCAGAACATGTAAAATTTCTTTTCATGGAATGCTTCGCAAAAGATCCCGTTCACACGTCCACTTTTTATTTTTCAGCTGCCTGTGACCAGTTTTAGTTATTACAATGCTTTTTTTATTTATTTTAAATGTCCAGTTTTTAAATGACCAAAAATGTATATCCAATTAGTAATAAGCAACTAGTAAATTAATCACCAATAATCAATATCCAGTTTTCGAAGGGCCAAATCCAAATTTATTTATGTCAAAATTTATGTCCAGTCTAAGATGGTCAAAACTTGAGCCCATTTTCGAGAAAAACTTATCTAAAGTTTTAAAATTACTAAATGTGTACATATTTACATATGTATCTCCAAGTGATCTGCTTAGCCACGCTTCGAGGCTAGCGATGGGACTGAAAGTTTAGTACCAAGCACTGACTAAGAAAGACTTTATGCCGTTAGATTGTTGTGAAAAGAGTAATATGCAGATATTATAACTGTACTTAATAGCACAAACAGTCTCACGCGCTGAAATACCGAGTTCACTCGCTTATCATTGGATCTCTGACCTAAGCAATTGTGTTTTATATTCAGTAAGAAATGAGTATTTCATTTGAGCTCAAATAAATTATTATATACATACATAGATATATGTTATGTGCCCTTCGAGAGACGCTTGACAAATTTCGTTGCTTTTATAATTACATATGTGAGAAGTTTACTACGATCTTCGCTGGAACAGCGTACATTTGCAGCACACACTGCCCATTCATTACAATATTCCTGCTGAATAATTAGATGCACGCATGCGTATCCTAATCAATGCTGAACGTAGTTATTTCTCATAGCTCACCAATACATTTTAGGAAAAACGGTAGCGTTAAAAATATTCCCCTTTTCTAGCATTCCCGATTTTTTGTATACCAAATTCACTGAGAAGTACATTCACCTCTATAACAGAATAATACATAAAAGGGATCTTTCAAAAAGGAAAGGAAAATATCACAAAGTGCTTCGAAATTTCGCTGAGTTCGTGGAAAATACAGGATATTGCAATTATTTAGGGTGAGTGTGTACGGAAAAGAGAACAAAATTTCCGAGTAGCCAACGTTCAGCAATGGCCTAGTCAATATGAAATTAAGGGAAGTAAAGCGAACGACGAAGTATGTATGTACATACCAGCTTCTTTGTAGCTTTCTAACTGTTTGAGCAGTTCACGAATACATATATATGTACATTTGATTTGTAACTATACACTAGCTAACTGAATATTTACTTATCCGCATTCCATAATTTTGGGGAGGTTCACGCCGCATACCACATTTCGCAAAGCTGCGTAGGCACATATGTATGCCTATAGTCCTTTCCGCCTATTTACCATTGCACCCCTAAAAAAATTCCATTCCACAACGGCACCACATCAAAGTCAGCCAAGTGAAACACCAGCGCGATCAGCAAGCGTAAATGCTGCGTTCATCGAACGACTGCAACAACCACCACCATCAACAACCGGGCTGGTCCCCATAGTGAAAGCTACTAGTTCTTAGCTGGCTGACAACCAGTTTGCTTTGTAGCCCAAGTAGTTCAACTTCTATCTACTTCCGAAATAGCAATCACTGGGAGCCACGAACCCAGGAAGAAAATTAAATTTAAAAAATATTTGTTTAAACAAAAAAAATTATATAATGTTTCTAAAAATTTAACTAAATTAAAAAAATACATATTTTTTTTAACAGTAAAATCTACAAATTAAAAGAAAATTAATCCTTAAATAAAAAAAGGCACAAAGAAAATAAGTTCTTTTAAATTAAATGGAATTAAAAAATTTACGTATTTTTTCTTAATCGATAAAATCTAAAAATTAAAATAAATTTGAATTAAAATAGAAAAGTTTCATTAAAAAAATTTAGATTAAATTAAGAAATTAAATGAAGAAAAATTTCCGTTTGAAAACAAAATCTAAAAACTAAGTTAAGGGGGAAACAATTTTTTTTTTAAGAAATATGTACAAAAGAAAGGTTTCTAAAATTTAATGAACAAAATTAAATAAAAACAAATATATATATTTTCTTTTAAAAACAATAAAATCTAAAATTTAAAGGAAATTTCAATTTAAAAAAAAGTTCAATTCAAGAAATCTAGATAAAATAAAGAACTTAAATGAAAAAAAATAAAAGAGGAAATTTTTTAAAGAAATATGTACGCAAGGTTTCTAAAAATTAAATGAATTTAAAAAATGTATATATTTCTTTTTAAAACAATAAAATCTAGAAATTAAATATAAACAAAAAATAAATATATTAAGAAAATACAAAAAACCAAAAACAAGTTCCTAAAAATTAAACGAAATTAAATGCTTTTTGTTTTTGAAAATTGAAAGAAAATTACATTAAAGAATAAAAAAATATTATAAAAAATAAAAAAATAAGACTTTACTTAAAACTAAATGAAATTAAACAATTTTTTTCTCTTTTTAAACAAAATAAAACCTAAAAATTAAAAGAATATTAAATTGAAAAAGAAAAAAATACTAAAAAAAAGAGAAACAATACATAAATAAATTCAGAAATTTATTCAGAAGATATTATTTTCTTTTTTTTTTAACGCATAAAGTCTATAAATTAAAAGAAACTAAATTTAAAAAAGAAACAATACTATATTGCAAAAAGGAAAACAATTCGCTGCCCGAGGATTCGAACTTCAGATGCCTGGTGTGTTATGCCAGTGCTTTGCTCATTCGGCCATTGCGACAGTTGGAGCAGCGCGAGCAAAATGATATAAATACATCTCCATTAGGAACATGTTCAAAAGAGCTTTTCTCCACCAGAGCTTTTCACCATGAAAGTTGGTAAAATACCTTTTTTTGTAGAACTTGCTCGCCAGAATAAACAAAATTTTCTAGAACTATCTTGACTACTGTATTTCAATTGTCTTGCAAAATACTTGCAACTATCTTAGCCAGAGTTGTCCTGCCAATCTACCTTTTAGTAATTTAAAATATACAAAGTAAGTAAGTGGACTCGAATCCGCGAACTGAGTACGGGAAGCCATAGTATTCACACGAGGCCACAGAGATTATGCGCGAGAAGACTCTTTTCGTTTTTGATCTAGCAATCCGGCACTTTGTAGAAAGATGTCGCCACTTGTTGTTCGAAATTATTTAACTGGTCAGCGTTCGCAACAGCATCGTACCAGTTAACGAACTAGTTAGCATTCGCATTACTTTTTACCAGTTAATATTTTAAGTAGTTTAACTACTTATTCTCTGCAGTGCTATGTGCTATGTGAATGACCATAAACCACCACCACCACCGAAGAGAGCAATGTGCCTGCGTATGGGGTTTGATGTCTGATGCCTACTGCCTACTGCCCTGCTGTTGCTCTCCGACAAAAACACACCGTTTATTGTAATTTCTAATTGGAATCATGTCTATAAATAGTATTATTAAGTGAAAAAGTACTTATGAGCAGCTGAATTTTTTCGGGTATGCCAGGCGAACGCATATACATACATACAAACACTCTTGAGTATACTCCATGTATGTAGGGTTGGGCAGGTAAAGGGGCAATTGGAATTTTTGAAATTGGAATGCGCGTTAGGTAAGCGGTGGCAGTGGTAGTGGCTCGACAGCTGAAACACGCCGAACGCTAATAAACCAAAATGGAAATTCCGTACTGTGAAGGTGAGCTGTGGTGCTGAGGTGCAACGCGGCGCGGCATGGCGCGGTGGGTGAGTGGTGCAAACAACCCTGCCCTATGGCACGACGCGCCGTCATCAGTGCCAACAAGCGCTCAATTTTGTTCCTAGACAGGCCAATGTACATAGCTCGCTGGCTGGTTGCTGCATATGCATGTATTTCATTAAAGGTCGCCGCGTCGGGGTGGTTTTATGTTGGATATTTTATATGTATATTTTTTTCTATTCTCAAAAAGACGACATTTGCTACGCACAACATTTGTGGTTGTCGTTGTTATTATTTGTAGACATTCCCGAGATTCCTGAGATTCCGAAAGGGGGCGCGATGTGCCGCTTTCTACATATATGCCACTGTCTATATGTATGTATGACTACACAACAGCAGCACATAAAATTAATGAGAATTATGATTATTAATTGCACGCTGCCAAGCGGCAGACAACGCGTTGTGTAGGAGTGCGCGGGAGATGAACGATGGGGGAGTAAAGAAGGAGCACATTAAGTGAAATTAGAGACCGTGAAGCACAGGAAATGCCTAACAAGCCACCTTTTACATGCGTTTTGTTAACTTTCCCATATGCCGGGCGCATATCCTTTGCGGTCTTACGAAAGAAAAGAAAAAACAAAGAATAAGAGAAAACAAATTAGAAATACTCAAACACATTACGATGCTGCTCAAACTCTCTGTCGCTCAAACACTCAATGTGTAGTGAGTGATTTGAGCATATTTTTGAAAATCATCAACTTAACGTTAAAAAGGGAGTCACACACACACACAAGCGCACATGCTTCTCTTCTCCACTCTGCACAATTGTCATTCAATGGCACAGAATTAAATTGCTTTTCAAAATTTCACTTTCGCTCAAAATGCTTAGGGCATAACCGCGCACAGACGCCACACAACAGCGCCAGGAACAATGAGTTATCCTGCGAGTCCTTGCCTTTTGGCTTCACGCAAACACACACACGCACACATACACATTTATGGGCAAACACATTGAGATGTACTTATGTTTGTAACACAATAATGCCTGCTTCGTCTTGCTACCCCTGTAGTCTTATTTGTTTTCAAATCGAGCCAAAAATGCCTTTTGCTCACCAGTTTTGTCGCCGTATTCGTGCGTGGCGGTGGTATTCGTGAGCGCACGGTGAGGAAGGTCCTAGCGTACGTGTGTGCATTTTTGTGCTGTGTTTTAGCGAATGTGCTATGCTTTTTGCTTAATTTGGTGAAATTTTTTGCTTTATAGTGTATGCATATGCATTTTTTTGATAAAAAAAAGTGTTTTTGCTTGTTGGTGATAATTTGGGCCAGTGGAAGTGGGTGCTTAGAAGAAAATATAATACAAATACCTACATACATACACATACAAATCTAAATGCATTCGGCTTACACATTTTAATGCGCAGTTTAAATTTTGAGCTTAACAAAGCCTTAAAGTGATTTAATCTACATTCAAATATTACTATAGCTTAATATACATAAATAAAATTTAAGTGAAAATTCTCCGTTCGAGATAAACTCTCGAAACATTGGGCTCTTTTTCATGATTTATGTTTCGAAATATCACATTTGTACTTGAGAAGTATATAGGAGTACTTTACTCTTCAAATTAAACTTTTCAACATTTTTATTTGAAGTACGATTCCTATGAAATTATTCAACAGTGAACATAAACAGTGAAGATAAATAGTTTGCCTATCACGTGTTTTGTTCTTAGTGGAGAGTGACACCACACTAAATATTGGGTCTCTAAATCATTTATACTTCTTTGATCTTTGTGAAATTTCAAAATTTATTCGAAACCAGAAGAGAACGGCTCCAAAGTGGCGCCGCTATCGAAGAATATGGATTACCTTGAAGAATTCAGGGCTTTGTCCGGTAAGTCTTAAAAAAATATTGTTTAAAATAAAATTATTTTAAAAAATTTTATTAAAATTCGAGTTTCTTCACAACGAAAAAACGCAAGTATAACTGAATATCGTAAAATGTCCTACTCGATAAAGGATATTACTCGCAGTATAAAACCGAGCGAGAAAACCTCATAAATTTCAGAACTTAAGTGAAACTGCGTTTTTAGTTTTTCTCTCTGACGTCAGGGTTTTTTAAAGGGACTTACAAATTTCAAAAATATGGTACATTCAAAAAATTATTAAAAAAAAAAATCAGTGCAATGTGGAATAAGTATATGGGTACAAAAATAAAGAACAAATTCTGTCGCAAAGGACGAAAATCGAGATGTGGTCTTGTCATTGTTGTTAGTCCTTAATATAATTTTTTTTTTCAAAATGCATATTGCAAATTTTCAAGGATAAAATTTAAAAAACATTTGAACTTTTTTAATTCTACAGATTTTTTTTATATGATACCCATATTGTTATTCTACATTGCACTGAGTATTTTAAATAATTTTCAAAATTAATCAATTCTTTAAAACTCCAAAGTCCTTTTAGAGAAATCCCCACAAATCCCCCACTAAAAGCATAGTTTTACAATTTTTGGCGCCTAGTTTCGCGAATATATTTATTTTTTTGTTTGTGAAATTAGCTGTCGCTAGGTGTAATCAATTATCCAAAGCTTCCTCTAAAACCTATCAGCCGTTTATAGAGCACAAACAATTTTAGGACGCTTCATTTGAGTGGCCAAACTTCAACGAACGATCGCAATGTTATTCTTTAATTTCCTACGGGCCCCACATCTACCCATCTGGGGAATACCAAGCTCTTTGGAATATACTCCAGTCGCTACACGGCACTTCATGAGCGTTAGACACAGATAGCTTCCTTATCAGAAACTTGGTATATGGGCGAATCCGAGAAATAGTCAACCAAAATCGCAAAAAATGCATGCAATTCGAATTCTCTCATTTTTGTGTCAAAAAAGGCATAGTACAACATATTCTTATTTCATATTTCTTTTCAGATTTATTTGAGAAATCTGATTTCCCACTCTTACTTTTTGAAACAGAGCTTTAAATAGCATTGGTTTAAACACTTTATCTTTTAAGAAAATACAACAATATCGCTTTAAAAAAAATCACTTTTTTCAACGGAAAAAGGAGTAACGTCCGTAACGTAACGTCCGGAACGCACATAAACAATTGTTTTAAAGTTAATCCAACCTTTAGTTTGCTTTTATATCACTTTTTGTAAACTTTACGATTTTCTCTTCAAAGTATTTTTGTAGATCGTGATCTCCATGCATGACAATTTGCGCAAATCGGCTGACTTTGATGGTCATATCAAAATCGCTTCCTTTTTAAGTAACGTCCGAACATACATTTCGAAGGCAAATACACCGACATTAACACAAATTCAAATTTCCATTATTTTGTTCTCATAAGTACTCCTATAAACCCTCCCTTAAACCACAAAAAATTGTTAACTTATAATGTCTTTGTCTGCAAAAAAGTTAAAAGAAACGTCCAAACATAACGTCCGCAACGCTAGGATTTGCCCATATTCCCTAATACCTTCTGGATTGTAACTAAACCTTTCATATAATTGAGCTATGCACAACGGTTTTCGTTCTCAATTTATTATATGACGACAGCCTTTTTAGGTAAAGATCCATGAGTATCATATTGAGAATAACATTCGGTGCTTTTGATGGGTATGATTTCAGTAATCAAGTTGACTTCGAACATGCCGTTTTTTGAATACTACTTGAGCTAACGAAATTTTATTATTTGCTTAAGACACATCGAATACGATTAAGTCTGGAGAAGGCTACAACAGTTCACAGAGCTAATATTCCAAATTAAGAAGGTATCTAAATCGTCGATTTTAAAATATACTCGAAGATGGCGGGGGTGCTCAGCAAGCTCTTCCAATGCAAGTCAAATATTGTATTCAAATATTATTCGCTGTAGTGGGTGGTTTAGGTTATGCAGGCAGCTTTGAAAATAGTTCACTCGGAGGCTGCAGAGGCCCATTGTGATACCCAGATGGTTTCCCCATGCTTATCCCTACATGTCTTTTAACCATCCTGATTCTCTGGCGAATCCTAGCGGACGACCAAATGGAGTTGTCCCTAAGCTGTCTAGGATCTCGAAGAAGTGGTTCCCCAGTGTACTCGCAAAGGACAGATTCTATCTCCCCTTCATTTCTGCAGCTTCTGCAGAGATCGTTTTAAAGAGCTCCAAACCTGGCGACCATGTATCCAATTGCCCAGTGTCGGGCTACTATTCCTTTGAAAAGCCTTACGTTTGGCCTTGAGAGCCTTAGGAAACTCCGTGTTCTTCGTTCACCCTGATCACTTTCTCAACTTCTGTAGACAGGAAATCCAAATCTTATCTCAGATCTCTTTCTAGCACATTCGTCCGCTTCCTCATTTCCCGGAACACAGTAAATATTGGTTATGTGTTGAAGAGCTTGTAGGGTTCTTCGGTTTTCCTTAACGCATATCGAGTTATAGCTCAGTTATGCATACTTTTCACTGCACTGCATATAATGACATTTTTACGTATAAATCAACCAACAGACTTCTACATACCTATGTAATGCTGAGCGTTGGATAACCGCTTACTCGCAAAGCTCATTTAACAGATTCCTTAAGTGACAACTGTCATGCAATGCCAAGTATGCATAACTGAGCCTTTAGTCGTTGCCGACCCTATGTCTTTGATGACAGCTCGACAATTGCAAGTTAATGGATATCATGTCCATGTCAATTGCATGTATCTCAGCCTGGAAAACGCTGCAGGGATCTGAGAGTCTACAGAACTCTCTCAGAGCCATCCGTGAAAATGGGGATTAGAACACTGGGCCGTATGAATAAAAACTAAGCAATGGCTTTTTCTTAAAATTTCAGACCTAAAACCAGTCCAAAATTAAACTTCCATTCACTTCTGTCAGGAAGATGGATATCAAAGTTTTGGCCAATGCTAGTTTCCGTGACCTGGTAGCCAAATCTACTGTACTCAATTCCCACTCTGTCGAGTCATTATAACTCCATTACAATACTTTTTTGGACATGGACTAACCTACTGAAACAGTCTAAGGGAGGGCGAGGCACATTTTAAATTCATATATGAACGTTCAGATCCGAAGGCTGATTGAGTTTACTTCCAGAGATAGAATATAGATGGATTACTTGTGAGAAACTCGTGGGAGAGGATTTTAGGGTTCATTACTAACCACTACAATGGAGCCTTGGCTTGTAAATAGGTATTTGTGCGTTACGAGCAGGGCAACCAACCCTTTAATTGTGTTGTTGTTCTGTCTCATTGCAGTAGTTTTGCACTAATCAGTTCGTCCGCCATTCTAGGCGATTTACTGTCTGCCTGTCCTCACGCCTCTGTGGATCATCCACCTCATTACTATTTCAATTCGTCTACAGTAACTTCTCGTAGTTGTAGCTTCGAACTCCACATCATTATACATACGTGTGTATGTGCAACAGCACATTGCTCGCCGCTTACTGGCTTGCTATGACTTCAAAACGCCCTATTCTTCAACTCCTTTACATTAAGTAGTTTTTTTTTTCATAAAGCAGAGGAGATAAGTAATCATGAATTTAATGATTGATGCTCGCTCGTGCGCATTTCAATTTCTTTTTTGGCATTTTTATTAAATACGCAAAGCCGACCGACCGACCGGTCGATTGTTGCGCAGCCAAGCGTTTCGGGCGCATCATTCTAACCACCCAAATCCTAGCAAAGCGTTTGTCGAGCGGACAATGGATGAAAGTGTGTAATGAGTTCGCCGTCCTTTGATTGCGCAAAAACGGCGCTTCATTTAGTCTTCGTGTTTTGCGAACACTTGTTGTTGTCGCTAGTGATTTTCATTTAATGTGATGTGAATGTCCTGTCAGTAAAATGTAAGCGTAAGGCTTGATATAGGCTGTTAATATTTTTCGAAAAGCCAAAAAAAAAAAAAACAAACACGAAAAGGGTTTCACCACAGAATGTCGAAGTGCTTCATACGATGAAAAAAAAAAACACATAAATGCTTACTGACTCAGCTTTTATTTTAGCTATCTGCCATGGGATATGCAAATTAGTTCAACCCAAAAAAAAGGAGGATACATGTACATACGTATGTACGTATGTACAAATGTAGGTCTGCACATTATTTTAATATGAACGATTTGCTTAGAAACTTCAATAAAGTGAAAACAGATTATGCTTAAAAATGACGTACACAAGAACAGTACTTGTAATAGTGATTTCTCTTTCTAAAATCACTTCTAATGATTCAGAAGAATACCTATACGTTTTTCCATCTAGAGAAGAAAGGCATGCAGTCCTCTCAATTCTACTATTCTACGGTACTATACTGACAGTTCAAAAATGGACGCGGAAAAGGCGTTAGTGTCTACTCGGTGAACCCGGGGCCCAGCGACAGTTTCGTAGAATCCAAAAATTGTAGAGCCTTGCTGGTTTCACTTCACTCTCTACAGGGCCACTGAATATAGATATATAGCAATGTCAAGAGTAACAAAACAGCTTATGAGAAGGATATAATAAATGATTTTGGGGTTAAAAAATCTCTAAAGCCGAAGTTAATCAAAAAAAGGCGGAAAGCTTTTTGAGACTAAATAAATATGCATAAAAGTATTTTTACCAGCGTCATCCAACGATGGCTAAGCGTCATGATGAAGACTACTCTTGCTTTGTGTATATTTAAGCGACAGTTCTTTACTAGCTTTAAAAGATAGTGGAGGTAGAACTATCGGACCTCCTCAATTTCATTCGGCATAGCCTTGACTATTTCATATTGTATGTCTTTACTTGCCTTTTCCCAGAACTAGAATGAATTAAAAATATGTCGAATCAATTAATTAATTTTTACAGCACTATCTTCCAAGCAGAGATCCATCAAATGGACTGGTTATCCATGGTAGTTATGAGCAAAACAGATTGCCTGTTCATCAAAGGTCTTATCAAATTAGCAGAGAATACTTTTGAACTCCACTGCATGTATATTAGGGTGGTCCTTAAATGTAGGGAGTAAATTTTAAATCTGATTTCCTAAGCCTAAACCCCTACGGCGATGCTACTATAGTCGAAGATATGACATATAAATTTTGGTCCCGATCGAAGTATTTTATGACTTCATAGGTTACTTCCTTCCCAGAACATATGGCCTGTAAATTTTAGACTTTGTTAGCCGCGACCTTTTCGACCAGACCTAGAAGCAATGTGACCAGGTTAGACTTTTTGAGGCCATATTTGACTATTATTTTTTTGTTCTACCCTGGAAATTTAGGTATACCTTCGTAGCTTGTTTTGTACCACCTTTTCTATAAGTATCTTTTTAGTACAATGGGAAAAAAATCTATTTTATAAAAAATGTTAGAAAATTTTGCGGTGACCTTTATATGTATCTATCGCTTTTTTCACTAATGATTGGAAATTCGAGCAGTTAAAATGTAAGATTAATTGATTTGGTAAATTCTTACAGCAAAACATATGCAAAATGTTTTAGCTTACTTTTTCACTGCCTATAATTTTTCTGACCTTTTTCTAAGTAAAATTAACTTAATTTATTGTGATCATCTGGTTACACTGTCTAGAAGGCCAAACTAAATATCTCTTTCTGTGCGAGCGCCTCGTTTTAATCGGCCACTCTCTTTAAAATGTGTCATTGACAAGACTTCATGAAAAGATCATTGTAATGTCTAACTAGTATATAGAAAGTGGCGCAACCAACAAAAACATCTGACAGAATAGTTGAGATCACCTCAAAGCTGGTATAGGATTGCCTACAGCGTGTAATACTTATCGCATCCAGGAACCAGGTTTACCTCATTTGGTTACCGGGACACGGTGGGGTCATGGGCAATAAAGTGGCTGATATTCTCATCATAAATGGGGCTACACAGGGACTCATAGCACCAGGGCCCTGAATATAATGTAGCGCAACGTTAGTGGACAAATACGAAATGATGAAATAAGAATTGTTACAGGTTTTCTTACTGGGCACTACATAGTAATGAAACATTGGTGGTGCTAATTCTGATCAGTGTAGGTTGGATCACGAAGAACAGGAAACAGCAGAGCACTTCCTCGGATCATTGCACGTAGAAGTACACGACGTACATAAACGGCATTCAGCCAAGAAATCTCGCGAGCTTTCTTAGCAATTAGTGGATCAGAGTAAACCTGTAGCCCAAATAGAGCTTTGTTGCAATAGATCGCCTCTCGGTCGGGATAACTAGGTGACCTGCTCTCTTCTTAAATCTAATCTAATCTAATCTGGTCTTCGAATAGTACAATAGCTTGGAGGCCTATACAGTTTTCTTAGACGGGATATTTCGAAAAATTTAAAAGTTTTTGTGGCCATTTGTATCAAAGGACACACTACAAACACTTATCATTATTTCATGCATAAGAATCGCCAACAAAAATTGGAATTAAGCACACAAACACTTCAAAAGCATACCCACGAAGCAATGATTTAAATTTGCATATTTTGTGTTTATGTACATATAGTATATTTTCTGTTTATGTTGTTATTGTCATTATTATTTTTTTGAATACACGCACTTGCGCGAAAAAGTGACAACATCAAATAACCAACAAAAGGGGGCTGCATCAACTGGTTTCGAAAGTCGCACAGCTGTCAGTCATCAACTCAGTGCATTGATGGTGGTGGTGGTGGCAAAATACGCTCCTTTGGTGGTGGACTGCAACGAATTTCACTTTTTCCCCTTTATTAGTGGCAACAAAGCCTAAGACCCAGCAAAATTTTTGCCATATTGCAAACAGCCCACATGCCCTTCGCATTCGGCTCAATCACCGAACGAAAGTTGTCAACCCCTAGCTATATAGTAGATAGACAACAGCAACTTATTTGACAAATGCGTAAAATGAAAAAGCACTTGAGGTTTTCTTTTCAAGTGCATTTTTTCCGCATTTAGCAAGCAATTTGTGAAAACATTTTTTTTTTCTAGTTAAAAGCAATGATATTTGTGAGTAGTTAGTTATGTGTGATTCGCGTGTGATTTCAAAGCTCTTCATTTATTGCAATAAATAAATTAAATAACATTATGCGTTATTAAAAATATAATTTCATTTTTTTCATTTGTTGACAGTGTCTGTCCATAACCTAAATTTGAAAATTAATTCGTTTGCATGTATGAGTTTGTATTTAGTTGTGTATCTATGTATATGCCTATACATAGGTACATACATACATATATACACCTGCTTATCTGAATATGTATGCATGATGTAAAAACATAAAATATATCGAAATTTTTGGTATGCTAGGAATTTCTTCGAGAGTAGAAAAGAAACTCCAAGCATTTGATACCATTACGAGTTCGTGGTGGATTATGTAGTTATGCAAATGATGTGTCTCGTCTGCGGCAAAATATTTATAAATAGTACTCGTATTTGAATTTTTAATTCACTCACTTCTATGTACATACGCACAATTTTTGAAGTACATAGGTACCCTGCAGGAAAATTTCGCCTAACTGAAGTGCTACTAGCAAACTTTTTCGTTTAGTAGTTCATTTACCTTTACAACTAATAAACACATTACATTAGGGTGCTTCATCAAAAAAAAAAGTTGCCGTTTTTCCATCAAAAATATAAAATTTATAAATTTGAAAAATTTCAAGATTTCCCCAAATTATTGCGAAAAAATATTAAGATTTAAGCGATCTAGACTCATTTGAAAATACCCTCAAAAATCTTATTATTTGTATTGAGTTGATAAAATTACTAAACACTTTTATACAGACCTTTTATGCTTAAACTATTCTACCATCTGACAGGATTTTTTGGAAAAATATTAAAAAAGAAAATTTTTTTATTTACATCCTCACGTATATCTTAATATATTTTCAAAATATTTTTGACAGAAGTCTTAAAATAAAATACATTTAATATTTCCGATAGAAAACCACTGCCCATCTTTTGTGCATGCAGAGTGATGCAGTCTAATGCGCATTCCAGTTGATTTCATCTTTAGAAAATTGTATATGGCAGTGACCTACAAACAGACAATTGGCAGCATTTGCAAAAAGTTAGTGGCGATCAGCCAGTTATTATTCAAAATATGCTATAGCCGAGATTGCTTATAAATTAAAAAAAAAAAAACTTAACTTACTTAAAAAGGTGTTAATTAACGCTTAATAAACCAAAATACAAGCCATAGTCTACTTTCAAGTATACTTATATGTGGTTCGTAAAGAGTTAATTGTAAATTATTACTCATCTAAATATCGAATCTAAATTCGCTTTCACAAGTTTAACTCTCTCACTTCCCAAGGCTGCCGCTTAAACCAAAGCAAAAAGCTTCGAAAATTTTAGTAAATTTTGTAGATCAAATATTATTGCTGCTATGTAAATATGCTATCATAAGCACCGCCAACGATTGCTTGTACTCATTTGTGAAGTTCCAAAACATAATTAAATTGATATAATTTATTTCAAAATTTAACAAATTCAAGTTGGCTATTTGATTTCGACTTGTGTACAGCTGTCTGCGTATGTTTGTTGGTGGAAAAATGCATTTATGATAATCTAATCATGAATATTTCATTCAGTATTGATTCGTGTAACTATTATTTTGTTTTTTTTCATCATACGAAAAGGTACATTAGGGTGCACTACACTCCATACAAAAAAACAAAAACATCGGTGCGGTTTTTCCATCGAAATAATAAAATCTATTATATTCTAATGGCCTTATTCATAAAAAATAAAGTAGCTTTATAAAAGGCTTATAAATTGGAAAATATATGAAAACGTCAATTTATAAAGTTCTTTAAACCTACTTTATTTTTTATGAATAAGGCCAAAAGACTGCTGCGAAAATAGTTCGGAAAAATTTTGCGTTTTACGTGACTTCGACCGGTGTGAAAGTTCCTCTAAAAAGGTCTTTATTTTGCATTGCGGTGATCTTTAAAGCCTAAGCTTTTC
>NW_023458556.1:18579395-18593577 GCF_013731165.1 Rhagoletis pomonella
GTTTTCACATGCCTTTGGAATTACACAGTATTGTGGTTTTTATTTGTACTTATTTTTCTTTGAAGTGCTTTTTGCGCTTTGTTTCAATACTTTTTTTTCTTTAATTTAAATCTTATACACAGCAGCTGGTATTGTTTTAATTTACACGTGAACCCATTTTCGCTTTAAGATTGGCAGCAAATCTCAGAAATGTATTTCGCAGTGACTGTTTGTGGGTGATTTTTTCTCAGACTACTAGTCATTTGTTTGCTTATTTTCTTTACATATTATGTAGTTTTTGTTTGTACGAATGAATAATGTTGGTTTGTTGCTGAGCTGATGAGGCTGTGACTACAGCGGAATTTTCCGTTTCTCGCTGTGTTACTAATGGAATTTTGCTAACTAATTGTAATGGACTAATTGTCCTCACTTTTACTGTGCATTTTATTTTGTTTTTATTGTTGTATTTACACACAAACGTACATACATATGAGGGTGGTCGTTAATAATATCAACATAAAGGGGTACCGATTTATTTTGTTAAATGTAAAAAAATAGAGACATCCACGAAAATTTCAAGATTTAAAAAAAAAAATTTGGGGTCGCTACCAGGGTTTGAAAAAGTTTATAAAAAAACGCAAAAATTCGAAAATTTTCACTCTGACCATTTATAATCCAGGAGTCTATAAATTTTATATGTATAAGTTTCAATAATTTGTCAAATTTATCAGATACCTAGCCAACAACTTGTCAAAGTTTCGCGGTTTAAGAAATTAAAAGTTTTTCAAAACCTGGTAGCGACCCCCAGAAATTGTTTAAAAATTTGGAAATTCTCGTGGATGTCTTTATTTTGGGCATAGGGCCACCTCATACAAAATTTTGCTGCTGATATTTTAAGGACCAACATAATGCATTCATTCATTTGTCAAATGAAACCCTAATGCTTGTTTTACGCTGATTTCTTCTATATCAATGTTGATACATATGTATGTATGTATGTACATTAGGGTGGTCCAAAAATACGTGTGGAAAAGTAACGTTGGAATTTTTATACTCTCACCCCCTAGCATTGTTCTATACCGAAATAAATATATCCCTATTTGTTTATATTGAAAACAAAAAAATATTTAGAGGTCGCTCCATGCCATGCATTTTATATGGGAAAAACAACTTTTCATAGAAATGGTATAGAATTCTTGAAAACCAATATTTTTCGATCAGTAAACTCTGTTTCTCTTCCCAAGAACAATACCCAATTGTTTATTTAACCATTTTTTCATAGTAACTATATTTTATAGGTCCGCCAAAACCCCAAGTAGATGTCAGAAAATGCAATGGGGGGCTAAATAAAAAATCTTTAGTATTAAAAATGGTTAAACAAACAATTGGGTATTGCTATTGGAAGTCTCCTGAAGAGAACCAGTGTTTTCCGATCGAATAAATATTGATTTTCAAAAATTCTATACCATTTCCACGAAAAGTTGTTTTTTCCCATATAAAACACATGGAAAGCCTTGAACGCTTTTAGCGACCTCTAAATGGTATATTTTGATTTCAAAATAAAAAATAGGGTATATTTTTTCGATATAGAACAATCCTAGGAGGTGAGAGCATCAAAATTCCGACTTTGCTTATTTCGTACCACCCTAATGTACATATGTAAGTAGTAAGTATATTATGATCGCATCACAGCTTTGAAATGAAACCACCATCACCATCACCCCACAAAATTAGGCGGCGAACACCATCTGCTCTTATTACAAATTGTCACTAATATTCTTTTGCCGGCCTAATAGTATCTTTATCTGTCAGTGTACCTCATTTTGCCGTTTGTCCCAGTTCATCAAAGCCGCGGCCACCCCAACTATGTATGTACTTATACATATATTTGTTACTCATACA
The DNA here is from genome assembly GCF_013731165.1 of Rhagoletis pomonella. Classification (NCBI taxonomy): domain Eukaryota; kingdom Metazoa; phylum Arthropoda; class Insecta; order Diptera; family Tephritidae; genus Rhagoletis; species Rhagoletis pomonella. The sequence continues at coordinate 18,581,277 of NW_023458556.1, forward strand.
TAGCGTATGTTAATCTTTCCTCTATATTTTAGTCATTGAGGCGACTGGCCGTTGGCTACTGATATGCATTGTTTTTGGTGCAAATTGTGTGGAAATGCCTGCTACACTTTGTTTGTTTTGTTTAATTTATTTTTAGTTCTTTGTTTATTTTCATTTTATTTTATTTTTTCAGCAATATCGCTGTCAACTATTGCTCTATTCGTTTTGCCAAAGCTTTTTGCCCTTTTGTATTTTGCAGTTCTTTGAATTGTGTATCGGTTTATCGTACCACTGCCTCTGATGATATGATCCAGTGACACTAGTAGCTGGATTTTGCGCGGACAAGCGACCGGCGGTTTTGTTTTTGAAATTGATGCTTTTTTTGTGGGTGTCTCAACACGTTTACACTTTTTACATTTTATTTATCCGGTTTTGTTTTTCTGTGTATTTAACGGAATTAAGTGGCTTTGATGCTTTAATTTATATATGTATGAATGTAGTTATTATTCTTGTTCTAATTTCCATTCAAGATCTATTATCGCTTTAGCTTTGGTTAATGCAAGAATTCTTGTTTAAGCTATTTACTGAACTAAGTTCATAATTTTCGGTATGAAAATGTATTTCTTTTTAAGTATTTGCAATTATCCGCTCATAAACTATTTCGGGTCCATATAATAGTCCTCCTTTTTCTTCAAAAAGTTTATTGAAATACATCTGCTTAAATCTACCAAAAGTGTGGGCTTACTGCGTACTGGTGCCTTCAGTCGAAATCGATTGTCGTGAAATCAACATCTACATGACGTTCGAAGTGTGATAAAAGCCCGATTTTCAACATTCGGACAACTTGCCGGACAATAGCCACGCCCTCATCCCATATAACGGGATTTTACAGAAACCCGAAATCTGCGAAAAATCAGAGTAACTAATGAAGCTATTTTACTTAAAACTGAGGTTTGGAATAATTCCCTAGCAAGAAATATCATTAAAATTTTTGTATGAAAATGAGCGTGACACTGCCCACTTGTGACCACATACAGTTAGTGTCAGTGTCCGTATGTGTATCGCGATAACCGTCCTATCAATTTATACCGAAATCAATATATATATTGTGCTTGACACAAAAAAAAAAAAGCAAGATGCTGAAAGATGCTTTTCAAATAACGGTAAATTTCTGAAATATGAAAACATCGATATTTCGAAATTTAAGGGCGCTAATTTACTACCCTTTTCATACACTTTGAAATTTTTCTGCTTCAAAAGTGTACGAACTAAAAGTGGGCAGGGTAGTAATCAGTGTACGAAAATAAACTATGTTGTACGTTACTATTTCGTTTCGTTTATTACTTTAACAGTTCGGTACAATACGAAACAAAACGGCTGAGTTCACTTTGGCGATAGTACACTACAGTAGTTTAGTAGTTACAGACGAAACAACAAACGAAATGAATCGTGCAGGGAAAATATATTTATGTATGCACATATATGCAATAAACAAATACAAAACGAATGGCTGCAATGAATAAAAAAAATAAAAATGTTTTTTAATTGAATTGGATATGAAAATTTACAGAAAAAAATTATTTTTCACGTAATTGAAACGTTTGCATACATATAAAACGTACCCTATGGTACAATTGTCACAAACGAAAAGCAAACGTTTCTCGTTGGGGAAAATGACAGTGAATCTTACAATTTGTTTCTGACTATTTACAAAACTGTACAAAACCACAAATGATATAATGATCGATGAGCAAATGGGAATTGTTTTGTACAGTTTTATTTTGTACAGTTTATTTTCGTAGTCATTAAAGTTGATACAACAATTGAAAATAAATAAGATTATTTATGGAATTTTCGAAAATGAGCGTGGCACCACCAATTTATGACTACATAAGTGGATCACATTAAGTCTAACTAAATATTAGAAATAGGGGTAAAACTACTCCTGCATACCATGTAACGGCAGTTTTCAGAAATGTTCGGCTTCGTGCGAACTTAGACTTCTTTACTTATTATATAAGGTGATTAAAATTACGAAAAAAAAAATTAATTGTTAAAACTTGTCAATTCGTGGTGCGCTTATAATTTTTTACTATCTATGTGTTTGCGTAAGTGTTTAATTAAATTTCTATAGATACATATGCATTTAAATACCTACTATTATCCTAATCTATTCCCGGCGTTAGTTGTTTCATCATTTCCTTTACATAAATACTAGAATTAATTATATATTTAGTACAGACATACATATGTACATACATATGTATTTTCTTGATTTGTGCCGCTGTCTGCTACGCCAAAATCATTGCCAATATTGTATTCTAATGAAAATGCCGATACGTTTTTTTTTTCCTAATCGTTTTCCTTTTTTGTTCGTCGGTACTTTTAAAGATGAGAGATTTGTGTTGTTTAAGGTGTCTCTCATTTCACAGTTTCGATTTCAACCGCGCTGAAAATTCTACAGATTTCTATGTCAATTTTTATGTACCTAGCTACAAATGTTTTGCACACATCAGATTACAAACAACCGCAAAGCCCCTATTTGGTGATAGAGACTTTTATTTTGGTGCGAAGCATTGACAGCAGGCATTTGATTATGCGAAATAAGTAGGTAAAACATCTTTAAAGTTGAAACTTATGTTTGGAATTATAAACTTATTTAGTTACAAATGGTGTCATTGTCTTTGAATGACCTTCCTTGCACATAATTTATTGCGAGTAGCTGAGGTATGTATGCGCTGAGAAGCAGAAAACGCTAACGAACACAACTCCAAGGATCTTGGCGTGGTTCACCTTCCGCCGTCGAGTTCTAGCCTAATCGTCACCTGGTGAAAAGTATGACAATGAAAAAAAATGTTTTTACCAAAACGGATACTGCTTATCGATTGTTACTTGCCTCACTGGCATAGTTTCATTTGTTTAAAAAGTTTAGATCAAAATGTTACTCAAGTAAATTGATCCTCTTGGGTGCAATAACCAAGTGTTCTAGAGATCATTTCACAAGAGCATGTGTTGAAGGCCGATCCTCCATTGGAGTCGTAGTTTCTTTTGAGTTCAATTTATGACATCATCATGTATTCTCCACCGCTGTACTTGGCATTGAAATTGAACAATAACTACATTTCCTTTTTTTTCGTCGGAATCATTGTTTATTATTTACTTATTTGTTGCTAATACTCATTCTCCACACGCTCATATTTATGTGTAGAATGGAATTTTCGCGGTTGTTTTTTTTTTTAATGTTGATATGTTAATGAAAAGTGTTTACAGGTGTTTTATGTATTTCTACATGCAACATTGAATGTTGAAAATTGTTTATTTACGATGCTTTCACCGAAAACAGAAAAAACGAAAAACGCTTATGATTGATAGCGGTTTTTCGAGACTATCGAATAATTTGCTTTTAGATTGCGATTTTAAATACATACCTTTTAAGAAGATTTTATTTATCTAATATTTGAATATTACTCGCACATTCCTAAGTCCATGCTGATGTTTTGTGTGTTTTTCTAAAGCGATTTATGCGTTCTTCATGCATATTTAAATTCCTACGTCATTCTACATATGTAATACATACATAGTACGCAAGTTGCAAATTAATTGGCAAAACAATCAACTATTTTTGGACTTTGCTAATTGAAGCAAATGATGCCAGGCAGCTCTTCTCTTGAGCTCCATAAAACTGAAATCTAAAACATATGTTTGTATACATTGTACAACAACTTTTACTACTACTTCTCTTGTATGTATGTGCACATTTCAATTTCATTTCTATTTGTTGCGCTGCGTCAAATCCGGTCTCTAGTCCATTCGTTAGCCGGGCAGCCGGCTACATGTGGTGTCAGCGCGCACTCGTGCCAAATAAAACAACAAAGGGGAGCATCGCACAAATCCATATCGCACACCATCTTCAAAAGAGTCACAACTCAAAATTTGGCAATTTTGAGATTATGCGCTAAAAATGTACGCAGAGCTTTTATTTATCTTTCAGCAAAAGCTGGAGCAAATTTTTGTTATAATTTGTTAAAAAAACTTAAGGTGAAGTCGCTCTTGCCCATATGATTATCATGTGCTAAGAAATAGTTTTTCACATTTTCTGACAAACGTATTATTTTGAGTTGTGACTCTTTTGAAGACGGTGTGCATATTATGCACATTTTTATGTGTGGATATCTTGGAATAATTGCTAACATTGTTACGATGTTGCCGACGTTTGTTTACTTAGTACATACTCTCAGACATTGTACGGACATAAAAATGTTGCAGAAGTCTTCTTTCCTGCAGCTGTTTATTTTTTATGGAAAATGAAATGAGTTATAGTTACATAGCTAAAATTGAAATAAATCATTGGAAATCTATTCGTTCATAGTTCACATATAGTCTTGTCTCTTCGGCAACAAGGCACCCCTTTTGTATTGATTACGTATCTATGTATATATGTATGAATGTTGGTCATTCAACCCGATTTTTTTTTAAAGTAGAATGAATTTGTTTTGGCTGAATCTAAAACGCTGGTTATTTTCTTTATTCAATTACTTTTTCAAATTACTCCACCAACATCTAGACTTTACACCGATCGGAGTATATTTATTCCTATTCATATAAAAAAATTACCTTTATCCCGTTACATACAGTCCAATATTGGTGGTTTTCGGACCAGGACAGTATTTTTTCTTCAGTGGTCAAAAGTCTGTGGGCAAATATCCCAGTTGGTTAAGCCGTCGGGTGCTTAGTTGCTCTGGAAGTAAATATTTCTGCACCAAGCAGAATATTTTGAAAAAAATGTCCCTTACGTTTGCTTGGACGTTGCATGATTCGCAAATATTTAAAGTAATTGTCTATTTCACAAAACTCAGTTGAAATTTCAACGAGAGGTTTTTCAAAGCTTTTCCTAGTTAAAGGTATAACACATACTCCGATTTTTCGAGTACATAATTAACTCCTAAATCAAGCTTCAGTAGTCCGAACCCTGCACTCCACACCCCAACCATCTATTGAAATGCCATCACCAATTTCGCATACATGCAGTCAAACATAAATATTTATGTATATTTAGATATCAATTTAGCTATCGTTGTTAAATAACAACACGTCCAATTTCATTTAAGTTGCATTTGCCCCATATCATGGTAAACATATATACATACATAAATACACCAGTTATCCAAACAAGTTGCGTATTGATTGCTTATGGACTTCCAAAGTTGGAGCTATTGATTTGTTAGTGGTATTCCGGTCAGGCTACTTTTGTTTTTAGTAGGTATTAAGTAATAGGTGGATTGATTTAAATTATGAAAATATCGCTGCTTGGCCTGTTATACTACCCGTTCGAGAGGAGCGAGGGCAAGAAATTCAAAGGATGCAATTGTAACAATTGTTTCACTGAGCTTATCAAGCTCAATAGTTGCTCATCAACACACTTAAATATATTAAAGTCAACTCTGGAAGTATTTTTCCTATATAAATTTTGAAAGGAATTGATCTTGTTTGGCGCTGTAGCCGCCTAAGCGATCTTGGCCGAGCGAGCTCAACAAAGCACACCAATCGTTTCTGTTCTGTGCCAACTGACGAAAATTGTATATGCCACGTAGAGCCAAGTCCTTTTCCACTTGGTATTTCCAACACAGAGAAGGCATCCCCTTCCTCGTGCTGTTCCGAGTTAAATACTTTCAGGGCCTGGAGAGTCTGCGTTCATTCGAATGACATGGTCAAGCCAGCGGAGCCGCTGTATTTTAATTCGCTGCTCTATGTCCATTCGTTGTAAAGCTCATACAGCTCATCGTTCCGTCGTCCGTGTTACTCGCCTTGCCGTCGTTAACGCGTAAAGGCCCTTAAATCTCCTGCAAAATTTTTCTCTCGATTATTCCAAAAGCCGCCTCATCGGATGTTGTCATTATCTATGCTTCAATAGGATGGAAAAGTGTTGTCTCCATAATTTTTAGTACGTTTTGGACATGGGTTACTAGGTCATCCAGGTCTTGAAACCTTCCGTAAGTGCTCTAACTCTTTGGCAAAATTTTCGAAAAATTTTTCCTGTCGGCCAGCATTTCAAGCTCGTCACACTCCCGGGTATCTTTCGTCTTATTTACGTCCAAATTCACTTTTCTAATTTTTGAAAATGATTATTTTCGCCACTCGTCCAAACTTTGTTGAATCGATGTGTTTTTTATTATTTGGAAGTAGGTTTTATGTGGATCTTCTTTTGCTTTTTTGTTCAAAATCGACAGAAAGCCAATCACAAAATTGATCTGCCCACGCAGTCTTTAAAAATTTTCACCTCTGAATGTATGTATGTATGTAAATATTATAAATACGAACTAGTTAAATATTTTACACCATTTACCTGAGAAAGATGAAATATATATGTACACACAAAGGCATTGAACGACCAACTACTTAAAAAATCTTAATAACGAGGATTTACACGTCACATACCGGCACAATTTTCTTTTACAATTTCCTGCCCAGCTGACTGCCAGATACCAGGTAGGCCAGTGCTTATGTGTGCATTTCCTTGTCCAGCGGCCATTTACGTTGATAATCTGCGAAAACCGCGATTTTTTTAATGGCAATAGGCAAAATTTTTTTTTAAGATTTTCACTTTTCTCTATGTTTTTCTGCGTGTTTTGAAGAATTCTAAAAAAAACTCTTTTTTCAACTTATTTTGCAGGTGAAAAGAGGCAGATATAGCCTACCAATAAAATTTTCCTGGCTACTAAATAAAAAAAGGAGCAAGCAGAAAGGCAATTAAGGCATAGGAAAACCAAAGGAAGCTCAACTTAACAAAAAACAAAACCACTCGTTATAACAACAACAGCAACACCAAGAGCCAACCTTCAAACAAAATGAGTAAAAAACCTACAGTCGGACCCGCGCTCCACAAAGTGATAATGGTGGGCAGCGGCGGTGTTGGCAAATCAGCATTAACACTACAATTCATGTACGACGAATTCGTGGAAGATTACGAACCAACCAAAGCAGATAGTTATAGAAAAAAGGTTTGAAAGAAAAGCTAAAAAATTTAATTTGAAATTAAATGCTCAAATTTGCATACCCAATAATTTGTTTCCGCATAAAAAAAAAAAAAAACTTTGTACTTTTCAGGTCGTTTTAGATGGCGAAGAAGTACAAATAGATATATTGGATACTGCCGGACAGGAGGATTACGCTGCCATCAGAGATAATTATTTTCGCAGTGGTGAGGGTTTCCTCTGTGTCTTCTCAATCACAGACGACGAAAGCTTCCAAGCAACACAAGAATTCAGGTGAGTACATACATATATACATATGTAGGTAAATAAATGGACTCCTATGTAAATATGTAAGCACATTTGCCGGTATTAACAGTTAGTGTGGCCAAGCTATCCTCTTTGAAGCTATATTTAGCATTTAATTTTAGGTCTAGATTCGTGGTTTTTACTGACTTTTTAATTACGATATTCATAACAAAATTCGGGCCGGAACTAATAAAAATAAGTAGTAGTCATACTGAAAATCTTTAATAATTCAAAACCTATCGTTTACCGTTCAAAAATTACAATGGCAGTGCAAAGTGACATTTCTTTGAGAAAATAATTTGTTTACTCTTTGTAGGTCTATAAAAAAATAGTAAACAAAAATTTCTTTAAACTGCATTTTTTACAGTTTGATTTGTTGGCGTACTATCAGTGTAGAAAATAGTAATCCGTTTCGCTAAACTTGTCGAGTTGGTAAAGAGTTTTTAAGTTATGAATATATTGACTTCTTTTAACTTAATTTTTCATAGGATATAACTTTTTCTTACCCTTTTTCAAAACCAATTTAGCTTCGGTTTTTGTATACATCTGGCCACACTGTTAATACTATTTTAGTATTCTTAAATCCCAATCCACTTTCGGCCACTAGCATTTGTGGATATGTACATACTATTTGCCATTAGCTATCAGCTATCGGCTTTCTTTTAGCATTATGCTATTATTTGTTGGCCAAATTGCATTCGGCGAATTAGTGAAATGTGTTGGGGAGAATGTCATTTTATTGCTGTTATTATTATTTCAGCTTTAGTGTTTTTTCTGTGACGTTTTTGTTGTTAAAGTAGTAGTAAATTTTGACTTTATGATTTGCGGTGCATGTCGGCGGTTACTTTCAGAATCATTAAATTTTCTATACATACAATAAATTTTTCTTAACGATTTCTTATTGGTTTTCGTGTGAAATCACCTTTTTTATAACTTTGGTGAAGAATTTACATACATATGTAGGTCAGGAGAAATTAGCTTGGAAATTTATGCAAAGTCTACAATTTGTAAGTGTTATTATAGACATATAAACGATGCAAGCGTTGAAACAAGTTGAAACCTTTTGAGGTCAAAATTAATTATCCGAAATTTTTGGTATTAGTTCTTTATACAATTTAACGGGTTTTATTTAAATGACTTAACAAATGGCGCTAAATTTTTACTGCTCCGAAACATACGAAATAATTTTAATTCTACTCAAAGAAAATTTTTGGACATATTTAGAAACGAAACATCGTACAGAAATTTTCAAGTTTCTCTATTTGGGAGAGAATTTTTTTCTTAATGCATAGACAGACGGTAACCGTATATCCGGATTACCGGCACAGTTGATCTGCTCAAAATTGTGGCCGGACATACAGCAGTCATATAAATAAAGTAAAATAAAATAAAATAAAATAAAATAAAATAAAATAAAAAAATATAATAGAATAAAATGAAATAAAATAAAAAATGGCAATAGAATAAAATTAAATAAAGTAAAATAAAAAAAGGTTTTGGTGATGGCCGTTCCCACATTGAGGACATATATCCTGGCTGTGCGGATTAGTTTGACTCTGTCAAAGTTCAACTTTCTGTATTAGCAAAGAATTGCTCCGCCTCTTCCTGGAAACGAATTGCAATTGAAATCTTATTTTCTGCCAGGCGTTAGCAAAATTTTATACATTTTAAATTCTCTCGAAAGTTCGACCACCAAACGCTTGTAGGACGATCTTTGGGAATCTGCTTATTTTGATATATCTTATCGGAAAGAAGTCTGTATAGTTAAGCCCGTCGGAAAGTTATTAAAACGCATCAATTAGTCCTCTAGTAGCCTTGATATGCTAATATCTTACGCGAAATTGCAAAGTTGGTAATAATCGGGTAGTCGAAAAAAATGCGTACAATTTGAATTTGAACAAATTTAAAGAAATCTTTCTCATATTCACTTTACTTTTTCAATCACTATTTTTTCTGATCTTGTTATGGTGGAACACAATACCTTTTCTGTTGATCCATTATGGTAAGTTCTTTTCATCGATTGCTGTAAATGGCCAACTGCTGACTTTAGAGTTCAGAATCAAATGTTTAACCAATCCCAGAAATGCAGCAAGATGCTCTAGGAGTTGGGCCTCGATTACAGGTACATCTTTAACAATGAAATTTGTAGAACGAAAACGGTCCAAAAATCCTGGGTGGGATGAATGATTCTTTACCTAATTGATCATATTTTACTCTATTCATGAATGATTTTTAAAATATTTGGCCTTAATGAATTTTTTTTTATCCTACCAATCTGCTATTGGCCTCATTATTTACTCCAGTGAGTCCATTTATTCTTAACGATTCCAAAAAGGAACCATAAAACCATAAAACTGCTATGAAGCATATAAAACGGCAGCTCCAGCAAAAGGCCAAAGTCAGTGACAGGACGAAAAGCCTTGTAGGCAGGCAGATTGACGGCTTCGACCTTAATGGCGGCATGTCACGTAAACAACACGTCAAATGTTTGCATAACTTCCGCATATGAAAACGCATACATACCACCGTTTTACATACGTCTGAAGCGCATTCCTTATTGATTCACAATACTGCGGCGTCAACTTGACGCGCCCTTCAGTGAAAGTTAACAAACTCTGTGAAAAACATACATATATCAAAGCGCTTAGTACTGGGCGGCAGGTGCGTCACTTTTATGCATACGCAATAAAGCACGTTTACATGTTTGGTGGTGTTTTGTATGTGATTTACTCTTCAATTAGACATGTTCTTCCACCTGCCACAAAGTGTGGGTGGTGGTGTGTAAACGGACATGTCACGTAAGTTTATTCCTTACTACCAGGAAAGGTTGCCACAGAAACGACTTGCTACTTTCGAAAATATGGCAACAGGTATATAACTTCAAGCGACATATATGTAAGAGTACATGCATACGTAAGAGATCGCTACTTATGAGAAAGCATTGCATACATATGTATGTACATATGTATAAATCTATGTATTTGCTATAAGAGAAGGTGAAAATTCTTGATAGGGTTCAAAAGAGGCCATTAGGCTGAAAGGTATGTACATACTACATTTAAAATGACTCTAGCGAGTCATAAAAGGATACTTTAATTCGCTCCACCCTCTGAATGAGCCATTCTGTTGTTTGGGGTGGATGATTTATATGCAACTAGGTATGTACATATGTATGTACATACAAATGTACGCTTTTTGACAAAGGTTGTTTTTTTTGTATAAATTCGTCAGCTACAAATGTAACTGTTTGAGCTAGTAATATAGTGTATGTGTGTAACTTTTAGACCGTTAATTAACAGAAAAATATGCTTAAAAAAGTAATCGACGCTTGAGCAATAGCCAGGTTCAGCATTATTTTTAAAACTGCATAACTACGGTGACCATCCGTCCTTTATTTTAAAGGACAGTCCTTTATTTTAACCCCCTGTCCTTTATAAATTTTTTTAAAATAAAGGACGCCTTTTGTCCTTTATTTCGTAAACTGTCCTTTAAATCGGCTCTGCATTTTTCAGAGGTAAATTTTTAAACGTAGAATATGAAAAACAAAAATGTCCTTTATAAAATATAATGAACACTTTCGCCAGTTTGTTTCGCACCCCACATAATAATAAGTTGAAAACAATTGTATGGTTTTCCCAAAACAAAAAAATACACAAAAAACAAAATTGTGAAATGTTATAAAAAAATGTTCATCAAAATAAATATTTTTTTTTAGTTTTTAGTAAAAATTGGTTGAAAAATGAAGGCTCTGGTGGATTGTGAACATTTTTAATTCCAAATTTGAACCACTGTGTGCTGACTTCGTCGTGCAATATGAATTATGGTAAACGCATTTTGGTAGCAAAGTTGGCGAAGTCCTTGAAAAGGATTTGGCTTCATTTTTCGCTACAGCAGGGAACTTATACAATTAAATAATATAACTAACTGGTAAATATTTAATTGAAATTACGATATGGGCAAGGTACTTTTATCATACAAGTTGTATGTACGTATTCCCAAAACATTTTGAAAAAAAAATGTACTTTATTTTACGTTGTCTAATATGGTCACCGTATGCATAACTGTAGTAAGTAGCTGCGTGGTTAGAGGAGCGCACTTACACTCGGTAAGGTCTAGGCTCAGCTAAAGACCCATTATAGAAAGAAATTTGAATAGCCTCGAATGTTCTTCTACTATGGAAAAGTGTCTCATAGACCGCCGTTTGGGAGTGGCGCACGAAGTAAATTCCTCACAAGAACTGCGGCCAAACGTAGTAATAACGATATAGAGTGGGGAAATAGTAAATTCTGCAACATTTTATTAAAATTCGGTACCGTCAATCGATTTCAAACGTTCATCTTGTTTTTTTGAGACCTCAGTAACGTTTAGTGACTAATATTTTCATAGAAAATGTTAAACCCTCTTCGGTCTTATTAAGAATTTAGTCGATGGTAACAGCCCCTAAACCGCCTACATCTTTTGGCGAGTTCACACATCTTCATATCGTGTGTGACTATTCGAGCCCAGGATTATCAGAGGAGCTAGTATGGTTGAACTTGGTTCCTCACCTCTCGTTTGGGACTCTTTCCTATTTTGGCGCTTACACTTTTTGCTAAGTGTGTGGCCGAGCTTTTATTCCAACTTGTGTAGTGCGTCTTGATATTGTTACACAAATGGAGGGACATACAGTTTTACGCCGCCTCCGGACGAAAAATGGATTTTGCCCCAACTTCCCCACTGTAAAGCTATGTACTTATTTTACATTAGCGCGGAGACACTTCCGTGAAATTTATCGATAATACTGATCTAGTTTTTTAAGACCCCACCATTTTAAATACATGGAGTATTTTGAATGCACATACATACATACATTTAAACTTATGTTTGTACATAGTTATATATGGCAAGTACTTCTTTTTTGCGTTCACCATAATGCCAACACCTAACTGAGCCACACTTAGTTTTCATTGAATATTTTATGTAGTCGTGCGATTTTCCAAATACCTAACACGCTTTTCTACAAATATAGACAAAACAAAACGCGTATCGCAAAAAGGAAAGCGAAA
>NW_023458556.1:18593677-18607908 GCF_013731165.1 Rhagoletis pomonella
TTTCGCTTTCCTTTTTGCGATACGCGTTTTGTTTTGTCTATATTTGTGGAAAAGCGTGTTAGGTATTTGGAAAATCGCACGACTACATAAAATATTCAATGAAAACTAAGTGTGGCTCGGTTAGGTGTTGGCATTATGGTGAACGCAAAAAGAAGTACTTGCCATATATAACTATGTACAAACATAAGTTTAAATGTATGTATGTATGTGCATTCAAAATACTCCATGTATTTAAAATGGTGGGGTCTTAAAAAACTAGATCAGTATTATCGATAAATTTCACGGAAGTGTCTCCGCGCTAATGTAAAATAAGTACATAGCTTTACAGTGGGGAAGTTGGGGCAAAATCCATTTTTCGTCCGGAGGCGGCGTAAAACTGTATGTCCCTCCATTTGTGTAACAATATCAAGATGCACTACACAAGTTGGAATAAAGGTCGGCCACACACTTAGCAAAAAGTGTAAGCGCCAAAATAGGAAAGAGTCCCAAACAAGAGTTGAGGAACCAAGTTCAACCATACTAGCTCCTCTGATAATCCTGGGCTCGAATCGACACACACGATATGCAGATGTGTGAACTCGCCAAAAGATGTAGGCGGTTTTAGGGGCTGTTACCATCGACTAAATTCTTAATAAGTCCGAAGAGGGTTTAACATTTTCTATGAAAGTATTAGTCACTAAACGTTACTGAGGTCTCAAAAAAACAAGATGAACCTTTGAAATCGATTGACGGTACCGAATTTTAATAAAATGTTGCAGAATTTACTATTTCCCCACTCTATATCGTTATTACCACGTTTGGTCGCAATTTTTGTGAGGAATTTACTTTGTGCGCCACTCCCAACCGGCTGTCTATGAGACGCTTTTCCATAGCAAAAGAACATCGAGGTTATTCAAATTTCTTACTACTATAATGGGTGTTTAGTTGAGCCTGGACCCTACCGAGTGTAAGTGCGCTTCTCTAACCACGCAGCTACTTAGTACAGTTATTCAGCTTTAAAAATAATGCTGAACCATGGCTATTGGTCGAGCGTCGATTACCTTTTTTTAAGCATATTTTTCTGCTAATTAACGGTCTAAAAGTTACGCACATACAATATTAGCTCAAACAGTTACATTTTTAGCTGACGAACTTATACAAAAAAAACAACCTTTGTCAAAAATCGTACATTTGTACGTACATACTTATGCACATATATACATAGTTGCATATTTAGGAATATAAATCATCCACCTCAAACAACAGAATGGCTCATACAGAGGGTGGAGCGAATTAAAGTATCCTTTTATGACTCGCTAGTCATTTTAAATGTAGTATGTACATACCTTTCAGCCTAATGGCCTCTTTTGAACCCTATCAAGAATTTTCACCTTCTCTTATAGCAAATACATACATTTATACATATATAATGCTTTCTCATAAGTAGCGATCACTTATGTATGCATGTACTCTTACATATGTGTCGCTTGAAGTTATATACCTGTTGCCATATTTTCGAAAGTAGCAAGTCGTTTCTGTAGCAACCTTTACTGGTAGTAAGGAATAAACTGACGTGACATGTCCGTTTACACACCACCACCCACACTTTGTGGCAGGTGGAAAAACATGTCTAATTGAAGAGTAAATCACATACAAAACACCACCAAACATGTAAACGTGCTTTATTGCGTATGCATATATGTAAGTGACACACCTGCCGCTCAGTACTAAGCGCTAAGATATATGTATGTTTTTCACAAAGTTTGTTAACTTTGACTGAAGGGCGCGTCAAGTTGACGCCGCAGTATTGTGGATCAATAAGGAATGCGCTTCAGACGTATGTACAACAGATGTATGTATGTACGTATGCCTTTTCATATGCGGAAGTTATGTAAACATTTGACGTGTTGTTTACGTGACATGTTGCCATTAAGGTCGAAGCCGTCAATCTGCCTGCCTACAAGGCTTTTCGTCCTGTCACTGACTTTGGCCTTTTGCTGGTGCTGCCGTTTTATATGCTTCATAGCAGTTTTATGGTTTTAAAGGTGTGGAACCTTTTTGGAATCGTTAAGAATAAATGGACTCACTGGAGTAAATAATGAGGCCAATAGCAGATTGGTGGTACATCGTAGGATAAAAGAAAATGTCATTAAGGCCAAATATTTTAAAAATCGTTCATGAATAGAGTAAAATATGATCAATTAGGTAAAGAATTATTCATCCCACCCAGGATTTTTCGACCGTTTTCGTTTCACAAATTTCATTGTTAAAAATGTACCTACTCTAGTCGAACAATCTCTGCAAAAGAAGGAAAAAAAATCGAGGCCCAACTCCTAGCATCCTAGAGCATCTATCTAGCTGCATTTCTGGGATTGGTCAAACATTTGATTCTGAACTCTAAAGTCAGCAATTCACCATTTACAGCAATCGATTAAAAGAACTTAGCATAATGGATCAACAGGAAAGGTATGGTATTCCACCATAACAAGATCAGAAAAAAAAATGGTTGTAATAAAATGAATATGAGAAAGATTTCTTTAAATTTGTTCTAAAATTTTACGCATTTTTTTCGACTACTCGATTATTACCAACTTTGCAATTTCGCGTAAGACATTAGCATATCAAGACTACTAGAGGACTAATTGATGCGTTTTAACAAATTTCCGACGGGCTAAACTATACAGACTTCTTTCCGATAAGATATATCAAAATAAGCAGATTCCCAAGGACCGTCCTACAAGCGATTGGTGGTCGAATTTTCGAGAGATTTTAAAATGTATAAAATTTTGCTAACGCCTGGCAGAAAATAAAATTTCAATTGCAACTCGATTCCAGGAAGAGGCGGAGCAATTCTTTGCTATTGCAGAAAGTTGAACTTTGACAGAGTCAAACTAATCCGCACAGCCAGGATATATGCCATCAATGCGGGAACGGCCATCACCAAAACCTTTGTTTTTATTTTACTTTATTTAATTTTATTCTATTGTATTTTTTTATTTTATTTCATTTTATTCTATTATATTTTTTTATTTTATTTTATTTTACTTTATTTATATGACTGCTGTATGTCCGGGCACCATTTTGAGTAGACCAACTGTGCCGGTAATCCGGATATACGGTTACCGTCTGTCTATGCATTAAGAAAAAATTCTCTCCCAAATAGAGAAAAATTTTCTTTGAGTAGAATTAAAATTATTTTGTATGCTTTAGTGCAGTAAAAATTTAGCGCCATTTGTTAAGTCATTTAAGTAAAACCTGTTAAATTGTATAAAGAACTAATACCAAAAATTTCGGATAATTAATTTTGACCTCAAAAAGTTTCCACTTGTTTCAACGCTTGCACTAACTTAATAAACATAGTATTTTCATCGTTTATATGTATATAATAACACTAACAAATTGTAGAATTTGCATAAATTTCCAAGCTAATTTCTCCTGACCTACATATGTATGTAAATTCTTAACCAAAGTTAAAAAAGAGGTGATTTCGCACGAAAACCAATAAGAAATCGTTAAGAAAAAATTATTGTATGTATAGAAAATTTAATGATTCTGAAAGTAACCGCCGACATGCACCGCAAATCATAAAGTCAAAATTACAGCTATTTTAACAACAAAAACGTCGCAGAAAAAACACTAAAGCTGAAACAATAATAACAGCAATAAAATGACATTCTCCCCAACACATTTCACTAATTCGCCGAATGCAATTTGGCCAACAAATAATAGCATAATGCTAAATGAAAGCCGATAGCTGATAGCCAATGGCAAATAGTATGTACATATCCACAAATGCTAGTGGCCGAAAGTTGATTGCGATTTAAGAATACAAAACTAGTATTAGCAGTGTGGCCAGATGCTCACAAAAACCGAAGCTAAATTGGTTTTGAAAAAGGGTAAGAAAAAGTTATATCCTATAAAAAATTAAGTTAAAAGAAGTCAATATATTCATAACTTAAAAACTCTTTACCAACTCGTCAAGTTTAGCGAAACGGATTACTATTTTCTACACTGATAGTACGCCAACAAATCAAACTGTAAAAAATGCAGTTTAAAGCAATTTTTGTTTACTATTTTTTTATAGACCTACACAAATTATTTTCTCAAAGAAATGTCACTTTGCACTGCCATGGTAATTTTTGAACGGTAGACGATAGGTTTTGAATTATAAAAGATTTTCAGTATGACTACTACTTATTTTTATTAGTTCCAGCACGAATTTTGTTATGAATATCGTAATTAAAAGTCAGTAAAAACCACGAATCTAGACCTAAAATTAAATGCTAAATTAAACTAAATCAAACTGTAAAAAATGCAGTTTAAAGCAATTTTTGTTTACTATTTTTTTATAGACCTACACAAATTATTTTCTCAAAGAAATGGTATTTTGCACTTTTTGAACGGTAGACGATAGGTTTTGAATTATGGAAGACTTTCAGTATGACAACTACTTATTTTTATTAGTTCCGGCCCGAATTTTGTTATGAATATTGTAATTAAAAAATTTCAGAAAAAACCAGGAAGCTAGACCTAAAGTTCCAGGACTAAGTATGGCATAAAATTAAATGCTAAATCTTACTTCAAAGAGGATAGCCTGGTCACACTAACTGTTAATGCCGGCAAATGTGCTTACATATTTATATAGGAGTCCATTTATTTACCTACATACATATGTATGTATGTACTCACCTGAATTCTTGTGTTGCTTGGAAGCTTTCGTCGTCTGTGATTGAGAAGACACAGAGAAAACCCTCACCACTGCGAAAATAATTATCTCTGATGGCAGCGTAATCCTCCTGTCCGGCAGTATCCAATATATCTATTTGTACTTCTTCGCCATCTAAAACGACCTGTAAAGTACAAAGTTTTTTTTTGTTTTTATGCGGAAACAAATTATTGGCTATGCAAATTTGAGCATTTAATTTCAAATTAAATTTTTTAGCTTTTCTTTCAAACCTTTTTTCTATAACTATCTGCTTTGGTTGGTTCGTAATCTTCCACGAATTCGTCGTACATGAATTGTAGTGTTAATGCTGATTTGCCAACGCCGCCGCTGCCCACCATTATCACTTTGTGGAGCGCGGGTCCGACTGTAGGTTTTTTACTCATTTTGTTGGAAGGTTGGCTATTGGTGTTGCTGTTGTTGTGATAACGAGTTGTTGTTTTTTTTGTTAAGTTGAGCTTCCTTTGGTTTTCCTATGCCTTACTTGCCTTTCTGCTGGCTCCTTTTTTTATTTAGTAGCCAGGAAAATTTTGTTGGTAGGCTCAATCTGCCTCTTTTTACCTGCAAAATAAATTGAAAAAAGATTTTTTTTTTTAATTCTTCAAAACACGCAGAAAAACATGGAGAAAAGTGAAAATCTTAAAAAAAGTGTTTCTATTGCCATTAAAAAAATCGCGTTTTTGGCAGATTATAAACGTAAATGGCTGCTGGACAAGGAAATGCACACATCAGCAGCGGCGCAGCTGCAGCTACACTGTCACCTTTTTAGATAATTTGTGTAAGCTACCTGGTATCTGGCAGTCAGCTGGGCAGGAAATTGTAAAAGAAAATTGTGCCGGTATGTGACGTGTAAATCCTCGTTATTAAGATTTTTTAAACACATTCGTAGTTGGTCTTTCACAGTTAAATGGTATAAAATATTTAACTAGTTCGTATTGATAATATTTACATACATACATACATTCAGTGGGGCAAATTTTTAAAGACAGAGTGGACAGATCAATTTTGTGATTGGCTTTCTGTCGATTTTGAACACAAAAGCCAAAGAAGATCCACACTAAGGCTACTTCCAAATAATAAAAAACACATCGATTCAACAAAGTTTGGACGAGTGGCGAAAATAATCATTTTCAAAAATTCAAAAAGTGAATTTGAACGTAAATAAGACGGAAGATACCCGGGAGTGTGACGAGCTTAAAATGCTCGCCGACAGGAAAAATTTACGAAAATTTTGCCAAAGAGTTAGAGGACTTACGGAAGGTTTCAAGACCAGGGTGACCTAGTAACCCATGTCCAAAACGTACTTAAATTATGGAGACAACACTTTTCCATCCTATTGAAGCATAGACAATTGCAATATCCGATGAGGCGGCTTTTGGAGTATGCGAGAGAAAGATTTTGCAGGAGATTTAAGGGCCTTTACGCGTTAACGACGGCGAGGCGAGTAACACGGACGACGGAACGATGAGCTGAATGAGCTTTACAACGAATGGGCATAGAGCAGCGAATTAAAATACAGCGGCTCCGCTGGCTTGACCATGTCATTCGAATGAACATAGACTCTCCAGGCCCTGGAGGAACCGCAAAGGAAGAGGGAAAGACCAAGTGGAAAAGGGCTTGGCTCTACGTGGCATTTGCAAATGGCGTCAGTTGGCACAGAACAGAAACGATTGGTGTGCTTTGTTGAGCTCGGCCAAGATCGCTTAGGCGGCTACAGCGCCAAACAAGATCAATTCCTTTCAAAATTTATATAGGAAAAATACTTCCAGAGTTGACTTTAATGCAAGTGTGTTGACGAGCAACTTTTGAGCTTGATAAGCTCAGTGAAACAATTATTACAATTGCATCCTCGGAATCGCTTGCCCTCGATCCTCTCGAACGGGTAGTATTACAGGCCAAGCAGCGATATTTTCATAATTTAAATCAATCCACCTATTACTTAATACCCACTAAAAAACAAAAGTAGCCTGACCGGAATACCACTAACAAATCAATAGCACCAACTTTGGAAGTCTATAAGCAATCAATAACGCAACTTGTTTGGATAACTGGTGTATTTATGTATGTATGTTTACCATGATATGGGGCAAATGCAACTTAAATGAAATTGGACGTGTTGTTATTTAACAACGGTGGCTAAATTGATATCTATATATACAAAAATATTTATGTTTGACTACATGTATGCGAAATTGGTGATGGCATTTCAATAGATGGTTGGGGTGTGGAGTGCAGGGTTCGGACTACTGAAGCTTGATTTAGGAGTTAATTATGTACTGGAAAAATCGGAGTATGTGTTATACCTTTAACTAGAAAAAGCTTTGAAAAACCTATCTTGAAATTTCAACTGAGTTTTGTGAAATAAACAATTACTTACAATATTTGCGAATCATGCAACAGAATGATATCGAGCCCTAACCGCCCAAGAAAACGTAAGGGACATTTTTTTCGAAATAGTCTTTTTCGTGCAGAAATATTTCCAGAGCAACTAAGCATCTGACGGCTTATGAAACGACGGTTTTCATGAAAGGTATAAAAAACGGAATAAATATACTCCGATCGGTGTAAAGTCTAGATGTTGGTGGAGTCATTTGAAAAAGTAATTGAATAAAGAAAATAACCAGCGTTTTAGATTCAGCCAAAACAAATTCATTCTACTTAAAAAAAAAATCGGGTTGAATGACCAACATTCATATGTACATACATCCGTAGATACGTAATCAATACAAAAGGGGTGCCTTGTTGCCGAAGAGACAAGACTATATGTGAACTATGAACGAATAGATTTCCATTGATTTATTTCAATTTTAGCTATGTAACTATAACTCATTTCATTTTCCATATAAAAATAACAGCTGCAAGAAAGAAGACTTCTGCAACATTTTTATGTCCGTACAATGTCTGAGAGTATGTACTAAGTAAACAAACGTCAGCAACATCGTAACAATGTTAGGAATTATTCCAAGATATCCGCACATAAAAATGTGCATATGGATTTGTGCGATGCTCCCCTTTTGTTGTTTTATTTGGCACGAGTGCGCGCAGACACCACATGTAGCCGGCTGCCCGGCTAGCGAATGGACTAGAGACCGGATTTGACGTAGCGCAACAAATAGAAATGAAATTGAAATGTGCACATACATACATACAAGAGAAGTAGTAAAAGTTGTTGTACAATGTATACAAACATATGTTTTAGATTTCAGTTTTATGGAGCTCAAGAGAAGAGCTGCCTGGCATCATTTGCTTCAATTAGCAAAGTCCAAAAATAGTTGATTGTTTTGCCAATTAATTTGCAACTTGCGTACTATGTAACGGGTGATTTTTTAAGAGCTTGATAACTTTTTTTTTAAAAAAAACGCATAAAATTTGCAAAATCTCATCGGTTCTTTATTTGAAACGTTAGATTGGTCCATGACATTTACTCTTTGAAGATAATTTCATTTAAATGTTGACCGCGGCTGCGTCTTAGGTGGTCCATTCGGAAAGTCCAATTTTGGGCAACTTTTTCGAGCATTTCGGCCGGAATAGCCCGAATTTCTTCGGAAATGTTGTCTTCCAAATCTGGAATAGTTGCTGGCTTATTTCTGTAGACTTTAGACTTGACGTAGCCCCACAAAAAATAGTCTAAAGGCGTCAAATCGCATGATCTTGGTGGCCAACTTACCGGTCCATTTCTTGAGATGAATTGTTCTCCGAAGTTTTCCCTCAAAATGGCCATAGAATCGCGAGCTGTGTGGCATGTAGCGCCATCTTGTTGAAACCACATGTCAACCAAGTTCAGTTCTTCCATTTTTGGCAACAAAAAGTTTGTTAGCATCGAACGATAGCGATCGCCATTCACCGTAACGTTGCGTCCAACAGCATCTTTGAAAAAATACGGTCCAATGATTCCACCAGCGTACAAACCACACCAAACAGTGCATTTTTCGGGATGCATGGGCAGTTCTTGAACGGCTTCTGGTTGCTCTTCACTCCAAATGCGGCAATTTTGCTTATTTACGAAGCCATTCAACCAGAAATGAGCCTCATCGCTGAACAAAATTTG
This sequence comes from Rhagoletis pomonella, assembly GCF_013731165.1. Lineage (NCBI taxonomy): Eukaryota > Metazoa > Arthropoda > Insecta > Diptera > Tephritidae > Rhagoletis > Rhagoletis pomonella. Next base: position 18,602,428 of record NW_023458556.1, read on the forward strand.
TCGATAAAAAAGCGGATTTTCTGCCAACTTTTCTAGGGCCCATTCACTGAAAATTCGACGTTGTGGCAGATCGTTCGGCTTCAGTTCTTGCACGAGCTGTATTTTATACGGTTTTACACCAAGATCTTTGCGTAAAATCTTCCATGTGGTCGAATAACACAAACCCAATTGCTGCGAACGGCGACGAATCGACATTTCACGGTCTTCAGCAACACTCTCAGAAACAGACGCAATATTCTCTTCTGTACGCACTGTACGCATTCGTGTGGTTGGTTTAATGTCCAATAAAGTAAACTGAGTGCGAAACTTGGTCACAATCGCATTAATTGTTTGCTCACTTGGTCGATTATGTAGACCATAAATCGGACGTAAAGCGCGAAACACATTTCGAACCGAACACTGATTTTGGTAATAAAATTCAATGATTTGCAAGCGTTGCTCGTTAGTAAGTCTATTCATGATGAAATTTCAAAGCATACTGAGCATCTTTCTCTTTGACACCATGTCTGAAATCCCACGTGATCTGTCAAATACTAATGCATGAAAATCCTAACCTCAAAAAAATCACCCGTTAGTATGTAGAATGACGTAGGAATTTAAATATGCATGAAGAACGCACAAATTGTTTTGCAATTCAAATCGAATTTGGGGATGCAATTCTAGAAAACACACACAAAATATCAGCATGGACTTAGGAATGTGCGCGTAATATTCACATAAGATTTTATATATTACTATTTAAGAATCATTTTAAATCTTCTTAAAAGGTATTTAAAATCGCAATCTAAAAGCAAATTATTCGATAGTCTCGAAAACCGCTATCAATCATAAACGTTTTTCGTTTTTTTGTTTTCGGTGAAAGCATCGTAAATAAACAATTTTCAACATTCAATGTTGCATGTAGAAATACATAAAACACCTGTAAACACTTTTCATTAACATATCAACATAAAAAAAAACAACCGCGAAAATTCCATTCTACACATATGTAAATATGAGCGTGTGGAGAATGAGCATTAGCAACAAATAAGTAAATAATAAACAATGATTCCGACGAAAAAAAAAAGGAAATGTAGTTATTGTTCAATTTCAATGCCAAGTACAGCGGTGGAGAATACATGAATACATGATGATGTCATAAATTGTACTCAAAAGGAACTACGATTCCCATGGAGGATCGGCCTTCAATCTGGATCTATTGCATGGAGGAACAATTTACTTGAGTAACATTTTGATCCTACGCTTTTTAAAAGAATGAGACTAAGCCAGTGAGGCAAGTAAAAACATTTTTTTTCATTGTCATACTTTTCACCAAGTGATGATTAGGCTAGAACTCGACGGCGGAAGGTGAACCACGCCAAGATCCTTGGAGTTGTGTTCGTTAGTGTTTTCTGCTTCTCAGCGCATACATATATCAGCTACTCGCAATAAATTATGTGCAAGGAAGGTCATTCAAAGACAATGACACCATTTGTAACTAAATAAGTTTATAATACCAAACAGAAGTTTCAACTTTAAAGATGTTTTACCTACTTATTTCGCATAATCGAATGCCTGCTGCCAATGCTTCGCACCAAAATAAAAGTCTCTGTTACCAAATAGGGGCTCTGCGGTTGTTTGTAATCTGATGTGTGCAAAACATTTGTAGCCAGGTACATAAAAATTGACATAGAAATATGTAGAATTTTCAGCGCGGTTGAAATCGAAACTGTGAAATGAGAGACACCTTAAACAACACAAATCTCTCATCTTTAAAAGTACCGACGAACAAAAAAGGTAAACGATTAGGAAAAAAAAACTGATCGGCATTTTCATTAGAATACAATATTGGCGATGATTTTGGCGTAGCAGACAGCGGCACAAATCAAGAAAATACATATGTAGATATGTCTGTACAAAATATATAATTAATTCTAGTATTTATGTAATGGAAATGATGAAACAACTAAGGCTGAGAATAGATTAAGATAATAGTAGGTATTTAAATGCATATGTATCTATAGAAATTTTATTAAACACTTACGAAAACACATAGATAGTACAAAATTTAAAAAAAAAAAATTTTTATTTTTTATATAACAAGTAAAGAAGTCTAAGTTCGCACGAAGCCGAACATTTCTGAAAACTTCCGTTACATGGTATGCAGGAGCAGTTTTACCCCTATTTCAAATATTTAGTGAGACTTAAGGAGATCCACTTATGTGGTCATAAATTGGTGATGCCACGCCCATTTTCGAAAATTCCATAATAATCTTATTTATTTTCAATTGTCGTATCAACTTTAATTACTACCCTGCCCACTTTTAGTTCGTACACTTTTGAAACAGAAAAATTTCAAAGTGTATGAAAAGGGTAGTAAATTAGCGCCCTTAAATTTCGAAATATCGATGTTTCCATATTTCAGAAATTTACCGTTATTTGAAAATCATCTTTCAGCATCTTGCTTTTTTTTGTGTCAAGCACAATATATATACTGATTTCGGTACAAATTGATAGGACGGTTATCGCGATACACACTGACACTGACTGTATGTGGTCACAAGTGGGCAGTGTCACGCCCATTTTCAAAAAAAAAAAAAAAACAAATTGTAATCATATTTCTTGCTAGGGAATTATTCCAAACCTTAGTTTTGAGTAAATTAACTTCATTAGTTACTCTGATTTATCGCAGATTTCGGGTTTCTGTAAAATCCCCTTATATGGGATGAGGGCGTGGTTATTGTCCGATTTCTATGTTGGCTATGTTGAGCCAGGGTCAACAACTGTACCAAATTTGGTAGTAATTCGTAGAGGGCCTACCGAGATATACCCACGTACTCATAAGTGGGCGGAGCCACACCCATTTTCCAACAATTTATAATATTCTTATTTTACAGCAAGAGATCAGCGCAAGGACTAAGGTTCGTAGTGGGGCTATGTCGAGCGATAATGCGAAGCATTATATCACACTTCTAACGCCACGTAAAGGTTGATTTCATAACAATCGATTTCGACTGAAGGCACCAGTATGCAGTAAGCGCAGACTTCTGGTAGATTTAAGGAGATGTGTTCCAATAAACTTTTTGAAGAAAGTGGAGGACTATTATATGGACCCGAAATAATTGTTTTTTGGATAATTGCAAATACTTTGCAAATACTTAACAGAAATGCATTTTCATACCGAAAATTATGAACTTAGTTTTAGAAATAGCTTAAACAAGAATTCTTGCATTAACCAAAGTTAAAGCAATAATAGATCCGGCATGGAAATTAGAACAAGAAATTCAATCACTGTACAAAGTACAATACGTTATAATAAATACATTCATACATATATAAATTAAAGCATCAAAGCCACTTAATTTCGTTAAATACACAGAAAAAAATACCGGATAAACAAAATGAAAAAAGAGTAAACGTATTGAGACACCCACAAAAAAAGCATCAATTTCAAAAACAAAACCGCCGGTCGCTTGTCCGCGCAAAATCCAACTACTAGTGTCACTGGATCACATATCATCAGAGGCAGTGGTACGATAAACCGATACACAATTCAAAGAACTGCAAAATACAAAAGGGCAAAAAGCTTTAGCAAAACGAATAGAGCAATAGTTGACAGCGATGTTGCTGAAAAAAAATAAAATAAAATGAAAATAAGCAAAGAACTAAAAATAAATTAAACAAAACAAACAAAATATAGCAGGCATTTCCACACAATTTGCACCAACAACAATGCATATCAGTAGCCAACGGCCAGTCGCCTCAATGACTAAAATATAGAGGAAAGATTAACATACGCTATGTATGAGTAACAAATATATGTATAAGTACATACATAGTTGGGGTGGCCGCGGCTTTGTCGAACTGGCACAAACGGCAAAATGAGGTACACCGACAGATGAGATAAAGATACTATTAGGCCGGCAAAAGAATATTAGTGACAATTTGTAGTAAGCGCAGATGGTGTTCGCCGCCTAATTTTGTGGGGTGATGGTGATGGTGGTTTCATTTCAAAGCTGCGATGCGATCATAATATACTTACTAGATACATATGTACATTAGGGTGGTACAAAATATGTAAAGTCGGGATTTTAATGTTCTCACCTCCTAAGATTGTTCTATATCGAAAAATTATAGCCCTATTTTTTTTTATTTTGAAATCAAAAAATACCATTTAGAGGTCGCTAAAAGCGCTCAAAGTTTTCCATGTGTTTTATATGGGAAAAACAACTTTTCGTAGAAATGGTATAGAATTTTTGAAAATCAATATTTCTTTCGATCGGAAAACACTGGTTCTCTTCAGGAGACTTCCAATAGCAATACCCAATTGTTTGTTTCACTATTTTTTAATACTAACGATTTTTTATTTATCCCCCTATTGTATTTTCTGGCATCTACTGGGGGTTTTGGCAGACCTATAAAATATAGTTACTAGGGCGTGAGAGAATAAAAATTCGGACTTTACTTTTTCACATGTATTTTAGGACCACCCTAATGTACATAAATACATACATACATACATATGTATCAACATAGGTATAGAAGAAATCAGCGTAAAACAAGCATTAGAGGTTCATTCGACAAATGAATGAATGCATTAGGGTGGTCCTTAAAAATCACAGCAGCAAAATTTTGTACGCGGCGACCATATGCACAAAATAAAGACATCCACGAGAATTTCAAAATTTTTAAACAATTTCGGGGGTCGCTACCAGGTTTTGAAAAACTTTTAATTTTTTTAAATCGCGAAAATTAACCAATTTCTAGGGGTCGCTACCAGGTTTTGAAAAACTTTTAATTTTTTAAACCGCGAAAACTTGACAAGTTGTTGGCTACGTATCTGATAAATTTGACATATTATTGAAACTTATACATATAAAATTTATAAACTCGCTGAGTTAAAAATGGTCAGAGTGAAAATTTTCGATTTTTTTTTTTATCTTGAAATTTTCGTGGATGTGTTTATTTTTTACATTTAACAAAATAAAACAGTACCCCATTATGTTGATATTTTTAAGGACCACCCTCATATGTGTGTACGTTTGTATGTAAATACAACAATAAAAACAAAATAAAATGCACAGTAAAAGTGAGGACAATTAGTCCATTACAATTAGTTAGCAAAATTCCATTAGTAACACAGCGAGAAACAAAAAATTCCGCTGTAGTCACAGCCTCATCAGTTCAGCAACAAACCAACATTATTCATTCGTACAAACAAAAACTGCATAATATGTAAAGAAAATAAGCAAACAAATGACTAGTAGTCTGAGAAAAAATCACCCACAAACAGTCACTGCGAAATACATTTCTGAGATTTGCTGCCAATCTTAAAGCGAAAATGGGTTCACGTGTAAATTAAAACAATACCAGCTGCTGCTGTGTATACGATTTAAATTAAGAAAAAAAAAAGTATTGAAACAAAGCGCAAAAAGCACTTCAAAGAAAAATAAGCACAAATAAAAACCACAATACTGTGTAATTCCAAAGGCATGTGAAAAC
>NW_023458556.1:18608008-18611769 GCF_013731165.1 Rhagoletis pomonella
ACAAATAAAAACCACAATACTGTGTAATTCCAAAGGCATGTGAAAACTTGAAGCAATCAAATGCAAACACAAATAAAAATATAAATAAATTTTATTACAAAAAAAAAAAATGCATGAAACTAAGGCACGAATAAAAGTTAACAGCAAAAGTAAAGCATCGGCACCAGTTGTTATTGTGGCAGTCGTAATGCGAAAAGTAGAAAAATTTCGCAATAAAACAACACTTAGAAAGTTGGTCACGCATAATTGCAAGTGACGCTGCAGCGATTACAAATGCCGGCGCTGGAAATGCTGAATGGCACACTCAACTTTTTATGTACTTTTGACGTTTAAAACGATAAAGAATTTATATGCAAAAAGTTTATTTATAGTATTGTAGGTTACATACATACATACATATGAAATATTGCATAGGTCATTACTTATTTACATATGTTTTGCGGCAGAATATGTATTGCTCCACGATTCGCACGCTCCAAAAATCTTACCGAGTATGCCTTTTACAACACTGTGCGACAGTCAATTTTACACATTATTTGGAATTAATCATACCTGGTCCATAATGTATTAGGGAAGCAATGAATTTCTGTTATTTTATTTTTATTTTTTTTTTTAGCAAGAATACCGGAAATGGTTGCCTTAAATTTTTTTCCTAAAAAGTTGAATACAGATGATGGGAAGGTCCCGAAAGAATTCTAAGATCGCGGTTAGCCACGAACGTGTACGTAGCGTAGCGTAGAGGTACGTAGAAATATATCAAGTGTGCTGTTGATAGAAAGAGAGACAAGCAACGTCTACGTCACGGCCTTGCTGTGATGAGTTTTTGTTAACACGCAGATCCCATAAGATAGATCATGTCAGCTGACACGTTTTCCGTTTTTACGTCCGTGGGTAACTGCGCTTTAAAAAAACAGGTGGTCTCGAAAAATTCCGAAAGTTATCGTAAAATTCCAAAAGTTATCGAAAAATCCCAAAAGTTATCGAAAAACCCCAAAAGCTATCGAAAAATCCCAAAAGTTATCGAAAAATCCCAAAAGTTTTCGAAAACCCCCCAAAGAATCAAAACTTTAAACGCAAAGGCTCGTAGTCGTAAAGAAGTTAAAAAATGGTTTTTATGATTAAAATTGTATTTCACAGTATCACCCTTTTAACGCAATCAAAGTCAACTTAAAATGCATTTTATCACAAAAACGAAGTTTCAAATTTAAATTGAGGTGAACGCGATTTTAAAATGTTGAAATAAGGTTCTAAGTTCAGATTTGCAGTTAAAGTAGTAAACTGAGTAGCACTCAGGTTCTATCCCCACCCCAACGATTGTTAATAATTTTTTTAATTTTTATTTTTTGTTTAATTCATAAATTATTGTATTTTGTTTTATCTTATTTTGTTTTATTTTATTTTTATATACAAGTCAAACTAATTTTTTAGAGTTTAGTTTTAATAAAAAAACTTTAATTGCATTAAAACAAAATAGGAATAATTAAAAGAACAAAAGATACGACAAAAACTTTTGCTGGGAGTGGAATTCGAACCAAAACGACTTCGCGGCTTGCTAAATCCGCAATACTGCCGTGGACACAGGGTGAACTAATAGCTCTGTTCTTTCTCTTCTAACAAAAAGCTTTTTCTAAGAAGTTTTGATTGACAAAACTTAAAAATCTATTCTAAACTTAAAACTGTATTTCATTCAACAAGGAGTTTTAACTTACTACTATGACGATGGGCCAAAAAAAAAAGTGGAAATATCTAAAAAGGGGGGACAAAAATAGGGGAAAATTCCAAGTCACCGAAAAATGACGAGAAACCACAACCAGAGTCTCGAAATATCGAGAAAATTTCACGAAAAATCCAGGAGAAAAACATGCCGACCTGATCATATAATAAAACTTATCACTTCACAATGTCTATGCTGAATTCAAAAGTAGCAATAACCAAGTATAAAATAATTAAATAAGCATAACAAAATACCAAAACAATTAATAGCCATTTCTTTGAATAATTATAATAAATTTACCTTTTAATTGCTGAAATTTATTTATTGCTATACTCAATCAACATGCACATGCGCACATGCATACATTCCTAACAAAAATACCCCCGTAGAAAAAAGTAATGTTCGACAATGCCATAAAGTAATGGAAAGCCCCTATGCCTAAGCATGAAAAAATGCCCGAATCGCTCTACAGCGATGCCATACACAAGTAATGTGTCGCGCGTCGTTTTAAAAAATTGTAGCAAGTCATTTTTAAGCAAAAAACAAAACCGACTTCAATTCTCACATAAAAATTTAAGTTATCGTTTATTTCTTCATGATCGAGTGATCGGATTTAAACCAAATTACCACCTGAGAGGTAACACCTTTCCTTTAAAAAAGGAATTATCCAAATCAGTTGACGTGGTCCAAAGTAATGCGGCAACATACATAAAAAAAAAAAATTATAATAAATAATAAATATTCCGATGAGCTGACAACCTTCTCTTTTTGTGAAGTCGGTATAAAAAAAGAACCTATAACATAAAAATAAAAAAAAATAAAAGTCCACCATCCCTCCAGCAGGATTTGAACCCGTGACCAATAAGTTGGCAGTCGAACACGCATCCATTAAGCCACAACAATTGTAGAGCCAACATGCAAAAGAGGCATACTTAAATTTATTGGTAAACTTTTGGTTTTCCTACCCGCTTTACCCGCTCGCTTCCATTTCGATGTACCTTTTCGATCAATCGTAGGTAATTAAATCATTTCTTGGTAGAAAAAGGTAATGCATTCCAATTTTCCACTGTTCAGCCCTACAAAATAAAATCATTTCCAAATTGCTTTTGGCGCATGATACCTACGTATAAAGATGCTATAATTTAGCAACAACAACAACAATAGCCACATGTTAACTCAAAGCATGTGATTGTTGATTAGCGAAGCGCCGGCAATGGCAACAAAGTAAAAATAGCCCGGCCATGTGTGCTTGGTACTGTGCGGTGCGTTGTTTTGTTGCTACAATGCCAATGCTTGCTATGCGCACGCTCGCGCTGAGCTCAAATGGAACATTGTGCGACTGTGAATACAACGACCGTGTGGCCTAATGGATAAGGCGTCGGACTTCGGATCCGAAGATTGCAGGTTCGAGTCCTGTCACGGTCGAAGAAAAGTTAATTTTTTTATTTTATTTTTTTTTATCTCTTAATTTATTTATCATTTTATTTCTTAATTTATTTGTTTTATTTATTCTCAAATTTTATTTGTTTTACTTTTTATTCAACAATTTGATTGAGCTTGAGGAAAAATTAAAAAAAAAAAGTGGAAAAAGAACAATAATTTACACATAGTAAAAGTTTTATTTTTTATTAAACCTTATTTGTTTTATCTTCAACAATTTTATTGAGCTTGGGCCGTTTCTAATGAAACTTGTTTTGAAAGAACAACAATAATTTACACATGGTGGAAGTTATAGCTGCTATTTCGGAGATCACCACATCCCATCAGACTTCTCCATAGAGATAATTGGGACTTGTTTTGTTTAATTTAATTTTTTTATTTATTTTTATTTCAATATTTTTTATTTAATATTCCATTTTTATTTTATTTGTTATTATATTTTATTTCACCTCCATTATTCATTATTTTAATATTTTTTTCTTTGTTTTATTTCTTTTAATTAATTTTCGTTTTCTTTATTTATTTTAATTTTTTTATTTTATTGTCTTATTTCATTTTTTTTTTATTTTTCTTATTTTATTTTCTTATTTTAATTTATTGTCTCATT
>NW_023458556.1:18611869-18626309 GCF_013731165.1 Rhagoletis pomonella
TTTTCTTATTTTATTTTATTTTCTTATTTTATTTTATTTTCTTATTTCATTTTATTTTATTTTATTGTCTTCTTTTATTTTATTTTATTTTCTTATTTTATTTTATTTTATTTTCTTATTTTATTTTATTTTCTTATTTTATTTTATTTTCTTATTTCATTTTATTTTATTTTATTGTCTTCTTTTATTTTATTTTATTTTCTTATTTTATTTTATTTTATTTTCTTATTTTATTTTATTTTCTCATTTAATTTTTTTCTTGTTTGATTTTATTTTCTTATTTGATTTTGTTTCCTTATTTGATTTTATTTTCTTATTTTATTTTATTTTCTTATATTATTTTATTTTCTTATTTTCATTATTCTTAGTTTTTATTATATTTTAGGTACTTTTCTATTCTTTTAGTATTTTTTTATTTTTTAATTATTATTTTTTTAATTATTATTAAATTATTAATTATTTAATTAATTATTAATTTATTAATTTCATATATTTTTTTTTTAAACTTTTACTTTGATCCATTTTTTATTTATTTAAACCTTTTTATTCATCTATACATTTTTTCTCTATCATTTTGTTTTATTTCGCTTGAATTTTTTATAGATTTAGATATTAATTTTTCATAAACTTTTAAATTTTATACATAAATTATTTATATAATAACTTTTTTATTTTTATTCAATTTATTTAATTTAACTTATTAATTTTGACATTAATTTAATTTTAATGTTTTATTTTGACTTTTCAGTTTTTTATTTCATTTTGTTTCAATTTTTTTTTTTTCATTAAATCATTTGTTTTATTTTATTTTTTTGTCTGAATCTAGATTTTTAACTGTTAACTTAAAGGCTTTTTTATGTATTTCATTTAAAAATATTTATTTAATTTAAGTTTTTTATTTTTTTTTTACTTTGTTTCTTATTTTATTTATATTTTTAACTGCTTTATATACATACACTATAGAGCAAAACTGAGTACATGGTGGTTTTTGTAAAATACTTGCAGTATTTTTAAGTGATATTCTTTTATTTTTTTTCGAAAAAAAATATGGTTCCATGGTTTAAGCAAAACCAAATAACAATAAATCAAACTTTCACTTTTTATACGGAGCTGAGAATAAGTTAACAAACAACTTTTTAACCTGAATTTTCAGAAAGTTTAACTATTTGTTATTATTATTTATATTTTGGAATTTACTCATTACCTCTTCTAAAAGAACTTTTATGCGACTTAATTTTAAGGATTTTCTAATAGTTTACTGCAACAACACAATGGCAAAAATCTTTTGAATATGATTTTTAATTTAAATTCATGTTCCAAATAGTTAAACCAGCAAAATGCCACACTGATTTTAAACACGCAATAAACATTCATTACATCGATTTACATATACACATACCGATGTACTTGTGCACAAATTTGAGTGGACAAGCTTGCCGGTATGCCCAACCGATAAACATTTTCCACTAACATTACTTCCCCTTGGAAACCTAAATTAAGAGCGTCACCTCCGATGCGCGACAACGGAGTGTTGGGGTCTATGTAGTTTTAACAAATTACCACAAAAATAACAAAAACAAATTGAACCAAGAGTATACATAAATAATAGCTGCAAAAACGTGGTAACCTAAACTAAGCCACGGCAAAACGAAAACATAATAACAGTGGTTGATTATATTTTACCGCTAATTTGAGCTTAACAGCTCGCTGCTGCTGCTGCTACTCAAACGCAAAAGCCAAGTTCCTAGCTAGGAGTTGTAGTGTACAATACATACATACACATAAAAAGCGTACAATAGAAGCGCGAAAAGCGTAAGAAATTTCCCAGGCATAGTAATAATAATGATACATACCTCTAACATTTACTCGATGTGTATGTACAAATGTGAGTATTTACGGTTGGGTAGGTACTACAGTGGTGGAATCTAAAATTAGGGCTGACAAGCGATATTGAGTTAATAGGGTCTTAAAGCTTTAAAACTGGATCGCTCGAGTAGAGAAATAATTCTTATATCCAAATAATTGAGAAGCAAGGTGCTTTATTATTTTTAAATTACTTAGCCGTTTTTAAATCCATTAAATCGAAGATCGATTAATCGAGCTCTTCCGATTCGATTTTTTGTCGATTTTACCGATTACCGATTCGATCCGTAAATAGATACAAAAAAAAAATCGACAACCGACACTCGATTTTTTCTCAACATTGCATTTGAAAATCTAGTAAATTTTAATCAAATTTGAATTTGAAGCTAATAAAAAATATGAAGGGAGCTTGGATATTGCATCTAGCTGTAATTTAGAGTAAATATTTGCACTGGTTTATTTAACAAAAAATACCCAAAGCGCAAATTTAAGCAAAATTAAATCATTTCAAGGCATACAAGTGAGCGGCAGCGTATAAGTTAATAATATTTTCTAGAAAAATTTCGGGAACGCAGTTTTGTAGCCCATTTAAATTTAGTAGAATAAAGTGCAAACTTCAAGTGGTTGCAAAATAAAAAGGTTACATAAATATGGAGTGAAATATGGAGTTAGCGAAAGCAAAAAAAAATCGTTTCTGCAATTTTTTGGCCTAACAATAAATTGTTGAATATGAAAACAAAAAAATCTGCATTGCGAAAAAAGCCCATATTATGGATCAAAACCCAACTTAGTTGAGTTGTGTCGGAGACAACTAAATTTTATAAATTTTAATCTCAATGGAATCGATAATAAAACTAAAGTTTTTCAAATCAATTCTGAAAAAAAACAGTAAATACTATACTTAGCTGCACCAATCTCCACCACCGCCACTGTATACCGAACTCACATATGCATAAAACGTAGCTAAAGAAATAGCGCTTAGTTTAAGCAAAGCACTTTAAGTTGGGAAAATAAAATACAAGTATACGGGAACAAATTAACCTGACCACCCCCCGCTTGATGGTGTTCTACATGCTGAGTTGACAGCGACGCAGCTAGTCGGGCTAACTAAGTGACTGACTGACTGGCTGGTTGAATGGTAGGCGGCACAAAGAGCTGTCAGTCTGAGTTCTAGCAACGGTTGTCATCATCATTTCGGTTGTTGGCGAAGGCAGTTACAAAAATACATACAAATTTAATGGGACCCAGTGAGAAATTTGCACACTGGCACATGCGAGCCTAATTAAAACGTACAAAAACTAAAGCATCTACGCTTAGGTTTGGCTACGCAGCAGTTTAGTTGGCATTTGTTTCATTTTTTCGTGCGTTAACTATGTACACACATACGTTTTTTTTTCACATAAAGCTGCGCGAACATTTCAGCGTCTTGGATATGAATATTCACGTCCCCAGGGTGTCTAAGCATCACTTGTATTTATACACACGTACCTCTGTATTTCTTCACTTTTGCGGCAACGCGCCTCACTGCCACCACCACACCATCAGAGCACTGCGTTGCGTCAGGTGCTCAATCTTCTCAAGATTACATCTTTTCTGGTTTACTGTTAGCATTCGGAATAATGCCGTGTGGTTGAATTGTCTTGGTACACCTATGTACATACATACATTGTTGCCTGCTTGGCGCTAGTAAGCTTGTGTGAAATTCTTATTTTACTTAAATTAAATACGCAACTACTTTGTATAATTAATGCTGCCGACGTGCGATGGATGGGCGGGCGGCATTGGAGGCGCGTTCGATACAAGGCACTATAGATATACTAGTGCACACATATGTATGTATGTATGTATGTATAGCGTTGAACCATCTTCGCGTCGATTTCAAACGCAGAATTAATTTTTATTTTGGTACTAATGAACATTTGGAAAATAAATATTTTGGAGTAGCGAAATTGGAAAACCGTGTCTTGACGTCTGCTCGCCCCGCACACTCAAAAGGGAGAAAAAACGTTTGATGTAGATTTTTCGCAGCAGGAATTTTTGTTGAAATTATTAATTTTTGTTACTTTTTGATTTGGACTATTGATTTGGCCGTTTTCCATGTGTGTCTGGTTTTTACATTTCAACATTTAGTACCCAGGCAAGCATTTGGTTGTAGGCAATTTTTCGCTTCACAAATTGCAAACTATAATTTTTAATTTCAATGAGATATAACGATTGGCAAGTCTAAACATTGATTTCTAATAAAAAATTTTAAAACAGAACTGGATTTCGGAATCTTACATGTTATTACATGAAAGAACATTTTCTGTAATTTACTTTTTAAAAATAATTTAATTCAAATGTTGACCGCAGACAGCACATAACCGTCAATGACGAGCGCTGCCGCCTCTTTGTGACGACCTTTTTGTTGCCTGAAATTGAAGCCCGTGATGTCGGCTACATTTGATTTCAGCAAGTTATCGTGTGATTTCACACCTCTGGATTTTTTTCTTTGGCGTTGTGTGAAGTTAAAAGTCTTCGTCGATAAACCAGCTTTTATTTAAAAGTTGGAAGCCTACATTATTCGCATAATTAACGTAATTCTAGAAAGAGTAATTGAAAGCTGGACCTTCCAAATGGACAAAAAAAATTAGATTTTTTTTTTATAAGTTATCGCATGAACAAAATCTATTTTTATATGGAAGAAAATGCGCAACACCCTCGGCAAAAAAAAACTAAAAAATCAACGGTAATTTTTAGCTACTTGAAACTTGTTTTTTATTGTACTAAAATTGAGTGGGCTACAAAATTGCATACTCGAAAATTTTCGAAAAATTCTGAATCAAAATTTTAAAATTTTAATGAAAATTTTTTTAAGTTTGTTTATTTTTTGTTAATTTTGATAAATTTTGCAAGATTGATTTACATATACATATGTTTTTGCTATAGAATGGGTTATATTTTAAATAAAAATTAACGAAAAAACTAAACTACGAATACTTCAGTGAGTAACTGTACATATCGTCACTTAAAAAGCAAAAAACCGCAAGTAGCAACGCCGTCACTGAAATACAAAAAGTCGTGACTAATATTTTTTATTTTTTTTTTGCATAAAATGAAGTGGGTATTTGTATTTCCATGAAATGCATCAGAATCAATCAATACTTAAGTGAATATTTGAATTATTTTATTAGTTAGTTTATCAGTAACGATGATAGTTACGGCTTTTTGCATTTCAGGTGACGCTATGTAGCGCCAGTTATTATTTTCAGTGTACATAGTTTTTACTCAACGCCGTTGACGCCTTGACTTCATTGCCATTTTTTAGCATTTAAAAAAATATTTCATTCATTACTTCAAGCATCGGTAAACAATCGGTAATTTATTTAAAATACTAAACTAAACAACTAAATAATTTTATTGTTATCATAATGACGCATTGAAACAATAAATATTCAGATTACGAGGTTCGCCTTTCGGCACATGAGTCATTTTGAAAGTGTTAATTGCATATAGTACTGAGTACTTAATACTCGAGTGACTCATTTAATTTAAATAAAACAAAAATGTAAGTCTTTGACTAATTGACAGGTGTTTCCACAGTAATTGAGAAGTATGTTTGTAAATATACATAGTATGTATATGCCTATATGTATGTAATTATCATTATGTTTTCGCATGTACATTAGGATGGGTCCAAAGTTTTTTCTCAGCCACCCTTCAGAACTGAAGAACATCGAAAATAAGGAGATCCGTATCGTTTTTATTTTTAAATTTAACAGTTATTTTCCGATTTAAATTTGTTGCTCTTAAATGATTTAAAATGGTCGAAAAAATTCAATCTTCATTATAACGGTTAAAAATGATCGAAACAGTGATCTTCCGAATATCGTATCTTAAAAATAGAATTCCTTTGCCGCCTAGCACCAAACAAAAGGCGCAAAAAAAGAACTTTCTAAAATTATGTAAACGATTCGAAATTCTATGAAGCTACAAATTTATGCGTTTTCTATGCAAAACAAAACTCCGACGTTTACTTTTTGCTTTGATTCTGAAGCAATAATGGTTTTTGTTTGTTTACATTTGATTCGCGGTGAATAAATAAAATGTGTTATACTCATATGTTTGTTATAAATTTAATCCGATGACGTCAGCAACAATTTGCCAATGGGCAAAATTTTAAGAAATGCGATGCCTTTGATAATTCAAAAAGTTATAGGCAAATAAGTTAATAGTAAAAACAAAGTTGGTGAAAAAATTGATTGCAAGATTTGCCCCTAACAAACATGCCCGCAAAATTTTCACCGTTGATTTTTTAGAATTTTTTTTTTTTGCCGAAGGTGTTGCAGGATTCTTCCCAATAAAAATATATTGTGTTTATTCGTTATATGGAAGCAACTGCGACAAAAAAAAAATCTAAAAAATCAACGATAATTTTTAGCCACTTGAAACTTGCACATTGTTAGACTAAAATTGAATGGGCTATAAAACTGCGTACTCAAAAAAATTCTAACACTGCTGAGAAAAAAATTTGAAATTTAGGTGAAAATTTGTTGCGTTTTGCCTGGGTTATAATGGAAGTAAAGGAACGCAATGACCTGTCACTTAATTATCCTTTGTATGAGCAATGAACGCAAATGGTTATAATGCACTGAAACGTAACGTAAAACCGTACAATCTTAAAATCAATAGATCCTCACGAATTCGCTGCGATTTCTTACGATTTGCCCCCTGCATTAAAACCAGGGAGTAAGAAACGCTTTTTTACACGTGATTTTAAGAAATGAAAACATAAATAAATGTAGCAAAAAACGGCAGTGAAGCCAAAGTAGCAAAGAAACTTCATACAAATCAGTCAAAGAAATCCAGAAGTGGCAAAAGCACGAAAAGGAACAAAACAACAATACATCATTACCGCGTTTGCAATGAATGAAACTATGTGCATGAACTTATACATATCCGTATATGCATGCCATCGACGTTTGCGCGAGCACTATGCGATGCAGCAGTAGTAATCATCTAGAGCGGCACTCAGTCATAAATGGGAGCTGAGTGGAACCGCCAACGGCAGCAGACAGCCAGAACAAATACGTATGTATGTATGTATGTATGTATGTGCATATAATGTAGCACAAAGTAAAGTGCACATACGGACAGACATGCACTTAGTACATCGCAAGCTCAATTACGTCGAAGCTCAACTGCAGCGAGTCATTTTAATCGTCTTTTTGCGAGTTGTGTGTATGCGGTTTAGTGAACTTAATCTTTGCGGAAGTTTGTGGGCTCCACCAGCACTGATAGCGCAAGTGTGTGCAAGTAAAGGGGGACGCGAGGCGTTAAAAAATAAATCAAAATATTTAATCTTTGTATGTATGTATATAGTATGCAAGTACATATGTATGTTTGTATTGTTTATCTAGCCGGGTAAGCTCGTAATTTCAAAGCGTAATTTTGAAGCGTCAAAGTGTAGCTTTAAATTTCACGCGCTTAGCGCCAGAACTGATGGTAGTTCTACAGCTCAGATTTGGTGTGTTCTTTTGTATTCGTCTTCTTTGTGCATCTCATTAAAATATTTCCTAGCAAAAATAACATTTACTTAATTATGATCTTGTTTTCGCTTGTGAACTACATTAGTCTACATATTTGGTTGGCCATAAACAAAACCCTCACCTTGCAAGCAAGTAAATAGTGTTGTGATTGTTTCCGGCAATGAGATAAAAAAAGCAAAAAAAAAAATATAGGAAGTCACTTAAAATATTTTATTTAAATTTTTTAGTTTTTGGTTTTGCATTTGATATTGGTGCAAATATGTACGTATGTATGTATGTATGTATGTACAAATGTATAGCGGTAAAAATAAAATGACGTTTGATGTGACTTGTTTCCATTTATACTAGTTGCAATGTGCGTGGTTATATGGAGGTATAACGAGTAGGGCTGGAACTATCCGTGTATTCGTATATCAGTTTAGATATTAGTGTATATGAATAAAATCCCGATATCCGATTTATATCCATTCGAGTTTTTTATCCGGATATCCGGTTGATATCCTGTTAACATCCGGACATCAGGTTAATATTCTTACATTTGCTATCCCAGTATCCGGTTAATATCGATTCTATTTTGTTACCTGAATATCCGGTTCATACCTGGATATGCGGTCAATATTCGTTATATTTTGTTATCCAGATATTCGGTTCACATCGTGTTAATACCCGGATGTCCGGTTTATACTCGTTAATTCGTTATCCGGATATCCGGTTAATATCCGTTCAATTTGTAAATCGGATATTCGGATTTTTTATTTAAATATTCGAATATACGATATATCCCCATATTAAATGAATAGCATATTAAATAATAGGTCAGAGTGGGTTAGTGCTAGCATCCAGCGTAACCAGGTAAACAGGCGCACACAACGCTTCTTTGGATTGTGTGGTGCTACGATAGTTTCACTTGATATTAAAGTCCGTGTGTATCTTTCTATAGCGTACGTTTCAGCCTGAAAATTTATATATATTTTCCATAGGTTCCGAATATCTCAACATCAGTGTACCAGTGTATCATGTTTTGGGTTATCCGATATGTCTCGGATATGCCGGCCCAGCTCTTCTTCCCAACAAACATTAAGGTTAGAGAACGATTGGAAAATGGTTCGAAATCTAATATGTCTCTCTAAGGTAGAATGTTAGAAGACGATCAGAGAAACTGTCGAGAGTTATAGCATTCTCTACAAAAATGGGAATTAGTTCTCGATATCGAAAAAAAATTTTAGATACTTAATCATGTTCTAGCATTGAATTCTTATGGGTTCCAAATGTAGAGCACGTTTCATTATATATTATGATGAGGGGTAAGAAACAGGAGAGCTTCCAAGGATACTGTTGCACAAGTTCTCTTGGCTCCGGTTACGGATTTATGTACATCTAGCCAAGGACTGTCATCCCAGCGGAATTGCCCAACACTTTTTTGGCATTTTTCTATAATAATACTACAACAACAACGACGACTTTGAGAAAAAAGTCAGACCTTTTTTGATTCGCAAAGTACTTTGTTGTATTTAAATGTTAGTAGGAATAAATCAAATCGAAGTAAACACAACTAAATGTACGTAATTAAATGTTAACCAAAATATGTAAAATTAAATTTCCAAATCCAATTTTAATTTCAAATTCCACATTTTGTGTGGCCTTGACATAGACTGACTTTTGACTGCAGACATACATATGTATTGATACTAGATAGCACAATAACCCTTTTTATACACTGACTTTGAAACATTAACCGTTAATTTGCTGCTATCAATTAACATCGTACCGCATATGTGTGTAGGAGAGCAGAGCGAAAAAAAAACTTGGTGTCTAAGGCCAAATACTTATCGGCTGACGCCACACTAACAAACTCAATTATCATCACTATGGTAATAAATCCCTCCAAAATGCAATGCAACATAAGCCCCACAGAGAAATCAAAGTCTAGTGAAAGAATTTCAGATTCAGAACAATCATTTTATGAAACTGATTAATTAGAAAAATATTTAAGCCCTCTTTTGTTCCGCTGAAGTATGAAATGTATGTAACTCCTACACTCTAAGCCACCGCCTATTGCGATCCCAGAGGCAGCAGTTTTGTGCCGCATTAAATTTTGGAACTTCAAAATTGATTTAAAAGTAAACGAGAGCGTAATAGTTTATACTTGAAACACTTTCAAAATTGTCCAATTGCATACGTTGGTACTACATTCACTATAGTTAGCTACTAGTAAATTTTCCTACATAGCACAACCATGCGTATATCACTTGTTCGCTCACGAATAGTGAGTAACGATTAAGTGCCTAATTTAAACTGTATAAAAAGAGTAAGCAGGTGCATTTTTTATTTTTTTTTTTGTAAAATTTCCGTAGGTCAAGTTTCATTTTTACATGTGTATGTATATGTACATACAAATGTGCACTGATTGTTGAAATTTACAGTTTTGTTTATTTCTTTTTTTCATTTTTGTACCACGCTCGTCATGCAATTTGATGGTATTTTGCATTCGCATTAAGGCGCATGCGCACATACATGCATATGTACATACGAATTACTACAACATTTGTATGCGTGGCTGGCTTTAACTCACGTAGCAATGTGCAAAAATATTTTGCTATAGACGCACAACATGCGAAATCGCTTTTTAAAATTAAAGGCATGACAATTTCTTTTATAACTTTAAAAGCTCATGTAGCACCATCATTTTTCGTGAATCATGGCTCATGGTATAGTGATTTTGCTTTTAAAAGCTTTTGTTCGATTAATGTCAATAATAATGCATAAAATATGCGGAGATGCTGACCAGTAGAATGTACATTGGTATGTAGGAACGTGAAACTACGAAAAAAATCAAGTTGTTCGATAATAAATGCGAGTAAATGGGTTCAAATGAATTTATAACTTTTAATTTCATATTCAGATGGCGAAGGAAGGTTATGAAAACGCGAAACAGTGGAGAATAACTGAAAAAAAAATTAAATAAAAAATCAAATTATATAGTAAAAATCAGTGACCGAAATACCAGTTATTTTTTTAACAGTTAAACTTGGCAAAATATTTTTAAATAAGTTTGGTATCAAATGAATTTGAATCCAAATTTCAAACTTTGTTCTCAGAAGTGTTAGTATTTTGTTGTTGTAAGTACATTTCAGTTCAGTTACATAAGAGACACTACCTTTCCGTTGCAAAAAGAATTATTGAAATCGGTTGACGTGGTGCAAAGTTATGCGGTAACATACATAAAAAAAAATATAAATAAAAATATTCCGACGAACTGATAACTTCCTCCTTTTTTTGGAAGTCGGTTAAAAAATGGCGAAAAGCCTCGAAAAGATGCCGAAAAGTCCGAAAAAAATTATGAAAAATTCTGTAGAATTTTGAAAAAATCTGGAAGATTTCCGAAAAAGAATCAAAATTTCCCCAGATATATTCAAGTTTCCGAAAAGTCATACAATAACGCCAAAAAGTAACGAAAAAATCTTGAACATTTTCAAAAGCATCCCCAGTAAAGGGCATGTCAACTAAAAATCATACAAAATGACGCAAAAGAAATGGAAAATCAGCTTGCGGTCTTCAAGAAAATACATCTATCTCTTATATTTTTTTCTTAGGAACCCATCAAATGTTAACCAATTGTGTAATAAAAAACAAGGATTTTTTATTTTGATATTCTTCAGTTCTGGCTGAACAAAAATGTGCATTCATTATTTTGGATCTGAAATTTCCCGAAAAATAAATGAAAGGTTCCAAAAACTCTTTCAAAACTTAGACAATAAAAAAAATAGTTTAGAGGGGATCTTAAAGAGGGATCTTGAAAAAAACAAACGGATTTCTTTTATAAAAAGGGCTTAGTGATCCGAATCTATAATCTTTAACATACACGTGTATCCAAAGGATATAACTTTAATTTAAAACGAAAATTTCAAATTTCCGAGCACTATTTTATTAATAAATTCGATCAATTTCGAGGTAGATTCTGCGCAAAAATACTGTGGATGTCGTAGCCGGAGTTATATGCACAAGAAATGTTGTATACCTTTGGGGTCTGGAAGGATGAATTTTCTTAAAGTTTGGAACCTCAATTTAAAAAATGCAAGAGTTATTGCATTTTTTATGATTTTGTTCGAGAAAGGCAAAAAGGGTGAGCAAAAATTGTTCCGGCAATTCGCTTTTCAGAAATTAAAAAAAAAAAACTTTCCAAAGACACTGTACATACATATACGCGAGGCGTATCTGTACATGCAACTTGTTCCGAAAATTCTCAATTTGACAGCATTTTCGCCTGACTGCACTTTACTGAGCGCTCTATAAGAATTTCGAAAACGAAACAACATTAATAAGATAAAGAAATAAATTGCCACGTTCCCTATGATAACAGTTTTTAAACTCTAATTACCATTATACAAATGATAACACAATATAGTATGTGAGTACATAAGTAAGTACATATGTATGTATGTACATTAGACCGTACAAATTTACAAGCGAACAAAAAAAGTTATTTTTTTAGAAGGAGATTTCGACTTTTTTTTGGGGCCGAACCTGTTCGCCTTATTTAGATTTTACGGGGACACCTATGTACATATGTAGATACATATATACATACACTCGACATTAAAAACTTTTTGTTTTAATAGTTCTGCTAGAATAATCAAAATACTTCTTTAGCAAAAGTTAGAATGGTATTTACGTCAGGGTAGTTTGGTACTGAGATCTGCTGGGTATGTAGCAAAAAAACTGTCTTCTACCCTACTGCAAATGCAAAAGATATGATACAAAATTAAAAAGGCAATCAGTTTCTAAATTGTCCTGCAAAAATACTTTAGACTCAGGAGTGTGCGGCCTTCTTTTTTCTTGTACGGTCTAATCTACACACACGTGTATGTATGTAAGTATGTACAATTACGTGGATTTATCAACCTTTTCGCCGAGATTTTCAAATATTTACACCCTCATTAGCTCCGACAGCGATAAGCACGAGCGCCATCAAAAGTCGGCATAGATCAACAATTGATTAGCAACCGCCCGCCAATCAGCTTTTGGCCAACAAGTCACAAGCCACATAAAAAATGTACATATATATGCCATGTTAGTCGTCTCAGCACCATAACGGCCTATTTAAAGTTCGCTTCAATCAATATCAACAAGCATAACGGCATGCAGACAGAAAACTGATCCAATTGGTGTGCTCACCCAGCCATTATTTATGTCAACGTTGCCTTGCTAAGCTTTGACACAGCTCACGTAGTACTACATATGTACATATGTATATACCCAACCAGTCAAAATATAGAATACTCATGCGTTAGTCGCTTCTTTTGTAACACGCTTCGATGAATTAAGTTCATCGATTTTTTCAATACGATTCATGATTCCAGCTGAAATAGGTCACCAACTTTTTGGTATTTTGCGCTACTGCCATATGGAAGGTATTCTGGAATTCAACTATTTTCTGTTTATACATATTTTCTCACGCAATCTGCTTTCGGGAGCATAAAATACCCAAAACATTAAAAATGCTTTGTCCAATTCAAATGAACTGCATAGTTACTTCACCTAACACAAAATATAAACGTGACTAATACGCGTTTATATGGAATTTCATGTTTTTTTTGCAGAATTTTCGTTAACAGTTGTCGCTCGAAACCAGAAATTGTTGGCAAACACTACATAATATGTACTTATAGCCAACTTGGCTAAAAGCATAGATTCAACTTTACTGTTCTTGATGGCACAATTCATTGTTTCGCCTAATTTGTTGTGAATTTTTTATTTTCTTATTTAGTTTCATTTAGTGCTTGATTCATAAATATTTCTAAGGCCGAAAAGTTTATTTAGTTACTTATGAAAATTTTGCATACATAGATATTGCGGCTTCAAGATTTTGGAGAAGGTTGAGATAGCACACGGAACCTATTTCTTGTAATTATTTACCTAATCCCTTAGACTTACAAAATTGGGACATACAGGGAAGGCAAATGACTGGAGCAGACTCACAATGAGTAGCGTTGCTTGCCAAACTTAAAAGGCAGTTGCCGAGTGCCTTAAGGGAGCCTTGTTGTTGTTCTCTACAACCCTGGCTCTGCTCCTGATGCTCTGCTAAACTTACAAACATTTTACAACTTTATACGTAGGGTGGCCTTAAATGCCACCAGCAGACTTAAAAGAAATTTGTGTTGGTATGATAATGAGTGGGGCGAGGCAGATATATCTGGTGAATGAGTCTTTTCAATGCCCCAGATGGAGTACCCTAAGGCTGAATGCTGGTTAAATCTGGAATCTTTACCGATACATCTAAAACTGACGCTGGGTCAGAATCTGGTTTTATATCGAAGATAATGGCGATGATGAGCTCACTTTGCTCTTGGGAATATGCCCCGGTATTCCAGGCCGAGACGGCGGGCCATTTATGTGCCCTGTTCCGCCCTTGCAAATATTTGGTACGAGGTTTTTGGAAACGATTTTTTGGACAGCCGACAATCTGCTACGATTTCTTCTTAAAAGGTATTGTGAAAACAGTACAATATCTATATACAGGCATGTAGCCAGAGAAAAAAAATTGCCCGCTCAAAAAACAAAAACAGTTCCAAGATTTGTAAACAGCTGATGCACAAATTTAATTATTTATTTAAATATCTGCAACCACAATGCAACTTTTGTGAATTTTTTGCTAAAATATTCACAACGATCAAACTAACCCGCGTCTGCTACTCGGAACTAGGTGAAAACGAAACGGCCAAAACCCACCTAACAGACGATAGGCTACTCGTTCCCATGACAGTCGGGTCTACGTAACCGAAACGGCCCAGATTTACATCTGGCCAAGGACTGTCACTCCAGCAACACTCCCCAAAAAGTTTTTGGGGAATTTGTATGCTGCTACAACAAGAACAACGGTAGGCTACTGCAGCAGGTTCAACTCAAACCTGAGCAAACCAGATGCAGATGTTCCAAATGAGTGTTCGGCATGCGGAGAGGCACCCCACGACTCGAAACATCTTTTCGCATGCCCGGAGAACTCCACACAGTTAACGCTTTGGCCCTGTAGACAGACCCTATATAGGCTG
>NW_023458556.1:18626409-18635468 GCF_013731165.1 Rhagoletis pomonella
ATAATTTTTACCAACCCAATAAACTCTGAATTAGAAAACAACCAACAGGCTGCACGCTTCTTGGGTCTACCGTTAGTTGAGCTTGACGACAACGACTGAATAACTAGCCCATCTCGGCGGGGGTGTTGTAGCCTCTGCAACAACCAGACGATTGCGAGTTAAGTTAATTAGAGATGACCCAAACTTGAGACCTTTAGTAGGTACTTAAATTCCTACTTTCAATAGCATTTATGTATATATGAAATCTTTGTCATCATCACCATTGATAGCCTGTCGCCTGCAGTGATTCCTAATTCAAATTGGTATTGTTTTTGTAGCAACACGTTACAGTCAAGTTGGCTGGTATTTGGAGGCCTCGACACTTACTTATCCTCCTCAATTTCATTTAAAGCGTCCGCTTTTTTTTGAGAACTAGTATATTTTCGTACCTAAATGCAGATATTTTTTCATTTATTCGTGATAAGCACTCCCAATTTGTATAGGCAGAAAAGGCGTTGGTCGTTTGTTGCTCACAAGACAAATCGCCATTGACAAGCTATCAGCACGCTATCAGCTAAGCTATACGTACAGCCGAATTTAGTTAAATACTGCACGCACAAAGAAATTCTAAAGGTGTTTTGCATAAAATAATAGCAGACTGAAATTAATTAAAACATGTATGTTAATATAAAACTAATTCCAATGCCTCTAGCAATCTTATCAGCCTGAAAAGTCCCTTACATTTTAAGCAGATCAATTCATATATATTACCTTCCAGTTATCCTTTACTGCACCCAATGAGTAATTGCCTAGCGAAACTTTGCACTTTTTTGCTTTTTGCACAATTAAAAGACTTCAAATATTTAATGAATTGCTGCTTTCGCTCTACTTTTTTGTGCTACTTGTTTTTTTGTCGCTTTCGCGGCGTTTGCTTTACTTTTTTCCGTTTGCACAAATTTCTTGCTTATCTTTGCACTTGTTCGCGCGTTTGCTTTTTTCTTTTCCACAAATTTAGTTATTAGTTATTTACACTTTTACTACATTAAAAATTAACGACATAGCGTTTTTTGTTTTTTCTTTTTTTTTTTTGATAGCACGGGGACACTCCTTTTTTCTTGTATTTACGATTTTTCCTCTGCCGCAGGATGCGAAATGTGTACAATTTAATATAAAAGCCAATGAAACTGTTTTGGTAAATAGGTAGATTTTTTAATTATTTATCTGCAATTTCTCACACACTTTAACCGCACAACGATGGAATAGAAAATACACAACACTAATTTCCAACAGATTCTGTCAATCAATGACCAACAAACTAGAGATTTAAAAAAATCATCAATGCATCAAAATCATCGAATAAAACCGATCCATCGGATGCTTCCGATATATATCGAATTGATGTATTTTTTCCATCTCATTTTTTGCATCCCATTTTGTATTTGTACCACTGATATTAATTTCTGTGCTTCAGAATGCCAATTCTAAATATATAAAAAAAGATAAAGAGAAATATAAATATAATTGAAGTTTTCTTTGACAAATTGTGCTTTATTATCGATATTTTATTTGAAGCCTTGAATCTTGTTTTCGCTTCACCATTAAATTAGAATTGACCGGCAGATTATATATGTTATTTTGGAATCTGTTATTAAAAAACTATCAAATATTTTCTTACTCGAGAGTAAATAAAACATCGAAATCATCGATGTTTTTATATATTATATCGAAATTCATTGATATATTTTTTTAACTTACATCTCTATGACAAGCATAAAGATTAGAAAGAGTCGAATTGAGTTTTTTTACGAAGCAAATAGAACGGCTGAAAAGAGATCAATAGTATATGAATTAGAAAGAGTAGAATGTGTAATACCGAGACAGCGAAGTATGCATATTGGTGTGTGGTACCAAGTGAATTTTTGGTTATTCGGGTTAAAAATAAAGAAAAGTAATCACATTGCTGTCTGGTCAACACTGAGGTTCCTATTTTACAACGCTTTTATTTGACTCAACTCAACTCAACTCGATAAATCACTGTGTGTAGGCCGCTTAATTACGTGCGAATATAACGGCTTATCCCATGGGATTATCCGTATATCCTACATAAGTAATATGGCGTAATTTTCATTTCCGAAGTTGAAAATAAAAAGGAACAGAAGTTTAGAATAAAATCCTGATTTGATTTTTTACTGAATCCTTTATTTACGAATATGCTATAATTTATTTCGTTTAACTACAAACATGGCATCCGCCATATCCGATTGGTTAGAAGTGCGTTCTTACACCCGATAGGACCGAGGTTCGTTTCCTCATCCGAGCAACATCCCCAAAAGAATATTTTTCGAATATCGGGCGTCCCTCAGCAGGTAATGGAAAGCCGCGGAGTGTTTTTCTGTTAATAAGAGTATTCTCATAAAAGCCATTTACCAATTGGAGTTGGCATAAATTGCAAGTCCCTCCATTTTTGTAATAACATTGAGACACGAGTCATAAATTGGAGAAGCTTGGCTAAACACTCAACAAAACTTTCAGCGCCCAATGTTTTTGTTTACACGAATTTTTGCCCGTTTATCCCAGCGTTGGACATTAAAACTCAACTAGCATTGGAATACCTTAAATAATTTTAAATATATGTACATACATACATACCTTCCTTTATGCGCCATCAGTGCAAAATAGCCGTTTTTTTCTATTCCTTTACTATTCAATGCCTCCAGCTCATTCCGTATATCAAAAAAAACTATTAGCACACTGTACGGGAGGAAGCAAAACATTTGGTGTTCTTGACATTTTCCGAAACTTCATTTCATTTTATTACTTTTTTTCACATTTGCCACAAGGCTTTTGTAAAAATAAAACTTCATCACCTTTATGAGCTCTGAAATTCTTCCGAACATGTGTGAAGCTGTGCTAGAAAGGGCTCGCCTACAAAAGGAAAGCGCTAAGCGGAAATATCAATTATTTAAAATTGAGAATATGACCGTTACATCACCACCAGTACTGAAAGTCTATTATTGGGAATATTTCGACATAGATAAGTAAATATTACATACATATATGGATATAAGCAAATATTTTACTTTTATTATTCCACTTTCCACAGACTCAACATGGAAATTCATAATGATAGCAGTAATTTCCATCATGACATTGTAATGCCAATGCGCCAAATCAATAGTCGCCCGTTGAAAATTGTACTCTGGATACGAAATTTGTCCGACAAAAATATCGATATCCGTTTAAAACGCATTCAACAATGCAATTGTGTTCCTCTGGAAACGCGCGTGGGTTTCAATCAGTTCCGGCAGTTATTTCACTGCCCACACAGGCGTCTTATACACATTCTACAGGAGGCCATACACATGAAGCCAGACGATTTGGTAGCGATGAGGATCGTTTTTTATTATTTTCTGTTGGGCGAGCATACGCTCACATATGTATTCACGTAAGTGACGAAATGAAAAGGCCACTCATAAAATATGTATGTAGATACATATACTTTTTAAAATACAGCTGCTCTGATGATCGCGTTATTACGGTGAATTTTAAACTCAATGTTATCGGTTTCGATCCGAACGCTTGCGTTATGACAAAGGAGCTCATACCAACCAATTTAAGGGAACATCGCCGCTTCGTTCAGCCGATATGGGTACGGAACATAACGGCACAACATTTGAATTTCGTATTTTCAACCCGCGAACGAGGTTTGAAATTATTAAATCCGAACTTAACTGTACCCCGACTGAGTGTATGGCCTTTAATGGTGGAATATAGGCCGAGTGATGTAGAAAATGAGGTTTGGTTAAGATTTTTCATTTTTTTTTACTAAAAACCTGGTACAAAAGTAATGCGAATTTCAGCTCGAGTTCAACTTGAATTATGAAAATACCCGTACAAAATTCACTGTTAAAGCAATGGGTTATCTAAGCAAAATGGACGATGAACCGGAGGTTCCTATTGGGGATTATCAATGTTTAGATTTCCCTTATGTTATTTATCCCAATATGCTTGAATTCGATATACAACGCTTAGAGCAAAGAAGTTTAATGGTCGCAATACATAACTACAACCAAAAATGTGTTGAGTTTCGTTGGCAAAAGTATGTCATAATAAACTAATACAATTCTAAACTCCCAATGACTCCTAATATTTAAAAAAAAATTTATATCTGTATCAGCTACATTATCAGCGACTTATTTGAAGTAACTTTTGAGCCGAAAGTATTTCGTGTTAAGCCACATCATTCCAAACTATGCGTAGTAAATGTACGTGCTTTTGAACGCGCTCTATTCTTTAAGCGCATTCCATTAGCTTTGGAAGTCCATCGCGTTCTCGATAAATCAACGAAAATTGCAAAGGAGCTCTTGGAAGAAGTTGAGTCTATCGATGATCCCAAATGGAAAGAGCCCAGCTATATTGAGCACATATATTTACATCTAAATCTGAAAGTAAATTTTAAACCTGTGGAAAATGTAAACATTACTTGGGATCCATCACCACCAAAATGTGAGCATTTTTCGGTAAAAACATCAAATACAACTATTTTCGAAAAATTATACTGGGAGTATTTATCTGAATCGAATTTTATGCGGCCAACGGCTTCCCAAGATATTAATGATGAGCTCAGTTATGACGACGTTATACGACTGCATTCCGGTCCATTACCCTTTATAAAAACCATAGATATCAACCGCAAGTATGTATGTTATTACTTTGTACATACTATGAAGCTAACAGCAATTTTATTTTCTTGATTTCTTATGCATATTGCAGTGGCATTCTACAAATAATCAGTCAGCTAGTCACCGAATCTCTTCGTGATTTGTCTAAGAATTGGCGCTTCATCCCGGTCGAATATGCTGAAGACCCTCAATAACACACTAAGCTTATCAGTACCGACTACGCAAATTATGCCAATACAGTGATAGCGGTAGCATCGAATCTCGTTGCAAGCATTTTTGATCGGTCAATCTAACAGAAAAAAAATTATATAATTGATGGGAATGTATGTAATTTGTGATTGGGTGAAAATCCGAATACAAAATTGTACCGACCTAAAATTAGCTTTCCTTAAACGTTCTAAATATCGTTCCACGACAACTGAGGGTAGGAAAAATTTGCGGACATCTTTTGGTATCTTATCCATAAGGCTGCGAGCCTAAAAGAATTAAGAACAGATGATATGTTTCCCATTTTTGACATGATATTGCAGAATTCTATATACATTTAAGAAGTTGTACTAACTTTCCTATAGCTTTAAAGCAATATTCCTCAAAAAAAAAAAATAATAATAATAATACACTCCTACCCACTAAGCTTGCCAATTACCTTTTCTAAATGTTGATGGGCTACAGTAGCCACTTCAAAAATACATTCCTCTACGCCTTTATCTTCAGCCTTGTCTCTCATAATACGTTCCTGGCTAACGCCATGTTTTATTAACACTTCCTGCGGTATATTCAATGCTTCGCTGCGTCCTTTGTAAGGTATTGCCCTTAAGAGTGTTGCAATACCTTGTGCTTTGCCCAAATGCGAGACTGCATGATCGACTTGAATGTCCTTAACGCCATTTAATTCAACTAAAAGATGAAAGAGTGATGAGAAAACCTGCTCCGCGTACTCTTCTAATTGTTTTACTGTAATGAATGGCTGATTGCTTGGGCGATCACGTGCCGTGACTAAGCGCTTCAAGTAGATTTTGTTCAGTTTATGTGAGTCCACTGCCTGTCGAATAAGAACAAGAAATAAGAACATTGTTCGGTTTTTATGCTGGAACTACCGTATACCAACATTTTTCAATTCTCTTAAAACTGGATGATCTGCAACGTACGAACCTTCTTTTGAGAAACATTTATCAATGGAATCATACCAAAATTTTAATTTCAATTTAATAATGTTTTCTTCCGACACCTGTAATTACACACAAAGTTTAGTGTTTTAGAAAGTGTCGTCATTACACTACTCACCCTAGCGCCACAATTGGCCACCTCCACATTGAATGCCCGCAGCGCAAAAGCGTAACGTCGTTGATTGCCATTTAGAAGCAGCGTGCACAAATAGTTTTCGTAATCGTTCTTCCTGCAATAATATGACTATATAAATACAATTTTTAATTTATATAACATACGAGCCAGCGTTCTTAGCGCTTCCACCAGTTATAGTACTCACTCCACCAAATTTATGCAATATTGTGCACCAAACATTTCATTTGGCACCTTTTGTGTGTTGTGCGCTGATCGTAATTGTTGTTGCAGGCATTTTTGTAAACTTTTTGTCGTATTATATCCTTTGAAAAAATGCCGCATTTTAATTACTGAAACTTCCAATGTTTTTGTTTACTACCAATTTGAGGTTATGGCATGGCTGTCAATAGAAACAGCTGACTCAGCAGCGATTGGCAACGCTAAAGCAGATGTTGTGAATTAGAACGGAAACGGAAATTCCTTAGTGGAAATGCAAATGAATTGCGCAAACCAAAATTGAAATGGTAGATTATGCAGGGCATTAAATTTTTTTAACGGTTGCTTGCACCTTTTTCAAGTCTTATAACTTTCAGACCAAACCAGGGTGACCAAACGATAGTCATACAATTTTTCCCATTTTTGGGTTTTTAGCGTTCTACACAGATCATTTGCTCTTCAAGTCACAAACCTGAAAAAAGGCACCGACCGCATTACAGTTTGCCGGACATCGCTTTAGCTAGCGGAGATCTGATGAAATGCATTGGATGGTAACCAGTGTTTGTGCTCGCATTAGACTAGCTGCTCATAGTAAATAGTCGCGCCATTCTTCCATTTAAAGGCCTTACATTTTGTTTACTTCAGTGTTCGATTATCACTTCATTTGCATACATAAATGTTTCTTCATAAATATTCAGGTATTTATTTAAAGTCTCAATTTGCATTAATTTAAACTTTATGCCTACCTTGTCACTTACGCCCATTAATTGAATAATTTTTTTTTTACGTAAAATAATAGGTTTATTTATCCCAGCAAAAGGTCAGTACATTTATTATATAAGTACAACAATTTATCACAACAATCTAGCACATTAATTGGTAATTTAGAAATTATTGAGCAACATTGTTACTAATATACATATATACATACATATGTTTTTATGTATATCTAAATATTCTACTGACTACGTATGCACTTATTCTTTGTGCTTCATAGAGTTTGCTTCAAATATTAATGAAATTAAACTTTCTTTGCACTGCAATTTTCAAGTTCCCGGAATACGCCGTTAGTATGTAGGAATGTGCGTACTACGAGTATATGTTTTATGTATGATTATTTTTACAAATCAGATATTATATACATACTCATTCTACATATATGTGTGTATGTATGTATATACGATAGTTTTGGCTATTTTCTTTTGTTTGTTTAATATTTACCTTTTTTACGAAAGTATGGCTCGTTATTTAACAAAAACCATGTAAGTCCGAATTTCAAAATTCCACCAAAGTTTAACATTTTTTAATCAGAATCTTTAGAACAAATTTTGGTATGCGGTTTAAAGCCTTTTAAATTTTATTATAATAACGTTTTGAAGTCTATTAAATTTTGTTACGATCAAGGCACATTAAACAGGTAGTATCAGTAGAGCAAAAACAACATTTGCATGTATTTCGTTGTTGCTTCTGGTATCGAAAGTGTCAAAAACTGTTCTGAATTTTTTCTTCTAAATCAAAGCGTGCCATGTGAAATACAAAAAATTAAAAAAAATTTAAAAATTGAAATTGGAAAAAATAAAAATTGATGCAACTTTCTTTCCTAGTTAATTTGTTTGCTTCTCGAAGCATTGCAAGGCCCAGTAATCAGCGGTTGTGCTGCTGAGTTGGGCGAACGTTCCAAAAGCTGCTATTCAATCGCTTGTTTTGTATGGAAAAAGGTTTCACATGCAAATGGATTTTAGCAATTCAGAATTTTTGTGAGAAAAAATTAAAAATATTTGACATTTTCGAGACCAAATAATTTGAAAATAAATCAAATCAGCTTCTCTACTGATACTACCTGTTCAATGTACCTTGGTTACGATGCTGTGCAAATTTGACGTTTCTACAAAATATCGTTGATATTTGGAAATTTTTTTGTTGACGATGTTACGCATATTTTTCCATACACTGAAAAAAAGAGTCAGCTAAATATATTTCTTTCAACACAAGATTTTGTAACTACATACATACATGTGTTGAGAGAAGCACAGTTAGTTGACGTAAATAAACCTTTTTTTTTTTTTAGTGTACAAAGTATGCTCGACAATATTTTTATATGGTAGAGGCGGAACGATGAATCTGCCTTAAGTCTTAGCTACTACAAACTTGCAAATTCAAAATTTTTTCAAAGAAATCTAATTGAAAAGCTCGAACAAAAGAAAAAGGTCAAATACTTTCGCCACTATATGTACATACATTATGGTGCCCCACAAAAAAACAAAAAATATTGCGGTTTTTTCACCGGATCTATAAAATTTCCGCCAAAATATTTCGGAAAATTAATTAGATTTACGTAAGCTAGAGCGATTTGTAAATGCCTCTAAAAATTTCATTTTTTGATTCCGTTGGAATTTTTTTTAAATACATATGTTTATACAGACCTTTTAAACTTACGAATTTCTATCATCTGACGGCACTCTTTGGAAAAATATGTATTAAGAAAAAAATAACTTTATTTATAAGCAAATCGATTTTTGAAGATATTTTCAAATCGTTCCAGCTGACGTATGAAGATCTGAATATTTTTCCGAAATATTTTGACGGAAGTCTTAAAATATAATACATTTTTTTTTTAGTATTTTAGCTGTATTTTAAAATTTCATTTTCATTAATGCTATCATCATTTCTATAGTGGCTCTCACAAAATTCAGCTATTCGCATGCATGCCTCGTTCATTAAGTCTCCAGGTACAGTTAGAACTATGCGCACAAAATTTGGACAATCAAAACACGAACCCGGCAGACAAAAAACACTTTGCTCATTCACCAATTCCTGTACGAAATGTGTGTCGTTCTTGATGCCAGGGAAATGCTCTACATCTATGCCAATCATCATGTACATGGCGCCCTCTGGCATTAT
>NW_023458556.1:18635568-18638310 GCF_013731165.1 Rhagoletis pomonella
TTACCCGGGCACCCGGGTAATACCCGGGTAACCGGGTACCCGGGTATAATCAGCCCTAGTATAAATGTATATCGATTTACAATTTTCTTATAAATGTAAAAATTAATTAAACTGTTTATTAATTACCTAAGCATGTTTGTAATTGTTTACTTATCTCTAACAGGCGATCCGACGACATTCGGTAACCTACGAGCTTCAGAAGCAACTATCAAGGCCGTACAGCGGTCGCTTGAAAGCGGTGATTACAACGGCTACGCACACTCACTGGGCCACGAAAAAGCGCGTCGTGCCATCGCAAAATACAGCGCTCACCAAAGCATCGAAGAAATAAATTACGAGAATGTTTTAATATGCAGCGGCTGCTCATCGGCGCTGGAGTATTGTATTCTGGCGCTATGCGATAGAGGACAAAATCTACTCGTACCACGTCCTGGCTTTTGCCTGTACAAAACGCTATCCGATGGTTTGGACATAGAGATACGATACTATGATTTGTTGCCAGAACGTCGGTGGGAGGCCGATTTACGTCAGCTGGAGAGCTTAATTGATGATAAGACAGCCGCATTGCTAATAACTAATCCGAGTAATCCTTGTGGCAGCGTGTTTAGTCAGAAGCATCTGGAGGATATGCTAGCTATATGCGAACGACACTATTTGCCGGTTATCGCGGATGAGGTAGGTACTCGTTGATTATGCATGCATGTATGTATGTATGGGAAAACATTTTTGTTGGCATTAACACTGTAACGCGCGTTAAGTTGAGCGGAAATGTTGAGAATATGCAAAACGCTAATTATGATAACAATCAGGTTAACTAGCTTAACTAATCTTTACATTCTTAACTGTCTAAACAGTCGTAACCGATCCTATTGGACTTGTTGAAGCCCTTTGAAATACCGTTTGCTTTTCAATTCTACTAAAAGACATTGAGGCATCATCTCTCATCAAGGGACAAAAATAGTCATAAGCACTTTTTCGGGACCACGAAACCTCGGATGTCTAGAAGATCTAAATAAGGTATCGCACATGTTTAACGTCTACATGTCGAATCTTCCACAGTCACAGATAAGAGGTTCTTTGACCTACGGTTAATAATCCGAAAATCTTAACTGTTACCATTGACATCTTGTTCTCTTTCTCTGCACACAAAAACTGCAATTTTTCAGTAAAGCACAGAGCCCCAACAAGGTTCTCAAATCGGTCAACGGTAGGACTTGAGGCGAAGACAAACAAACGTTGTTGGCAAAATAAGTCCAAGGCCAAGGTGACCAACGGATTCTAAACTATGCGGCTTTTGCTTGGTCACTGAGGAGCTGTATTACGCAGTGGACGAAACTACAGACTTGTCAAAACACCGCACCCCGGACGGTAAAGGAGCACAATTTCATGCTCAGCAAGCAACAAATGCTCGGCTGATAGCGCAGGCAGCATGCGAACAGGCACTTACTGGAAGCAGAGCCACCCTTGTGAAATTATGGACGAAGTCCAGACCTACATATGTATGTCGCAACGATATTCATCGAGAGACAATCACCACCTTCGCAGATGAACCACATTTACGTATCGTGGGCTTACATATATTCAGTTGCTTAAAAAAGTTTTTGCATATTTGAAGGGGACACATTTGTTTTTTATTTTCTGCGGACTCTGGTGAAACTTTCCGGTTAATAATTTTCTACGACATTTTAACCCTCTAGCGACCTCTCAAATGACATTTTATTCAGAATTTACAAAAATGGGGTCAAAACTACACTTGTGAGAGAGCTAATTGGTTAAAAGGTTCTACAAAATTATTCCTAGTGAAGTTTTACTACATAAACCCAAACTAAATATTTCGCTCCGATATGGATTTTGACTCCTTTTTCTATACTTATTTTTAAAACACTCAGGCAAAAAATTGTAACCTTGGTATGGCCATAAAGGCAAAATGTGACCTGAGAATGCAACAAGATTTGGTTGTTTTGCTATATGGGTCTTGGTATTTCATTCTGAGTTGAAATTAATCCCCCCCCCCCTTAAAAAATACTGTTGCATTATCTAATTAGGCGTTTTTAATCAAAGCGCGATTAGTTACCATGTAGTTTTAATAGTAGATAATATCCCAAAAATAAAGTGTCTCTAAAAAAAAAAAACAGAAGACGAGATAAGATGTTCTTTCTCTACTACTTTCAATTTATTACACATCAAAACCGTTGTTAGCGCTTAACACTTGACTTAGATTCTTTCTATGTACATTCTTTACTTTTTAGATTTACGAGCACTTGGTCTTTCCCGGCTCTAAATTCATAGCTATTAGTCGTTTATCCAAAAACGTACCGGTACTCACATGCAGCGGTACTACAAAACGATTCCTTGTACCTGGTTGGCGTATGGGTTGGATAGTGGTACACGATCGTGAAGAACGTTTGCGTGAAGCGATTGCAGGCTTGAAGAGCATGTGCGGTCGCATTTTAGGCTCGAATACAATCGTACAGGGAGCACTACCCGAAATTTTACAGAAGACACCAAAGAGTTTTTTCGATGACGTGATTAATACAATCTATGTAAGTTAAAGGACAAAAAAAAAACAGTATTTAAAAACACATATAATTTCTATATCTCACTCTCACCTGCGTCGCTCTATTTATCTCTCAACTTGCAGGCTAATGCGCGTTTGTCATATCACTTGTTGAAGGCAGTACCCGGTCTTAATCCTATAATGCCAGAGGGCGCCATGTACATGATGATTGGCATAGATGTAGA
>NW_023458556.1:18638410-18648968 GCF_013731165.1 Rhagoletis pomonella
TCTACATCTATGCCAATCATCATGTACATGGCGCCCTCTGGCATTATTGGATTAAGACCGGGTACTGCCTTCAACAAGTGATATGACAAACGCGCATTAGCCTGCAAGTTGAGAGATAAATAGAGCGACGCAGGTGAGAGTGAGATATAGAAATTATACATATGTGTTTTTAAATACTCTTTTCTCATTTCACTTACGTAGATTGTATTAATCACGTCATCGAAGAAACTCTTTGGTGTCTTCTGTAAAATTTCGGGTAGTGCTCCCTGTACGATTGTGTTCGAGCCTAAAATGCGACCGCACATGCTCTTCAAGCCTGCAATCGCTTCACGCAAACGTTCTTCACGATCGTGTACCACTATCCAACCCATACGCCAACCAGGTACAAGGAATCGTTTTGTAGTGCCGCTGCATGTGAGTACCGGTACGTTTTTGGATAAACGACTAATAGCAATGAATTTAGAACCGGGAAAGACCAAGTGTTCGTAAATCTAGAAAGTAAAGAATGTATATAGAAAGAAACTAAGTCAAGTCTTAAGCCCTAACAACAGTGTTGATGTGAACACAGAAAAAAAACAAATATGTATGTCCCCTTGAAATATGCAAAAAAAAATTTTAAGCAACTGAATATAAGCCCGCGTTAAGATGGCGGAAAATTCTTGTTAAGTTTGCTACGATACCATCACTTATACGAGACTTTATAACAGAAACTAGACTGAAATGGGCTTTGCTGACATCCATCGAACCTATTTTAGTCACCAGGTCCAGACTCCTCGTTTCTGCGAAAGGGAGATAATAGTGCTGATACCTAGGTTTACTGAGGATTTGAGGAATAGCAAAGGTTGCATTCCTACCGAAAGCAGCTAATACCACGGCTTTTACTAACGTCATCATCGATGCACTGTTGGAGAATTTGGACGTAGTCGCACGACATCACTGGATTCTAATCTTCTGAATTGCAAGAAGGCAATGGCCGAGTGCGATTCAGCGACCATATCGAGGAAGGCAAACAGAGGCATTTCTCAGGGAGGTGTTCTATTCTTGTACATGTGGACGCTTCGGATCAACAAGATCTTACTCAAGATGAGAGCTAGGGCGACTAGATTAACAGCTCATGCTGATGATCCGAGTCATAACCATCTCTGGTAGATGCCTAAATTCAATGTGTGAAATACTGGAAAGGTCATCTAAAATTATGTACAATTGGACAAAAGAGCTGAGATTTTAAGTAAATCTAGTCAATATGGACTTACCGCTTTGTACAGGTGGTGGAAAGTGGTTCCCATTCAAGCTAGGAAAAATAGTACGCTAAATCGTAATCCGTTTACCAAATATCTATTTAGGTGCTATTATGAACAGTAAATTGAAGTGGAGGTTGAACTTGGAAGAGAGTCAAAAGTTTTGGAAGGATTGGTCGGACAAACCACGACTGCGACTAAAGTTAATAGGATGGTTAGATAACCGGTAAAACTAACTAAGTCTTTGGGCAGGCGCTTTCTTCGCCTCACCGAAATAATTGCAGACCAAGGACTGGTCCTCCACTTTATTGGTAACACTAAGCACAAACTATTTACCTATGTGAGATTTCAAAGATTAACTAAGCTAGTTAAAAGCTCAAACATACGGCAGCGTTAATCCGGATTAACTCGGACTTAATCCGGATTAACTGCATTAAGTCCGAGTTAATCCGGATTAACGCTGCCTTCTGTTTGAGCTTTAACTTCATTGTTATCATAATTAGCGCTATCCATATTCTCAACATTTCCGCTCAACTTAACGCGCGTTACAGTGTTAATGCCAGAACTAAATTTTTCCCATACATACATACATACATATGTATGTACATAATCAACGAGTACCTACCTCATCCGCTATAACCGGCAAATAGTGTCGTTCGCATATAGCTAGCATATCCTCCAGATGCTTCTGACTAAACACGCTGCCACAAGGATTACTCGGATTAGTTATTAGCAATGCGGCTGTCTTATCATCAATTAAGCTCTCCAGCTGACGCAAATCCGCCTCCCACCGACGTTCTGGCAACAAATCATAGTATCGTATCTCTATGTCCAAACCATCGGATAGCGTTTTGTACAGGCAAAAGCCAGGACGTGGTACGAGTAGATTTTGTCCTCTATCGCATAACGCCAGAATGCAATACTCCAGTGCCGATGAGCAGCCGCTGCATATTAAAACATTCTCGTAATTTATTTCTTCGATACTTTGGTGAGCGCTATATTTGGCGATGGCACGACGCGCTTTTTCGTGGCCCAGTGAGTGAGCGTAGCCGTTATAATCACCGCTTTCAAGCGACCGCTGTACGGCTTTGATAGTTGCTTCTGAAGCGCGTAGGTTACCGAATGTCGTCGGATCGCCTGTTAGAGATAAATAAACAATTACAAACATGCTTAGGTAATTAATAAACAGTTTAATTAGTTTTTTTACATTTATAAGAAAATTGTAAATTGATATACATTTATACATATATGTAAATGCACTGTTGCGTCAAACGTCTCTACATTGAAGCCGATCGTAGCTCTAATTACGCAAATGATGATCTTATCAGGCCTTCCAATTTATTACCATTGCAAATTCTCTTGGAAAAATGTATGAAGTACGCAATAAAAGGAAAAAGCACTACTAGTTTCTATATAATATAAGTATTGAATTATAATTATTAAATAATTATTTGCCTTTGTGTGTAACACTATTTGGAGTTTATAGCAATAAAACCTGTTGCCCCATATTAGCAGTATATTAATTTATTCAAGCCATAATCGATGAATTTTACACTGAGATAAAGAAAACCATGTCTTTTATTTTATTTTAATATTTTTCCAAACAAAAACAAACATTATTTGCTGAGTTTGAGCTTCGGCCGTTCTAAGTGAAAGCAAAAAACACACATAATTGGTGCCAAACGGATTAAAATTTAGGATATTTTTTAAGAAAGTTGCCATCTTTTTCAAAAGTTAAAACCAATTAATTAATAAGGTCAATAAAATATTACAACAGCGCAGATGTCAAACGAAATGGGTTCCAAAACGATTTATTTCGAATATATTTTGTAAGGCGGCGGCTGCCAGCTGTTAAAAAGTTAAGATCGATTAACTAATAATTTAAATAAAATACCATATCAATAGGCCGTCAATATTTTGTAAGGGACTGCCACCTGTTGAAAAAATTAAAATCGATTTAATTGACAGATTAAAAGAAATATTTTAATATGGGTATCAAACGAGAGAGGTTTAAGAAAGCTTTATTTAGAAAATATTTTTAAGTGGAGCTGCCACCTGTTTAAAAATTTTAAATCAATTTAATTACCAAGTCAAATAAAACCTTTTAATGTGAGTGTAAAACGAGAGATGTTTTATGAAATTTGGGAACTATTTTTGACGAGAGTTGAAACCAGTTTAGGATCGTGTGTCATACAAAGTATGTAAATTAAGATGGTCCAAATAAAGTAAACGCGGGTAGGATTGTTCTTAAAAAATATACCCACATTTTTTTATTTTGAAATCAAAAAATATTTAGAGGTCGCTCAAAGTTTTGCATGTAGTATTTTATATGGAAAAAAACAACTTTTCGTAGAAGTGGTATAGAGTTCTTGAAAACCGTTATTTTTCGATCGGAAAACTCTGGGTTTTAAAACTAACAATTTTCTTTTGGTGCTCCTATTGAATTTTTTAGGGGTTTTGGTGGTTTTTGGCGGGCTTATAAATTATAGTTACTATGAAAAAATTGTTCAATAAACAATTGGGTATTATTATTACAAATCTCCAGCAGAGAAGCAGATCGAAAAATATTGATTTTTAAGAATTCCACACCATTTCTACGAAGTTATTTTTTCCCATATAAAATATAAATATAAAATATTTTAAATATTAAATATTTTTTTATTTCAAAATAAAAAAATAGGGGTCTATTTTTTCGTTATGGAGCATTCCTAGGGGGTGAGAGCATTAAAGTTCCGATTTTACTTTTTCACATGCATTGGACATATCTACGATAAAATTTTACTAAAGGCAATCCTTCATAAACTCAAAAATAATTAGCAACAAATAATGAAAATAAAATTATTTAAGAATTTTGAGAACTAGTACCATTCTCCGAAACTTTGGAGAAAATCTAACGTCGCGTTTGCAAAAAATTACATTCCAAAATTCAATCGTGATTTCACAAAAGCTGCCGAAAGTAACATAGGACAATTTTTTAGCCAGGTGACGATATGTACATGATTAAAAAACAAAACAAGTTTATACTACATATTTACATACATACACATGTATCGACGTTAAGAAATTTCATTAGCGAAGTACACATCTGCGATTTTTTTTTTACGCAAAAAGGTATCAATTTCTAGAATAAATTTCTCTCTATTGTAACACGAGCTGTTCGCATGACATTTCGCTGGCGATCTGAAAAATATGCCCTACATTTGCATACACAAGCCGTTTGTTGCGAGAATTGTATGTACACATATATCCACCTGGTTTAGAGACGGTATTTATAGGAACCAAACTTGAAATTAACCTGTCCTGCTTCGAGCGCACGGGCACGTGCCCTAGTGGTAAGTTAGTACTATATCCGGCGATAGCATCCCTGTGAGAAATGTTTACTAAACAACTGCGCTAGTACAACGAACTTCTATTTCGTCACTACTTAGATAAATGTGTGTGTCATTAGAAGTATGCTGGTGATCTGGTGGGTAGATATTCATTGTTCTGCAAGAAATTCGATGCTGGTGACTAGCCACCTGATTCTTGTGTAAAATTAACTTCCAAGTCTTACCTTTTAATTTGAAAATACTGTTGGTGATCTTTCGAAAAGTTATTTCTATCCGCCAGAAATTCCGAGCTAAAACGTATCCGAAAGCTAAAGTTACTGAGAATTACGGTTAATTCTTGCCAACAATTAGTAAAGTGATGGAGTCGGCGTTGGACATGTTTCCAACTAGGAAAAACAAAATGGGCTAGTAGTTAACCCTTCTAAAACCGAACTTTTCTTGTTAAGGAGGAAAACAAAAATTGCGGAATTCCTCTTACCAAAGCTAGACGGGACGGGACTAGCCTCCTGAAACTTTCCTAAAAGCGAAATACTTAGGTAATATCCTTGACTCTACGCTTACGTGCAGGCGCAATGCAGAGGAATGAGCAAAAAAATGGTATAGAGGCGTACTATACCTGTAAAAGGACTTTCGGCGAAAACTGGGGTCGGTCACCGCATATCATTCAAGCCAATTCCCAGCTCTCCAGACAAGACGTATAACTGAAAAGAACCGACTGCAGCTCTTAGGAGATATTTCCAGATTAGAATACACGCAGCTAAGCTGGGCGCACCCTGAAAAGACGACTGCAGGAGTTTAATAGACGATGATGAGGTGGAAACCATGCAACACCATCTCTGTCATTTTCCCCCACTAGCAAACCGCACTAGATATTAGAGTAACTGTAAGACTTAGTGTGAAAGACTTTGGAGACTGCAGCCAACCTAACATAACCTAACCCACTGCACTCAAAGAATTAAGAAGTTAAGCTAAGTTTAACTAATCTCCCTTAGGTTATCGTTGTAAATCGAAATAGACTGTATTTGTACATTTACTGAATGGGATTGTCGGCGATACAAAATGATAACATAATGCCGTTTTTACACACAAAAATTTAAAGGTATTTCCTGAATGTCAGTCAACTCCCCGCTGTTAAACTCATTCTAAGTATGCCTTAAGGACACCAATTCCTTTTCTGATCTTTTACTTCTAGGGAACCTGAGTAACCGCCAGAGCTAGCCAGAAATGTGATTCAGTACACGCGTCAAATTCAACAGAAGTACTTAGAAACTCGTTAAATTTTTTCTGCAGGGTATGTGGCGGTACATTCGGATAACATTTAAGAGATAGCATAACGACGCCTAATCAATTGGAAGAAATAGCGGTTTCGTAAGAGGGAGAAGAAAACAAAAAAAAATTATAGGTAATTAAAATTATTGAATAACATTACCTAATTATTGTGAGTATTGAAGCAACTTTTTATGTTAATTAAGAATCAAACAACTATCAAGAACATTTCTAGACATTAGTAAATGCTCACTGTTGTTCTTTGCAGACAGATTGGAAAATTATACCTATGCATACATACATATTTGTACATAAATATATAAATATGCATATAGACCTATGAATATTTATTCCTCTGCCAATTCTGGGTGCTCCTTATTAAAGGTTAAACGATGGAATGTCACGTGTATGTATGTATGCATGTAATATGTATATGTTCATACATATGTGAGAAATTCTTTTTCATATCGGATACCAAATTTGGTGTCACACTTTCGATTGGCTTCAAATTTTTTTTATGGGTTCTGTACATGAAATAAGCTCACGTGCTTGAGGAATTTTTTGTTTTCTTTTTTTTTTCTTCGGAGATATGATCTGTCAAAGTTTGCATTTTTTTCGGGATTCTGACTAATCATGTACTTCTTCAAATCGTTATATCTCGGGTTCTGCTCATCGTAGAGACTACATCTTAACGTCGTTTTAAAGCTAAAGAAACGGGCTTAAAATTTCTATATATATAAGATGGTCAAGATTTTCCTAAAGCTAACTTAACTATTGACATTTGAACTTTTTGAAGTTGATTTACATAGTGAAGACCATTAAATTAGGGATTTAAAATTATACCATCGTAATCCTTGTTTAATTCGCTATAAAAAAAAACGTGGTTAAAAAATTAGCGTTTTTCAAGAACTATTTTTAAAATATTTTTCTTTATGACGAGATGGTTTATTTTGTGAGAATCAACAATTTTTTTTATTTTTATACCCGAGCGCACTTGTTCACAATTACACCTGCTTCCCGTATAACGATAAATTTCAGAAATACGAGAACTCCGCTATTTCAATAACTGACGACGCTAATTTACTCCAAGTTAATAGCTGCAATAATCTCCTAACAATAAATAACTGCTATAGACTTTTAGGAATTGGGCGTAGCACCGCCTACTTTATAACCAAGGGTGTACCTCGGTAACCACTTAGGGCCATTTTCACCATCTCTGGTTAAAACTAATCCCCAGTTAAACATTGTTATCGACGTTACTGACTCCATGCATATAACATTGTGTCGACAACGTCGGTAATTATGTTTAACCAGAGATTAGTGTTTTCACCATCTCTGGAAACGGCCCTTAATCGATTTCTACCTAACTATGTTCAATTATATCATTAAGTCTAACTCTGCATATTATCGAAAACGTTGGAAACTGGGTAAACACCCCTACTTGGCATGCAAAGGTAGTTCAGAGAAAGTTGGAACGACGATATTTGGTAACTGCGCCGGGTATATAAAGTTCGGTTTCGCCCGAACTTATACTTCTTTACTTGTTTTTTCGAAAACTTAATGTTAAGATATATTTGGTAAGGTGTTAAACATCGAGTTTTTGCAAAAAGTAAAATTTTCTTGCGAATTTCGATAGAATACCTATCCAGATATAATATTTGTATGGCAAGATTTTTCTTTAAGGCGACAAACCCCTAGAAATGGGCGTGGCAATTGCAGGACCAAAATTAACCAAACGCGGATTTTAGGATTTCGGCAGAATATCTTTGAAGCGATTCGGAGACATGACATATTTTTTTACGAAATCCGTCCGACTTAAAAAAGAATGGCTCATGTATGAAATCGCACAAAAAAAAAACAAGAATTGATTCCAAAACAAGTCAAGGTGGTGCACCTGCTCACACGTGCTTCCAAATCTAATGGGACAACACCGATCGAGCGAAATTGACCGGTGAATCAACAAAAAATTATGATAAACTAGCAGACCCGGCGAACTTCGTCCCGCCCAAAATTTTTATATATTTTATTGAAACTTTTTGGTCGAACATTTTCACTAACAATTCACGTTTACGATTTCCATTGGCACATTCGTCTGCTAAGATTATGGTTTGGTGGTCATTTGCCGCTTTAAATAACCTAAGGAAAGTGTTATATCCGTGAAGAAGTTCTTGAAATTCTCCAGTTGTGCGGCATTTCATAGCACGGTTATTCGCAAAGCGAAATAAATTTTTTCCTCTTCGTTAAAATCCGTACAACCATTTAGGAGGATTTCACTCACAAACACACCTACA
Organism: Rhagoletis pomonella; assembly: GCF_013731165.1. NCBI lineage: Eukaryota > Metazoa > Arthropoda > Insecta > Diptera > Tephritidae > Rhagoletis > Rhagoletis pomonella. Next base: position 18,646,535 of record NW_023458556.1, read on the forward strand.
GAAGAATTAAAAAATACATTCAAAGATAGCTAAAGGTCGGTACGCTTGCAGGCCTCACACCCCTTTTTCAAATAGCCAAATTGTCTCCATGAGTATGGGCTTGATTTCAACTACATACATATCTCCATACGAAGTTCCAGTACTGTACCATAAATACTTTCAGAGATATGCAGTATAAGAATTCGATTTATATGGGAGGTGCCACGCCCCCCTTTCCAACAGCTGCCCTCTTTCTTCATGAGTATGCGATTGATTTCGTATATCTCCATACCAAGTTCCCGAACTCTACCATGAACACTTCCAAAGATAGGCAGTATGTAAAATTAGGTTTGTATGTACCAGAATGAGGGTATTTTTATGTTTTATAATGACCAGGGAACGGATTTTATGGAAATTGCTTTTTTTCTACTAAAGGGATAGAGTATATTTGATTAAGAATGTCCACAAGTTAGCTTTCCCTGATTCCATATATAGTTATTTGATGTTGCCTTTTTTAAGATATTTGCCTTTTCTACCTTTAATTGTAAAGGGCAAGAAAAAAGTCCTTATTCCAGATAGTTTAAAAGTTTTAAACGTGCCACTTGTGTATCAACTCACGTCGAGCGCACGCCTAGTACACTCAAGGCTTTTCTTCGCGACAATCGAATGAAAATGCTGCCAGAAAACTTCAAAATGCATCTTGTGGTTCAATGTTACTACAACTATCGAGATTAAAGTTTTTTGAGTTAAAAACTCAAACGATGAAAATAGTCAAAGATTCTAAGTACAAACTTTTCATATAATGAAATTAGTTTATAGCTTTTCTCTTTTCACTTGTAAAATAAACATTTCTAAAATAAAATTTTTTGATTATTTTTCGGTTTTTGTCTTTCTTTAGAGCCTTCTTTTGCCTTTTTTGCGATGTCTAGTGTCTTTTCCTGCCTTTTCCGTCATTTAATTTTGCCTTTTCTAGCCTATTTCGTTATTTTATTTTGTCTTTTTTATATGTTTTATGGTCGACGGGATCGGTTTGAAACCAGTCTAATTTGAAGATTGCATGCGGGTTTCAGGTTGAATTTATAAGACGCTGAATATGTACACTTTTTGTGCCTATAGAAAAACAGTTGAATTGGTGTGCTATAGTTACGAAACGTACTATACATATGTACATATATGTAGTTTGAGCTTTGAGTGCGAACTTGAGCACCGTGCCTTTGCGCTGATTGGCCGAATAATGAAGGTGTGTGAGTTATGTTTTCCGTCACATCAAAACTCATACACATGCGTAGGTATGTATGTACAAGAATATTTATAAAATTTAACAGCACTTGCATACATGCAACATCAAAAAAGTGAATAGGATGCGAAGATAAACGTGGTTACGCATACAAATACACACATACGAACATTCTTGTCCTGAAGTTATTCATCAGTTTATGGGATGAGCAAGGAGCAGGTAGAGAATATCTTTTTAGAGCAGTATCAACTTTCATAATTTTCGTCGTCTCATATGTACATACATACTACATATCAACCCTAACCGCCAAAGAAACATTAGCGAGATTTTTTCAGTTTTTTTTTATGCAAAAATGCTCCTAGAGCATCTAGCTAGACACATTTCTGCTAAAAAAAAAACATATTTTGAAAAATGTCGCTTAAGTTTTTTTGGCGGTTATAGCTGAATACATATCGAGCCCTAACCGCCAAAATAACGTAAGCGACATTTTCTTCAAAATTTTATTTTTGATGCACAAAATATTCCTAGAGCATCTGATGCATTTCTGCATCAAAAATAAAATTTCGAAAAAAATGTCGCTTACGTTATTTTGGCGGTTAAGGCTCGATATGTATGTGCGTTCAATAGACCATGCATTATGGATCAACAATTTAACGGTCCTACGAATACTTACATATGAATTTACATATATGTATGTACATTAACTTGCAGTTATGGATGATCACCTCACGTAACTTCTGCGTAATATGATATCTACGTTATTAACATACTTGTCCATCGCACTAATGCGCTTTTGATTAGTTTAACGTATTAAAAATGTCTCGGATTCTAGCCGGGTGTCGCAAAGCGGGGAATTTGTAAATGTGAATGTACTTGTAAGCAAACCCTGAAAATTTCAAGCCAATTTGAGTAACTTACATATGTATTTTTGTTTAATTCATGCGGAAAGAAAAGAAAGCGAGTTGAGATAAACGTGGTAAAAATCTCCATGCCATGCAATTTTCGATACGACTCGACTCTCGAAAAACGACGGGAGAGACAAACACAGAGACAAAGATATATACAAAGACAAAAGTAATGTTAACTTATAAGGACAACGACAGAGTTAAGGACAAAGACAAAGGCAAAGACACAGTCAACGACAACGACAAAGACAAAGATAAAAATACATAAAAAAAATTAAGATTCAGATTAGGGAGAAAATGCAGATGATGACAA
>NW_023458556.1:18649068-18657918 GCF_013731165.1 Rhagoletis pomonella
GGTACCCGGGTAATTACCATACTGCCCGGGTACCCGGTCTACCCGGGCTACCCGGGTAATTCAATACCCGGGTAGGGCTTCACCCGCTACCCGGGTACCCGGGTAGCTCATTACCCGGGTGAAATCATCAGCCCTAATTTATACATATATGTAAATGCACTGTTGCGTCAAACGTCTCTACATTGAAGCCGATCGTAGCTCTAATTACGCAAATGATGATCTTATCAGGCCTTCCAATTTATTACCATTGCAAATTCCCTTGGAAAAATGTACGAAGTATGAATTTACATATGTATATATGTATGTATGTATACGCAATAATGGGAAAGGCTCTACTAGTTTCTATAAAATATAAGTATTTAATTATAATTATTAAATTATTATTAAATAATTATTTGCCTTTGCGTGCAAACATTTTAAAGCGTAACACTATTTGGAGTTTATGGCAATAGAACCTGTTGCCCCATATTAGCAGTGTATTAATTTATTCAAGCCATAATCGATGAATTTTAAACCGAGATAAAGACAAACCACGTCTTTTATTTTATTTTGATATTTTTTTCAAACAAAAACACACATTGTTTGCTGGGTTTGTGCTGCTTCGGCCGTTCTAAGTGAAAGCAAAAAACACACATAACTGGCGCCAAACGGATTAAAATTTTGGATATTTTTTAAGAAAGTTGCCATCTTTTTCAAAAGTTAAAATCAATTAATTAATAAGGTCAATAAAATATTACAACAGCGCAGATGTCAAACGAAATGGGTTCCAAAACGTTTTTTTTCGAATATATTTTGTAAGGGGGCGGCTGCCAGCTGTTAAAAAAGTTAAGATCGATTAACTAATAATTTAAATAAAATACCATATCAATAGGCCGTCAATATTTTGTAAGGGGCTGCCACCTGTTGAAAAAATTTAAATCGATTTAATTGACAGATTAAAAGAAATATTTTAATATGGGTATCAAACGAGAGAGGTTTAAGAAAGCTTTATTTAGAAAATAATTTTAAATGAAGCTGCCAGCTGTTTAAAAATTTTAACGCAATTTGATTAACAAGTTAAATAAAACCTTTTAATGTGGGTTTCAAACGAGAGATGTTTTACGAAATTTGGAAACTATTTTTGACGAGAGTTGCCACCAGTTTAGGATTGTATGTCATGCAAAGTATATACAATAGGGTGGTCCAAATAAAGTAAAGGTGGTATTTTAATGCTCTCACCGCCTAGGATTGTTCTAAAAAATATACCCACATTTTTTTATTTTGAAATCAAAAAATATTTAGAGGTCGCTCAAAGTTTTCCATGTAGTGTTTTATATGGAAAAAAAAAACTTTTCGTAGAAATGGTATAGAGTTCTTGAAAGCCATTATTTTTCGATCGGAAAACTCTGGTTCTTCCAGGAGACTTCCAATAATAATACCCAATTGTTTATTTAACCATTTTCTAAAACTAAAAATTTTCTTTTCGTGCCCCTATTGCATTTTTTAAAGGTTTTTGGTGGATTTTGGCGGGCTTATAAATTATAGTTACTATGAAAAAATTGTTCAATAAACAATTGGGTATTATTATTGGAAATCTCCAGCAGAGAAGCAGAGTTTTCCGATTGAAAAATATTGATTTTTAAGAATTCCACACCATTTCTACGAAGTTATTTTTTCCCATATAAAATACATGGAAAACTTTGAGCGCTCTGAGAGACGTCTAAATATTTTTTTATTTCAAAATAAAAAATAGGGGTTTTTTTCGATATAGGTGGTGAGAGCATTAAAATTCCGACTTGACTTTTTCACATGAATTGTACATATCTACGATAAAATTTTACTAAAGGCAATCCTTCATAAACTCAAAAATAATTAACAACAAATAATAAAAAATCATTTAAGAATTTCGTGAACTAGTACCATTCTCCGAAACTTTTAGAGAAAATCTGCCGTCGCGTTTTCGAAAAATTACATTCCAAAGTTCAATCGTGATTTCACAAAAGCTGCCGAAAGTAACATAGGACAATTTTTTAGCCAGGCGACAATATGTACATGATTAAAAAACAAAACAAGTTTATACTACATATTTACATACATACACATGTATCAACGTTAAGAAATTTCATTAGCGAAGTACATATCTGCGATTTTTTTTAACGCAAAAAGCTATCAATTTCTTGTTTGATAGACATAGAATAAATTTCTCTCTATTGTAACACGAGCTGTTCGCATGACATTTCGCTGGCGATCTGAAAAATATGCCCTACATTTGCATACACAAGCTGTTTGTTGCGAGAATGGTATGTACACATATATCCACCTGGTTTAGAGACGGTATTTATAGGAACCAAACTTGAAATTAACCTGTCCTGCTTCAAGCGCACGGGCACGTGCCCTAGTGGTAAGTTAGTACTATATCCGGCGATAGCTTCCCTGTGAGAAATGTTTACTAAACAACTGCGCTAGTACAACGAACTTCTATTTCGTCACTACTTAGATAAATGTGTATATTTCATTAGAAGGATGCTGGTTATCTGGTGGGTAGATATTCATTGTTCTGCAAGAAAATCGATGCTGGTGCCTAGCCACCTGATTCTTGTGTAAAGTTAACTTCTAAGTCTTACCTTTTCATTTGAAAATACTATTGGTGATCTTTCGAAAAGTTATTTCTATCCGCCAGAAATTCCCAGCTAAAACGTATCCGGAAGCTAAAGTTACTGAGAAGTTAGCGAGCTTATAGGAACTATGGAATGGTCTGGGAGTGAACACGAAACTTGGTCAGTCAGACCCTGAAAGGTAAGTATGCATACACACGGCTATTTGTGTGCAGTTTAAGAACGATCTTATGGAAAGTCTTAATAGGAATCATCTAAATATCAGAAGATTTTAATGGGAATGGTCTTTAAAATTGTTAAAATCTCCTCTGGACATCACGGTACGTCCTAATCTGAGTTGCCCGAGGAAACCTTTTAACAACTTGATTGGATCTTAGACCAATTAGTCTCTCATCGTTCATACTAAAAACACTTGAAAGACTTAATCATAAGGACAATTGACATAGTGCAGCATGCTTAATGTAAGGAGAGATCGCTCGATGGCGCTCTCCACGAAATGGTCAATACTGATATTGAACGGTCACTGGAATACAGGGAATGAGCCCTGGGTAGGCATGGCATACAGCAGTATATAGTGGGGTGGATCGATTATATGCTGAAAAGCAGCGTAATCAACGCAGCGGTAGGCACAGGGTCCGTGGAGTTGCCCACGTTGATGACTTGGTTATACTAATTTACGGTTAATTCTTGCCAACAATTAGTAAAGTGATGGAGCCGGCGTTGGACATATTTCCGACTATGAAAAAACAAAATGGGCTAGTAGTTAACCCTTCTAAAACCGAACTTGTCTTGTTTAGGAGGAAAACAAAAATTGCGGAATTCCTCTTACCAAAGCTAGACGGGACGGGACTAGCCTCCTGAATATTTCCTCTAAGGTGAAATACTTAGGTAATATCCTTGCCTCTAAACTTACGTGCAAGCGCAATGCAGAGGAATGAGCAAAAAAAGGGTATGGAGGCGTACTATACCTGTAAAAGGACTTTCGGGGAAAACTGGGGTCGTCACCGCATATCATTCAAGCCAATTCCCAGTTCTCCAGACAAGACGCAGGTATAACTGAAAAGAACAGACTGCAATTGTTAGGAGATATTTCCTGATTAGAATACACGCAACTAGGTTGGGTGCACCCTGAAAAGACGACTGCAGGAGTTTCATAGACAAGGATGAGGTGGAAACCATACAACACCATCTCTGTCCCCACTCGATGTTCCCCCACTAGCAAACCGGAGAGCAAACAGTCATTGCAGTTATGTACTTCGTCGATTATTTTGATGACCTCATAGCACTAGATATTAGAGTAACTGTAAACCTTAGTGTGAAAGACTTTGGAGACTGCAGCCAACCTAACATAACCTAAGCCACGGTACTCAAAGAATTAAGAAGTTAAGCTAATTTTAACTAATCTCCCTTAGGTTATCGTTGTAAATCGAAATAGACTGTATTTGTACATTTACTGAATTGTCGGCGATACAAAATGATAACATAATGCCGTTTTTATAAATTTTTTTCTGCAGGGTATGTGGCGTAGTGATTGGTAATATTTAAGAGATAGCATAACGACGCCTAATCAATGGAATAGCGGTTTCGTAAGAGGGAGAAGAAAACAACAAAAATTATAGGTAATTAAAATTATTGAATAATATTAACTAAGTATTCTGAGTACTGAAGCAACTTTTTATGTTAATTAAGAATGAAACAACTATCAAGAACATTTCTAGATTTTAGTGAATACTCACTGTTGTTCTTTGCAGACAGATTGGAAAGTTATAGCTATGCATACATACATATGTATATATTTGTACATAAATATATTTATGCATATAGACCTATGAATATTTATTCCTCTGCCAATTCTGGGTGCTCCTTATTAAAGGCTAAACGATGGAATGTCACGTGTATGTATGTATGCATGTAATATGTATATGTTCATACATATGTGAGAAATTCTTTTTCATATCGGATACCAAATTTGGTGTCACACTTTCGATTGGCTTCAAATTTTTTTTTATGGGTTCTGTACATGAAATAAGCACACGTGATCGAGGAATTTTTTGTTTTCTTTTTTTTCTTCGGAAATATGATCTATCAAAGTTTGCATTTTTTCGGGATTCTGACTAATCATGTACTTCTTCAAATCGTTATATCTCGGGTTCTGCTCATCGTAGAGACTACATCTTAACGTCGTTTTAAAGCTAAAGAAACGGGCTTAAAATTTCAATATATATAAGATGGTCAAGATTTTCCTAAAGCTAACTTAGCTATTAACAGTTGAACTTTTTGAAGTTGATTTACACAGTGAAGACCATTAAATTAGGGATTTAGAATTATATCAACGTAATCCTTGTTTAATTCTCAATAAAAAACGTGGTTAAAAAAATTTGCGTTTTTCGAGAACCATTTTTAAAATATTTTTCTTTATGACGAGATATTTTATTTTGTGAGAATCAACAATTTTTTGTAATTTTTATACCCGTTCGCACTTGTGCACAATTACACCTGCTTCCCGTATAACGATAAATTTCAGAAATACGAGAACTCCGCTATTTCAATAACCGAGGACGCTAATTTACTCCAAGTTAATAGTTACAACAGTCTCCATCTCTGGTTAACACTAATCCCCAGTTAAACATTGTTACCGACGTTACTGACTCCATGTGTAGACAACGTTTGAAACCGGGTAAACACTCCTACTTGGCATGCAAAGGTAGTTCAGAGAAAGTTGGAACGACGATATTTGATAACTACGCCGGGTATATAAAGTTCGGTTTCGCCCGAACTTATACTTCTTTAGTTGTTTTTTCGAAAACTTAATGTTTAGATATATTTGGTAAGGTGTTAAACATCGGGTTTTTGCAAAAAGTAAAATTTTATTGCGGATATCGATAGAATACCTATCCAGATATAATATTTGTATGGCAAGATCTTTCTTTAAGGCGAAAAACCCCTAGAAATGGGCGTGGCAATTGCAGGACCAAAATTAACAAAACGCAGATTTTATTGCGGATTTCGACAGAGTATCGCTTCGTTAACACCATTTGTTCCACAACTTTGAAGCAAATCGGAGGCATTACATATTTTTTGACGAAATCCGTCCGACTTAAAAAAGAATGGCTCATGTATGAAATCGCACCAAAAAAACAAAACAAAAACAAGAATTGATTCCAAAACAAGTCAAGGTGGTGCACCTGCTCACACGTGCTTCCAAATCTATCGATCGAGCAAAATTAGCCGGTGAATCAACAAAAATTTTTAATAAATAAGGTACGTTTCATAGCTATAGCACACCAGCTTATTTGATCTTGGATCGCTAAGAAAAAGAAATACGAACTAAGCACCTTATAAATCCAAACTGAAAACCAAATCCCTCTTCTAGTCATACTATTTTCAAACAGTTATCGTCCACATTAAAATAATGCCGTTATAAAACATAATGATACCCCCTTGCGGTGCAGTAATTTTTGTTCCATAACTATAGCTTATATGCGCTTTAACTATAAAGTAACTAACTTGAATAAGATGGATAAGCAACAAGAGTTAACGGGGTGTCCTTAACTCAATGCTGGCTTTGTGATGCGGGTACGATTCCTGCTGAAGTCTAGAGAAAAAATTCTTATGAGGAGATGTAGTGAAATAGCAGCTATAACTTCTAACGTTTAAACTTAGTTATATATTCTAGTTTTCCTAACAAACAAATAGTGATTCAAAACCAAATAACATTGTTAAAAAAATGTCCCGTTATTTTGCTGTATATGGTATTATAGGAACTATGAAATGCTGGAAGTCGTGTCGTAAATATTTTTGTTTTGAACGTCGAGGATATAGCCCTAAAAGGCCAAAATAGTACCAAAGTTTGAAAATTCGGACCTAATTTTCATTTATTTTGCAGCTGCGCAGAACCTGAAAGTACCCGGTTAGTACAGTTAGGAGAGATTAAATAGACGATAAGCTAATTTTCTGTCAAAAATTAAAATTAAGTCCTTCATTTATAAAAGATCAAAAAATTTGCGAAAAAGCGTTTTAACAGATTAAAAGTAATGGTTTGATTCCTTTCACATTCATTACTTTTTTGCTAGTTAGATTAAATTTTTTGGTATGTTGCGTTTCATTAATTGTGGGTTTGTTTCTTGTTTTAGGCATCAGAAGTACGCTATTTTGGACACTTTAATGTTCACAACAGCTCACAATGGTTTGAAAATTATAGCCGAAGTTTTAAAGTTTTTAAATTTTACTGCTATGAATTTGATGGTTTGGTTCCTAACTCTCCATTTATGTCGTATTCTTTTAGATTCTATAGAAATTTGACTTTTGATATTACTTTCTTCCAAATATTTTAGTTTCGAAACTGATTATATTTACATGCATATATTCATTTAATGTGCAATTGTGCTATAGCTATGAAACGAAAGTTACGGTACCAGAATGAGGGCATTTTTATGTTTTATAATGACCAGGGAACGGATTTTATGGAAATTGCCTTTTTTCTGCTAAATGGGTAGAGTATATTTGATTAAGAATGTCCACGAGTTAGCTTTCCCTGATTCCATATATACTTATTTGATGTTGCCTTTTTTAAGATATTTGCCTTTTCTACCTTTAATTGTAAAGGGCAAGGAAAAAGTCCTTATTCCAGATAGTATAAAAGTTTCAAACGTTCCATATTTAAATTGGGCGCCACTTATGTATCAACTCAAGTCGAGCGCGCGCTTAGTACATTCAATGTTAAAGTTTTGTGAGTTAAAAACTCAAAAGGAGAAAATAGTCAAAGATTCTGAGTACAAACTTTTCATATAACGAAACTAGCTTTTCTCTTTTCACTTGTAAAATAACCATTTCTAAAATAAATGTATTTCTTGATTATTTTTCGGTTTTTGTTTTTTAGTGCCTTCTTTTGCCTTTTTTGCGATGTCTAGTGGCTTTTCCCGCCTATTTCGTCATTTAATTTTGCTTTTTCTAGCCTATTTCGTTATTTTATTTTGCCTTTTTTTATATGTTTTTAGGTCGATGGGATCGGTTTGAAAACAGTCTAATTTGAAGATTGCATGCGGGTTTCAGGTTGAATTTATAAGAAGCTGAATATGTAGACTTTTTGTGCAGATAGAAAAACAGTTTAATTGGTGTGCTATAGTTACGAAACGTACTATACATACATATATGTAGTTTGAGTTTTGAGTGCGAACTTGAGCACCGTGCCTTTGCGCTGATTGGCCGAATAATGAAGGTGTGTGAGTTATGTTTTCCGTCACATCAAAACTCATACACATGCGTAGGTATGTACAAGAATATTTATAAAATTTAACAGCACTTGCATACATGCAACATCAAAAAAGTGAATAGGATGCGAAGATAAACGTGGTTACGCATACAAATACACACATACGAACATTCTTGTCCTGAAGTTATTTATCAGTTTATGGGATGAGCAAGGAGGAGGTAGAGAACATCTTTTTAGAGCAGTATCAACTTTCATATCAACCCTAACCGCCAAAGAAACATTAGCAATTTTTTTTTTTATGCAAAAATGCTGCTAAGAGCATCTAGCAGACACATTTCTGCTCAAAAAAAAAAAATAATATCTTGAAAAATGTCGCTTAAGTTTTTTTTTGGCGGTTAGAGTTGAATACATATTATGTGCGTTCAATAGACCATGCATTATGGATCAACAATTTAACGGTCCTACGAATACTTACATATGTATTTACATATATGTACATATGTACATTAACTTGCAGTTATGGATGATCACCTCACGTAACTTGTGCGTAATATGATATCTACGTTATTAACATACTTGTCTATCGCACTAATGCGCTGCTGATTAGTTTAACGTATTAAAAATGTCTCGGATTCTAGCCGGGTGTCGCAAAGCGGGGAATTTGTAAATGTGAATGTACTTGTCAGCAAACCCTGAAAATTTCAAGCCAATTTGAGTAACTTACATATGTATGTATTTTTTTTGAATTCATGCAGACAGAAAAGCGAGTTGATATAAACATGGTAAAAATCTCCATGCCATGAAATTTTCGATACGACTCGACTCTCGAAAAACGACGGGAGAGACAAATACAGAGACAAGAGACAAAGATATATACAAAGGCAAAAGTAATGTTAACTTATAAGGACAACGACAGAGTTAAGGACAAAGACAAAGGCAAAGACAAAGGCAAAGACACAGTCAACGACAACGACAAAGACAAAGATAAAAATACATAAAAAAAAATTAAGATTCAGATTAGGGAGAAAATGCAGATGATGACAA
>NW_023458556.1:18658018-18662379 GCF_013731165.1 Rhagoletis pomonella
AAAAAAAATTAAGATTCAGATTAGGGAGAAAATGCAGATGATGACAAAGATAGTAAAGATGAAGATACAGATGAAACTAAAAAAGAAGATGAAGACGAAGATAAGAGATGAAAATGGAAATTGAAGATGAAAGTAAAGTGAAGACACGAGATGTAGATGAAGATGAATATGATGTAGCTGACGATGATACGTACTGAAGATAAACATAAAGACGAATTTGAAAAGAAAAATGAGGGGAAAGAGAAACATGGAGATAAAGATAGAAAAGAAGATAAAAAAAAGGATAAAGATGAAGATTAGGATTAAGATTAAGATAAAGACTAAAATTACGATTTAGATTAAGGCGAAGAGAAAGACAACGACAAACGGGTCTACGTAAACGAAACGACCCAGTTTATATCTGGCCAAGGACCGTCACTACACACACAAATCACATCACAGATTTCAAGAGAGATGGACAGATGGAGACTGTAGGTTGGAGTTTATTATTATTAGAGGGTAGAGTACAACGCTCGGTGTTTGCGTTGCACCCATCCCGGCTCGTTCTACATTTGAGAGAGGAATTCCCGTATCAGGGGATGGTGGGAGTGATCGCAATGGCTGTGAGCCTTCGTTTGGGGACTTTGGATTAGGGAGGATTCGCTGCTCAAGTTAGCCACAAAAGATTATTAAGCGTTACCACAAGGCAATTGTCGCACGGTATTCCAAACTTAGTACAACCAAGCCGTCAAGGGTTGCCGTCATCCTATAGCATTACAATTTTATAATAAATATGCCAAAAGAAAAAAAACTTTTGAAGGTGCTTTTCGATTTTGAACCGAGAACGCTTTTTCGAAGGTAAAATTAAGCGCTGGTTATGCTTACTTTGCAGCACAGGGCATAGACAAGCTGCGCATGTGAAGCACGGGTGTAATTAATTATACTCCTCATAGAGTGCATAATCTCTCAGAATCCGGCTTTTCAGTGTAATCATTTAGCCTGCTGCAGTACTCCTGGATTTAGCTAGGAAGATGTAAGCGAAGAAGGCTCATAGCCTAAATGAAGTCAACACTAAACCTAACCTAACCTAGTCGCAACTAATTTTATAATCGACTTTATTAATTATATTGGAGCATATGTATGTATTCGAACGACCTCACGGCTGATTATCGAGTTTTTCCGAGCTGTGGGAATTTTTTGAGTTGCCGCTTATCCGTAAAATTTCGCCTTAAAAAAATAAAATACAAACATTATCGATGGATACGCGGTACCGTCTCTGGTATAATTTTCCGAAATTGCAAACTCCTATTTCGAATCTTAAATAGAATTTCATTAGAAATTATTTTATACTGATCTTTACTACAATTTTCATGACACTGAGAAGAAAACACGAATGACACAGAATTGATTTTGAGTACTCACCTATTGTTAATGGTATCATCGGCTTTTCGGGATTCGGCTTGATCTGTAGTGATTCCACAATGGCGCGAATGCGATTATGTGAGAGGGAGGAGATTTTTGAAGCTTTGATATTCCAACCCTTCCGTACATTTTGCTTTAATTTGAGGTCACCGTTGTTGTTGTGGACTTTGATTAAGGTATCGTTATCACTTTTAGTCAACGAAATATTATCCTCTAAACCACTTGACGGCATTATCACACACAAAGGTATGGACAAATGCAAATATATTTATTATTTTAAATGAAGGTTTTAGTTAATTTTTTCACAAAACATGAAATTATTGCCGTTTTTTTTATTGAAAAATACTTTTCCCATACAGTTCCAACCAAGAAAAATGTTGTTTCACACTTTAGAAGCGGTTTTTGTAAGCTTCATAATTATTGTACTCACAATTAGTTCACAAATTTATTTAAATATATGTATATATATTCTTTTAATGCAGCAATTAAGTATTACATTTTTTTAGTCCTTGCACATCAACTAAAGTTCTCTGTGAGACTGTCACAGTCGCAATTCTGTTATATAACACATTTGAGGGGACTTGTATTTTATCTGTTGCTTACGATTATCATATTCATAAATTGCATCGGAATACAACTGTATGCAAAAAAAAAAAAAAATCTGCGCTAAGCTGCCCTTACTGTTGTGGCTTTCTCGCTATTGCTTCTAACTGATCAACAGTTAGTTGTTAGTTAAATTCTAGCCTGAATTAAACTGATCTACTTGTTTGGTTAGGTTGTGCTTTTAAAGGAAAATATTAAAATAAATACAAATTAAAATATCTACTTTTGTTGTTGTAGAGGCACCACCAATCAAGCGTTTGTGTGCATGTACACATACAAACGTATTTACACCTGTGCTGCTCGTTAAGCAGGCTACAATAATAACACCATAATTCTGTTGACACATTCACACCATCCCCACCAACACAAACAAAAATCCAGCCACCAACTTAGCGGCCCACAGCACAGTGATTTGAAACTGGAGTTTAGTGTTCATAATTCTCCATAGCCTTGATTTTTAAAAAAATTTTATATTTTTTTTAGTGAAAGCCTTTATAATTTACAAGAGACCTGTTGAACCCGATTTTTGAATCGTGCTTCACTGCACCTTAAAAGTATCTTTGTGCTGTTACTCCCCCTCAAAACTCCATTCATAAAAAATCATATTTAGTAGATTTGAAGAGCTATATGAAGTGAAGTGATTGCATGATTTTCGATTTTTTTTTTGCTTTATCTTTTAGGAATAAGTGGGCTAGTTAATATACTTTCGAAGGTATTCAATCCTGGAAATTTAATTTATACACTTATAACTCGATTCTACATATCGTACACTTTCTTCAAAGGTGTATTAATTCAGTATTTACTATCGCTACAAAAATATTTTCGGCTGTAAACTTTCTCATACCATTTTAGTTTGATACTCTATTGTAATATTTCATTTATTTTATTAATTTAATAAGTGAATAAATATTTTCCAGCAAGTGGCAACCCTCCTCAAAAATATTTTTGGCAGTAAACTTTCCTAAACCTCGGTAGTTTGATACCCATATTGCCATATTTAATTTATCTTATCAATTAAATCAAATTAAAATTTTAAAACACAAAAATATTTTTGACTGTATAAAAAAAAATTAAATCCACACGAGCTCTTAGCCTCTTGAAACTTGCATTTTATGATACTAAAATTAAAGAGCTATAATATTGCATACTTTAAATTTGTTTAACAATTCAAAACACAAATTTTAATTTTCTTAAAAAATTCTTTTAGGCTCAACAGGTCTCTTGTAAATTTTATAGGCTTTCATAAAAAAAAATCAAATTGGTTGCAAAATTAAGGCTCTGGAGGATTATGAACAGTAAATTCCAATTTCAAACCACTGTGCAACAGCCAAGTTGGTCGTCAGTCAGCCAAACAACAAACCAATCGGCCAGTAAGCCGGACTTCTCATATGGCTGATTAAAATACTCGTCCGTTACATGTTATTGTAGCGCCGCATTTTCAAAATATGCCAATATTTACTCGCATTTTGTTATCGTACAAGTATTTGAATATGCATATTTGCAAAAATATCGCTTAACATTCGTATTAAGTTCAGATCGAACAGAATGAAGCGCCGATCATCGTGTGTACGCGTACGATCGTTACCGATGCCATCCATTCGAATATGTAAACTGCAAAATCACGCTGTTTTAAAACCAGACGAAGTCGAATTTTAAAAAAGTTAATAAGAAATAACTATGCTCTCCATTTCTACATGAGAACTTCGTTTTTCTGCGTCGATAAACTGAATCATGCGCAGCGTTCGTCTTCGTTAAACGCCCCACCCGTGCCGCTACTCTTATTTCCTGATAAAACATTCGCGCCGCATTCCCGCCTGTCAGCATTTCAAGCCTATTCGCACTCAGGCCACTCTTTTCGTCTTTCTAAAAATACGTCTCTCTTTCCTCCCTTTTTACCGGCCGGCATCGCTCAAAATTTCGCGCGCGCGTCAGGGCAGCTTGGAATGATGCGTATTTCTCTAAAATTTAGTGTAAGCACATAAGTAATGTACATGTGTAACAAACATTGCCGGTTTCATTACACGCTTGAAATTTTATAATTCTTCATCCATTGGTAATAATGGTAATAAAATAATGTTTAGTTATTAATTTGTAAATATTTTTAATTGTAAACCAATTTAGTTAGACAAATATTGAAATCAATGTTACAAGTAATACCGTTATTACGTACTAATACAGCTAAGTTTATGTTTGTTTTCGTATTTTTTAGACTGGTATTTAGCAGAGCTGCAGCATATGCACTACAACAATTAGCAGTGACCAATCTGAGTTTTAAAAAACTGCATTTGTGTTTAGGAAAAATGCAGTTTAACTTACATAATGCATACATATATATGTACATGTGTAAGAAAGTATAT
>NW_023458556.1:18662479-18665764 GCF_013731165.1 Rhagoletis pomonella
ACTTACATAATGCATACATATATATGTACATGTGTAAGAAAGTATATCTCAATAGTATATCTATCTAAGAATATGTGTATATAGTAAAAAAGTAAGCTGCTGAAGCTCTCCTACCACGTAAGAAAGTTAGGCTTCGCATTGTTGATTCGCACAAACATACGGGCATACATATGTAAAAAAGTAAGCATGCACAAACATACATATAAGATATGTATGTAAACAGATTAAACTAATTTTACCATAAATAAAAAAATACGAAAATATTAAAATTAAATACATATGAACAAATCAGAATATTTATAACTACAATAGTGGAAGTGCTCTCACTTCTATCTTAATGAAATCGGCATGCTGTCACTGACATCCTATTTACGCTTGAACATGTTGCTGAGGCGCCGTTTTGGTGGAGAATTCTGAAATAGATAATTCGCAGGATAAGATAATTTTAGTAGATATTCATATAAATAATGATAATGCCTTGCACACTGAGAACGAGTTAACTAAATATTATTCTCTCAACACGTGATTTTGTTATAGTTACACGATTTGGTTACAATTACCAAATCTTGTGTTGAGAGAAATATATTTTGCTGAACCTTTTCTGAGTGCAGATCAAGCAAAAACAAAAAAAACCGTGGACCACAAATAATGATTATTTTTATATTTCATCATAAAAAATCATGCGGAAAGAGAAACGCTGCTTGCATAGGGAGTAAAAAAACATACTTCTCTCTCCTTGTTACTCGGACAACCTTCAACGGCACGGATTTTTACGTTTTATTCAAAAAATTAAGTTCAATTGTTTTTTGAGGTTCATTTATTGCTTGAAAAATATTCATTTTTATTTTTTAGTACCAGGTTGACCGAGCCTTGCCCGGAGTGCACATACTTTTTAAAATTTTCCAAATTTGGATAGCTTTAAAAAAATATTTTGGAAAAAAAATTGGGTTTCGATATCTATTAAGTAAATTTCTTACTCCAAAATTTAGGTGGCAATCCTATTCCGAAATACGCTGGAATGAATGGTACATTTCTTGAGTGTATATGTACTGTGTATACACAAAAAAATGCTGATTGAAATTAACAAAATACAAATTTTTATTACATAGAAGCGTGGCAGCCCTGATGGAAAATATTTTCTGACCAAAGTTCTCAACAATACCTTTCATTTGATATCCTTATTGCGATGTTTAAGATAAATTGTCTAAAATCGAAAATAAGTGGCAACCTTACACTATTATCCCAAGGGATAACATTTTGTATATACGGAAAGCATTGTTTAAGAACCTTCTCTCGGCACCCATGAATAGTAATACTTTACATTTTTTCTTAGCAAAAAAATAAATAAATATGTTATTCAAAATAGGTGGCAACCCTGTTAAAATATTTTTGAATTAGGGATCTTTAAAATACCTTCCATTTGATACCCATATTCTGATGTTTTAATTAATTTGTAACTAATTTCGAATAGGTGGCATCCTTATGCGAGTCTTCTCGGAGATATTGCCTATTCAGATAACCTTATAATCCAAAACATTAGCTGTATACAAAATTTCATCAAAATCGTTAGAGCCGTTTCCGAGAACCCTATGGATATACATATGGGTGTTTCCATGAAAATGTAAATCGAAAATGCAATGCAGTAAACGGCTTTATAACTTTAATTTCGTATTCAGATGGCGGAAAAAGGTTTTGAAACCGCGAAACGGTGGAGAACTGAAAAAAATAAATTTCAAATTTAATTTAGTATGTGTTACTAGTAATAATATTGTATGAGGGAAAAATCTGTCTCGTACGTTATGTCGCGTACGTTATTATGTTTTTTTTTTTTTTTTAATAAAACTAACCAGAGATAATTTCTATTAAAAAATGGAAGGATTGTAAAGGTATATTATTTAGCCTAGTTTAGGAATTTTTAAAGAAAAGAAAAACTCCCGTGATTCGCAGACTTTCGCATATATGTATATGTGCCTTAAAATCACTTCTTTTTTGTCGCGTACGTTATCACCTTGTTTTGAACGGATATTTTCCACACCAAAGTTTCGAGGCTGCTTATTTTTTTCTCAAACATAGTACCCTTTGGTTGCAACATAACCGTAATCTAGTTTTTCAGTAACTTCTATTTTCCATAAGCGTACGAATGTCGCGTACGGCTGCATTTAAATGTATGTATATACATAAATACAAGAATTGCTCGTTTAATGTAATAACCCACCAAGCAAAACATGAGAAATATGCAACAATCGTCAATGGCAACCAATTGGCGACTCGTCGATTTATTGCCATGGTGAGAAATCGGCAACATCATTTCTTTCATGTAATTTTAGTAATATGTTTTCAATAAAAATCAAACTGATGAATTTTGCATCAACAGTATTCTGCAAAAACATCTAATGTATGCCAAAGATAAGATTAACAAAATAAGAAGCGCCTTATGTAGCGGAGGAAACAAATAATTTCGTTTTCAAATTGTAATTTTTTAATCAAAAATAAATTAAATATTAAATAAGAAAAAATTTTCCAAACATTGCCTATAGCAATAATAAAGTGATAAGAAAACAGCTCATTCAGGTAATAAGAAAATGACTCGATCAGGCGAGTTGCCTTCGGCGGACGTTTTAGAGCGACTGATAATAAGAAATCGATACGATGGCGATAAAGTTGTTGCCGAGGGCGACATGTTTTCTTATTTCCGGCAACAAAAATTGTCTGGTGGGAAGATTACAAGTTTTTATTTAACTTGCAGGATCTAGCATAAATACCACCAATAATGTCAGCCTGGAGATCAAGCGGGGAATAACTCCTGCCTACAAGTGCAACTTTGAGCTCGCTTAGCAATGGAAACGCAGAGCTCTCTCTTGACGGAAAAGAAGATAAAATGACGAACTGTGCGAGCTCTACAAAGAGAGGAACATCGAGAAGTGCATTAAGATTCAACGCATATGATGGTTGGGATATATCCCACGAATGGATGTTGATGATGCTCGGCACCGATAGATGGACAACGGAGCAAGGGAAAAATCTGTATAAATCTCGTGTGAACCATTGGTGAAGTTTTTTGTCTTCACTCAAACCGATTTTTTACGGCAAAATTTCGCGATTTACAAGTTTTGGTGAATGTAAATGTAATATGTATTTCAAAAGTAGGTCGACACATTTATGGAGATTCTGAAAATAGAGAAGAATATCAGATCTTTTTTCGTTTGAAGATTTATTACAAGGCGAACTTATAGTTGCCATCCCGTACGAGTCCGGACTAGTCAGAAATAGTCAGAATCAGTCAGA
>NW_023458556.1:18665864-18667793 GCF_013731165.1 Rhagoletis pomonella
TCTGACTGATTCTGACTATTTCTGACTAGTCCGGACTCGTACGGGATCGCAACTATAAGTTCGCCTTGTAATAAATCTTCAAACGAAAAAAGATCTGATATTTTTCTACTATTTTCAGAATCTTCAAAACTGTGTCGACCTACTTTCGAAATACATATTACATTTACATTCACCAAAACTTGTAAATCGCCAAATTTCGCCGTAAAAAATCGGTTTGAGTCAAGACCGAAAAACTTCACCAATGTCTATTCCATCGTCCCTATGTTCCTGTCTTTGTAGAGCTCGCACAGTTCGTAATTTTATCTTCTTTTCCGACGAGAGAGAGCTCTGCTTTTCCATTGCTAACCGAGCTCAAAGTTGCACTTGTTGGCAAGAGTTATCCCCCGCTTGATCTCCAGGCTGACATTATTGGAGGTGTTTATGCTAGATCCTGCAAGTTAAATAAAAGCTTGTAATATTTTTACATTAAAAGAGCTATTCTTGTATATATATATATACGTACATTTCCATGCAGCCGTACGCGACATTCGTACGCTTATGGAGTAACATAAATCTCTCAAAAATTGAAGTTACTGAAAAACTAGATTACTGTTATGTTGCAACCAAAGGGTACTATGTTTGTGAAAAAAATAAGCAGCCTCGAAACTTTGGTGTGGAAAAAATTCGCTCAAAACAAGGTGATAACGAACGCGAAAAAAAAGAAATGGTTTTCTTTTCTTTAAAAATTCCTAAACTAGCTAAATAATGTACCAAATGAAAGGTATTGTTGAGAACTTTGGTCAGAAAATGTTTTCCATGAGGGCTGCCACGCTTCTATGTAATAAAAATTTTTATTTTGTTAATTTCAATCAGCATTTTTTATGCATACGCAGTACATACATATACGCTCAAGAAACATAACATTCATTCCAGCGTATTTCGGAATAGGGTTGCCACCTATATTTTGGAGTAAGAAATTTACTTAATAGATATCGAAATCCAATTTTTTTTCCAAAATATTTTTTTATGGCTATCCAAATCATGACTTTTGATTTTTAAAAGTATGTGCACTCCGGGCAAGGCTCGGTCATATGGTCATGGTACTAAAAAATAAAAATGAATATTTTTCAAGCAATAAATGAACCTCAAAAAACAACTGAACTTAATTTTTTGAATAAAACGTAAAAATCCGTGCCGTTGATGTTGTCCGAGTAGCAAGGAGAAAGAAGTATGTTTTTTTACTCCCTATGCACGCAGTGTTTCTCTTTCCACATGATTTTTTTTGATGAAATGTGAAAATAATCATTATTTGCGGTCCACGGTTTTTTTGTTTTTGTTTGATCTGCACTCGAAAAAAAGTCAGCTAAATATATTTCTCTCAACACAAGATTTGGTAATTGTAAGCAAATCGTGTAACTATAACCAAATCACGTGTCGAGAGAAACATATTTAGTTAACTTTTTTCAGTGTGCAATGCATATTATCATTATTTATATGAATATCTACTAAAATTATCTTATCCTTCAAATTATCTATTTCAGAATTCTCCACCAAAACGGCGCCTCAGCAACATGTTCAAGCGTAAATAGGATGTCAGTGACAGCATACCGATTTCATTAAGATAGAAGTGAGAGCACTTCCACTATTGTAGTTATAAATATTCTGATTTGTTCATATGTATTTAATTTTAATATTTTCGTATTTTTTTATTTAATGTAAGATTAGTTTAATCTGTTTACATACATATCTTATATGTATGTTTGTGCATGCTTACTTTTTTACATATGTATGCCCGTATGTTTGTGCGAATCAACAATGCGAAGCCTAACTTTCTTACGTGGTAGGTAGGTAGAGCTTCAGCAGCTTACTTTTTTACTATATACACATATTCATAGATATACATATATACTTTCTTACACATGTACATATATATGTATGCATTATGTAAGT
>NW_023458556.1:18667893-18689988 GCF_013731165.1 Rhagoletis pomonella
TATTAATTTTTAGAAATACATAGCGATTTTGCAAAAAGCAAATTGACAAATTTCTAATTATTCACATTGATTAAACAGATATTAAACAAAAAAAAAACGAAGCGATCTGCAAAGATTTTCGCTCTCATCAGAGCAAAAAGATGCACACACAAATTTCATTGTAACGTAATTCACAACTGAATTGATTCAAACAATTTTTATACAAACATTAATTTACAATACTCTTACAGTAAGTTTTCTCACAGTGGCATTAAGCCGTCAATAAATTTTCGTAGCGATCGAAGTGGCATAACATTAGGCGGTTACACAAACAGCAGCGACTACATATCACAAATTGAACTTGGCGTTGAATGGATGTCATGGAAAGAATCATCTAAATCTAGATTTCCATTTTCTTAAGGAACACACAAGTTTGCTTTCTTACGCATATTGCGACAAGACCAGGTAAATTACAGCAATTATGGGCGCAAATACCGCTAAGATGACTGTCCACTGTAATTGCTGATCCATACGCACCCAGATGCTGGACCACAGACGCACTACATCCGCTAGCGTAATCTGTATTTCTTTATCATCAATCGCCAGCTTCTTTAGTACCAGGATGGGCGGCGGCGGAGTTGCTTTGATTTCCAAGTCGGCAGCCAGTGTCAACTTTGTACCGCGCTGTGGCAACAATGTATACGTAACTGATTGCCTCTTTTCCTCCGCCGTTCGTTGCGAGTGTCGAGGCGGTGTGGGCACAATATCGAATTCAATGTTTGTCACAGTAAACGGCGCTGCCGATGCAGTATGCGCCGCCAGTTCTTCGAAGTGTTTGCAGCGAGCATCGAATTGTTCGATTTCATCAACAGTTGACGGCTCGTCAACCGCCTCGTGCTCCAGGCTGCGTTCCACCGGCAGTGACGTATTTAGCCTGGAGGAATTACTTTCGTCATTAGCATCGCTTTCATTGTTGCTGTTTGTTGTAGTGTCAGCATCGCTTTCTTCGGAACTGTCGCAATCGTTTTGTGTCGTTATCTCGCCCAACGGCAATTGTGTTACATTCGAGTCGTAGGCATGGTCTGCTGACATATTGATTTCATGACAATTTCCGGATATTGTTTTCGTTTCAGCACTAGTCTCTTCGATAATTTCCGAAGTTGTGCCGGTAATTATTTCACCAAAGTAATTCGATGTATACTCGGGTATATCATACTCTTCGGGATGTTCGCACTTCTTCGACAAAACTATCGTCGCATTTAGCCGGTATGTATGGCTGTTGTTGTTGTCCTCACTTTCGCGCGCACTATGGAAACCTTGGCCACCTTGCAGCTGATTGTCCATCTGTATACCGCGCCCTCGATTGAAATTGTCTCGTCGCTGCTTGTGCGCCTTTTTGCGTATTTGCTCGCGCAATTTGGTGCGATTTGGCGTACGAATGCTGCTGCCACAGGCATACAGCGACAGACGTGGCCCACGGTCTCGCTTGTGTCGACGACGATGACGACCACCAACACCACTGCTGCGCCTCAGCGCATCGCCTGAGCTGGCAGTCGTGGTGGTGGCGGTGGCCGAAGTCGCCGATGTGGTAGTGCCGGTGGTGCTTGTGGCGGCGCCTTCCTTCAAAGGCATCTGCTGCTGCTGCTGCTGCATTTTCCTATTCTTCGAAGGTGTGTGTGGCGTTCCGGTAGATGGCGTTTCCGATGAAAGTGGACTGCCGGCTGGCAAATGCTTCAATCGACGACCGATTTGTAGTCGTAGCAACGAGCTACGCCTTTTGCGTGCCACCCGCTGTTGTTCCAGCATTTTCAAGTGTGATTGTGATGCGCCGAAGTCTCGTATCGCCGAGACGTCCGCCAAAGAGAGTATTGCTGGTGGCGTCTTAGTATTTTCAATATTCGCTGTTGGACACTTCTCGACGGTCAATGAGAGCATTGATGGGCCGGATAGCGCCATTAACTGATCGAACAAGCAACGTTTGTCGAAATGAGATGTGCTTTTACGCGGCGTGGAGGTGCAAATGTTTTCAGGACTTTTCAAGCACATCGCTTCAAAGTTTTTCTTCTGCACCGCTTTTAAGAGATCCATAGGTATTTTTGAAGTCTGTTGAAGTTAGCCGCAACCAAATGATTGTCATTGTTGTTCAAGTATTATGCATATATACGAGTAATTGATGTATTTCATATGAATAGGAAGTGAAAAGAGTTAGAATCAGTATTAGATTATCAAAGCGGCATAATTGTTACGTTTAAAACACGATCACAAAAACAATTTCGTAACAAAGAAGCTCCAACATAAATACCAACGGTTACGAATACAGCACAACAATGACAACAATGCAGCAACAACAACAACAACAAGAACTATCATAAACACCAAATACGAAACAAAATATGTTTGAGGTCTATGCACTTTTAATTCATTAATGGCGATTTCGTTTCTTCCAAAAAATGTTGCTCTTCCACGGTGCAAAATCTTTTGATGTTAAAGGGGCCTGTTTTTGCCTTCTTGTCCTTGTCTAGCTAACCAAAGCTCCAAAGGGCAAAGAATGTGCCTTTTTTGCCTTACAAGAGTGGGATATCTTAAGAAACGAACACAAAATTCTCTCACCGTTCGCCTCTATTTTAGAATCGAACACGAAAAGAGAAAGAGGCAATCAATTTGTGTTTCTTTGGTTGGTTTTCGGGCTGTTGGGAATTTCAAACATTCAAATTTTAACCAATAAATATGTACTATTTAGCTGTTGATTGATATGTGAAATAAATATCAAGTGAACCATTAATTTAACGGTATTGTGTTCGCTGCCGCTCAAGTCTTAAATTTATAATTTTGTGCGTTTTGACGTTTAGTTTCGGACACGAAAATGAGTTTTTTACGTTCCCATGGTTTTTAGTAGTTTCTTCACTTTTGTGAGAGAATTTCGTACCTAAGCTCATTTGCACGAAAATGTAAAAAAAACAAACCTAATATATTTTGTGTTTCAAAATTTAATAAAAAATATATGCAGTAAAAGTGGAAAGCGGCTATGGGTTGTTAAAAACAGGACAAAAAAAAAAACAATATTAAAACAGCTTTCATTCGCTTTTTATCAATATATACGGCCCCTATTTTTTCATAGGCAAATATATATATACTCAATTGTATCCATAAATGTGTATTTTAATTTCATTCCAATAACCAGCAATTTATGACCAATATTTGCCTTAAAGTTTTCATGTCTATTTTATAGCTTCTTATTTGGCACTAAATTTGTTTGTCGGCTCTGGCCAACGCTAATAAACTCCGGCAATTGCCACTCTCCTTAGCGAAGTTTAACGTTATTAATATATTAATTATACATAAAACTAAGCACCCATAGATACATACATACGTACAACACAAATTACATACATAACAGTACCATGTACACAGAAACATACTTAACATTTAGAAATACTCAAAATGGAATTCAAATTTTGAAAAGAAGAAAAACAACATTAAACAGCGCCAATTGAAACTCACCTCATCTCTCGAATTGCTATTGCCCATACTAAATTTAGAAGTAAAGAAGCCAAAACGCACTGGTGTCTTCGCTGTGCTTCCATGATCATAAACTTCTTTGAGTATTTCACGTGGCGGCTCTGAACTGCCCAACGAAAGACGGCCACCATGTTTGCCGGGCGTTGGCGGACCAGGACGCTTGTAATTCGTGATGCCAGTAATCTTTTTCCGCGCGCCACCACCGACCGTTGTGCTAAGCAATGCACTCATACTGTCATCCAAGCTGTTGGGACCATCCTATAGCAGAGTAAACAGAAAAAATGGAAATATATTTTTAATTAAATTCAATTTAAAACGAGTAATAGCACAATTTTTTTTTTTGCAGCCAGCATGCATCGAACGCCATTGACAAGAAACATTTAAACAACAAGTGTACATTTTTTTTAAACATCGGTAAACATTTAGAGAGCAGGACAATGCATTAAACACAAATACATATTTACAACAATTATAAACACACAAAGGACAATGACATCCAAGAATTTCTAATTTCGGTTGCATTAATTTGGTTGTATACTATACATCAGGTGATAAGAGAAATTTATTATATGTATACTCGAAATAAAGCCTTACATATGTAAAACGAACAGTTTTAAAAGCGCAGTTTTTATCACAAAAACATATCTTCAGAGTGCTTCTTGCCACTTCGCATTACGCTCACTTTCTGCAAGTACATTTCTATATGATTTTTGACATAGTTTTCTTTTTTGTACAATATCTACATAAATGCATCAAAGGTACATTTTGGTCAATTTTAATTTTTTTTTTTAGGTTTACGCTTTCTTTGTTTAAAGCGCTCGCTTGCTTATTTATCTACATATTTGCAATTATTTTGCATCGTCCGCTTGATAAATTTCATTTTAAATTTTTCGTTTTATAGCAGTGCAAAATTCTGGAAATACTAGGATGCGATACTCGTTTTGATGTTATCACTATTGTTTCTCCCTCTGAGGGTGTTGTGTCTTGAATCGGCATCGTACTTGTGCTGCTGGTGCTTACTTTCAATTCATCTTCGGGTAAACCGTGGTCATATTGAGCTGCATAGGTGCTTTTCAGATGCGGTGGCAATAAAGAATTTCGATATTGCAATTCCTCAGCGCTGGAAATAGCGAAACAGACAAAAGCTGTAAGTTTATTGCAGAAGTAAGTAAGAGAGGAGAAAAGCTGGCAAAGTGTAAAATCTATACAGATACAGGTGTGCTTAACTTAGATCAGTGACCTTTTGGCATTTTTGGCTATTTTTATTTTATATATTTCATGTTTTATTTTTGTAAAATTCTTGCTCGTTCTTACAAACTCCATATAAATCCACATTTCAAAGTTTTTACAAAAATTATAAAATATCAACAAGCTCTCATCGAAATTTATTTAGAAAAATTGGTACGTTGTGGTAAATTTTGATATAATGAAATGCAAGTTTCAAGTGGCTGGAAAATACCGTTAATTTTTGGCTTTTTTTTTGACAGTGTCACGCATTTTTTCCATACAAAGTATGCCCGAAAATTTTTTATATATGGGTTATACTCCATACTTGAAATTTTGTTAAATGTTCTGAATAAGAAGTTTGAAATTTTAGCGAAAATTTGTTGAATTAAATTCAATGAATTTTTAAATTTTTGCACAAAGCTTGAAATTCGGATTTATATGATTTTTGTTAGATAATGCACTTTTTTACTTTTATACTAAAAATGTATATACAATAAAGAAACAAAAGAAAAATAGTCAAAAGTATTCAAAATATCGCATTTCAATTATATTTGGTGGACTACTATACACTTGGCGACAAATGAAAGTGTTTTACCTTGTTCTAATATAGATAATATTCACAATTATTTTAATGAAAAATTGTTTGCGTTATTTATTTATTAAAATATAGTTCATTTGGTAATATAAACTATATAAATCAAAGTGTCATTATATAAAATTCGAAAAAATTTCATACAAATTTTCAACCTCTTATACAGAATTTCTCGAAAATTTTCGAATAGGTACATTTGTAGTTTTGTAGCCCATTTAATGTTAGCGTGATAAGTACAAGTTTCAACCGGCTACAAAATAGCGTTGATTTTTAAGAATTTGGTTTTGGAGACGGATTTTTTGCACTTTTTTCCATATAAGCATGCATTTCTTATGAAATAAAATATGGGAGACCGATAGCAACAAACTTTCGAAAAATCAACGCCAGTTATGTTATACTCACTTGTTATATACAAAAAAACGCAAAAGCAGTCTCCAAAAAAAAAAATCTCAAAAATAAGTTGAAAATTTGGATGAAATTTTTTGGAATTTTCGTGAACTTTATATAAAGTATAAAACTTTGAGTTATATGGTTTATAGTATAGAATGAAATATATTTTCATATATAAATAAGGCAAAAATTGTTCATAAAAATTATTATGAATATTATAATAGAACAAGGTGTAAACTTTCATTTGTCGCCTAGTGTAGATGGAGTAGTGTTCACGTAATGACAAGTTTTGACAGTTTAATATCCGCTTAGTTAATTAAATTTGTTTTAAACATATTAAAAAACTACAACAAAAACCATACAAACTTTATAAAAATTCCGCAAAACTCAACAAGCTTTCATAAAAATTTAAAATTTTGTATACAAATTTTTAGCAAACTTTCGGGTATGCAGTTTTAAAGTGCATTCAATTTTAGTGCGAGTTTGAAGTGGCTCGAGATTTATTTAATAATTTATTATTTATTTATTTTTATAATAATTTATTCCTGTAACCTCCTCGTGGTAGGCCATGATTAAATTTTGAAAGATTTTTTAAAATCCATTTAGTCAAATAAAATGAATTGTTTAAAACACTTTCGACATAAAAGCCACCACTTGAAAATTTTCAATTAAATAATATGAATTAAATTATAGCCTTTGTTGATAGATAGGCAACCCTACTCAAAGACATGTTAGTGTTAAAGCTTGTTCAAATACCTTCCATTTCATACCCATATTGTGGTATTAAATAAGCATGCATTTTTTTAATAAACGTAATTGTAACTTTTTAGAACGGTGGCCACCCCACTCTGAAATATTATTTTAGGGCCAAATTTACCGTGCGTAGTAAACTCTGAAGTAAAAAATCGAATTCGAGAAAAAGCGTCAAGTCGACTTAGGCGGTTATTGCTTAGGACCACAGAATAATAAATTTTCATATATCCGGCAACCCGGTTTCAACAGAAAATATCAATTAGAATGTGAGAAAATAGAACAAATCCGCTGATTTGTTAATTCGTTTAAAGCTGTTAAAACTTCAAAAATTCCAAAATACGTGTTTTTTATAATTTTTGGACACCTGGTATTTTTCGATATACCACGGATTTTGATACCTTGAATAATAAGCTATACCAAAAAATATTTGTTTCTGCTTTTTTTCATGTTTAATTAGTCAAGTAACAATTTTGGCAACTTTTTCAGTCTTATGGCCTACAGTGGAACGGTGCAAATCTGATGGCATTCACAAAACGATGGCCGGTGCTACTTTATCTCAACTGGCCGATAGCCATCAATTTATCCTATCTTGAACGAATGATTATTTTAACTCGATGAACTATCTTAACTTCGAACTGACTCAGATAATCACGATTATTTCACTTTTTGTCAGAGCAGTCGGACAAAATATCCTAACTGACACACTCCTATTTCGTACCTCCATAGCTTAACAGCTTAACATACGACAAAATATTTAGGTGTCAAACTTAAATCGCTTATATCTTTTTCCAAACACAAAATTGCTTAAAAATCGATTATAAGAAGTTTTTACTGAAATCTGGATAAACAAGAAATCGAGTTGATATAAACGTGGTAAAAATAACAACATGGTTGGGCGACATAACAAAAAATTAAGGAGTATATCGTCAACATCATTGCAAAGAAAGTCCTATTTGACAAATTTGAAATTTTACAGGAGACGCAAAACACCATTTCAAATTTACAAAGGAACATTTTTTAGAGCTGTTCTAAATATGTAATATACTTATTTTTGAAAAAAAAAAACCGTTTGCATTGATGGTGATGATATGTTTAATAAGTAAGTAAGTAGTAGGTTGAATAAGGAAAGGAATTAGCAACAAGAGTTTACGAGGTGTGCATAGCTTTGCACATCGATGACGCAGGCTCGATCCCTGCTGAAGTCTACAAAAAAGAAGTCTGATGAGGAGATGTGGTGATCTCCGAAATAGCGCTGCTATAACTTCAACCGCTTAGACTTTGTTGCCTTTTCCATTTTTCCTAATAAACAATCGTGATACAAAGCTCAATAACAATATTTAAAAAAAAAAAACTTTATAACTTTGCGTTTAACTTACCAAACATCTCGACACATGGACATTCGTCCAGTTTGTAAATCGGTCAGGTACGTATTATTAAAAAGTTCACCCTCTTCATCCTCCATTGCCAAATTCGAACTTATAGCTGCATTTGATTGCGCCGATGACAAAGATCTTGGCAATGAATTCGTAGCCAAACTGGGACGCTTGAAGTGCGCATTCTCGGTATCTTGAGAATGCTTTAGTTTCGTTGAGAGTATGGCGTTTTGTTTTTGATATTCCAAAATACGATCGTTGGTACGCATAATTTGATCGGAAAGTTTGCGTATGTGCTCTTCATACTTGACATTCTACGTGGGTGCAGAAAAAAAAAACAATGTATGCAAATTATAATTTTCAAAAATAATAAGAGACTAGAAAAAACGACGGAAATCTCGAAAGTCAAGAAAGTTTGACTAAACTGTGGAAATTGCTTTTATTAGTAATTTTGTTTCACTTACCTGTGCATTCAATTTATCCATTTCTGCTCGCATCGTGCTAAGTTCGCGATCTTGTTTGCTTTTCATTTTCGTTACTTCTTCGGTATAGAGCGTTTTCTGATGTAAGGGAAGCAAGCAAGGTAAACGTAAAACAATGGAACGAGGCGAAACATTTCGGGGTTTGTGTGAGAAAATCGAACGTAAGGGGTCAAAAAGAAATTGAGAAAATAACATAGGGCGCAAAATGATAATTTTTTTTTTGTCAAACTTAAATTTAAAAAATATATATATAGTATGTATGCCTTGCTAACTAATTGCATGCCGCGTGATGCTTAAATCATTGATTTGTATTTTACTAACAATAAAAGTTGCATACTATTTAATTTGCATAGATATCGAACGATAAATGCTGAGCATGTAAAAAATAAGTTTTACTACTAAATATTGAATACCCAGTTTAAAATCTAGTTTCTTCAATGATTCGTTTTGAAAAGTGTTTAACAATATCGTAATTATTGTAGGCATTCGGGGTAGGGACATCACAGCTGCACAGTGATTTCTTCTCTTCTACTAAAGTATATACTAGTGCATACTTAATCAAAAGCACAAATAGACATATAGACACAACAACTACATACAGACACTTGATTTCACTTGTGCCGGATAACATTAAAAACTACTAATTATATATACACATGTATATGTATATGTTTATATATCAAAATTTTACAATAACAAAACTAAGTAAAAAAAAAAAACATTCGATCTCATACAATTGCTATACACTAAAATAAAATTAGTCTCGCATTCACACACAGTTTTGGATTAAGAGTAAGCAAAAAAAAATACTCCAACGAATAATATATTGTAGATAAGAATCCTCGCACATGGAACGAGTAGAATATCTTGCGAGGAATGCTGGTGTCCTGCATCTCGTTCAGAATACAGGAGGGGAATTGCTTGTGAATGACAGCTCCATATCATTTTGTTTCATAAAGAAATTGAACGTAATTGCAAGCAGTACTTGCGACATGAACACTACAATGAAATATCTGAAACAGGTGTTGAATCGTTTTTTCCACTTTGTCCTGGTCCCATAGATTTCGAACCCGTGACATTGCGTCTGCGTCGTCGTAAGTTCGATTTCAGAAAGAAGAAATGAAAAAAGTAAAAGAAAAACCAAGGTCAGAAAAGCTGTATTCGTTTAAATGGTAGTAATTCAAACAAAATAGTGATGAAGTAACTTAACGAGAAAAGAGTAACAGTGGGTGGTATTGGTGGTGAAGTTGCTGTTGAGTGATGTAAAAAGATATGTCACTTCTGAGATTGTGGTTAAGTACATGTTTGTATATGTAAATGTTGCAGTGTAGCATTTGACATGTGGACAGTTATTAGTTTTAAATGTATACTATTCAATTAACCCGTTAAAGAGCGATACCGCTACCAGTTCCAGCAAACTGATTTCAATGAAACTTCGTACACAACCTAAACTTGATACGCTATATCTCCTAATAACTGAGACGTTTCCTCGATTTCACACAAAATTGGCCCTGAAATCTCTGAACAAGTTGCTTGAAGCTCAACTCTTCTTGGTGACCGAACAAGTTCGCTGATGTAAAAGCCAAATTAAGAGAAAAACGGCTTGCTAAAAAAAGGTGGCAGCTAACTCGATATCCTGAAGGCAAAACACGATTGAACAAGCTCGCCCAAGAATTGAAAGAAACCCTTAATAATGGACCCAAGCTCAGCGTTATGTACTTCACATATTGCCGCAGCCTTAGCTAGAGACTACTCTCTCTGGCGTGCAACAAGAAAGCTGAAAAGGTCCATCCTGCCTGAGTTTGCAGTTAGGAAGAAAATAATGAATGGGCCAAAACTAATTCAGAAAAGGCAGACACATTTGCCCGGTGTTTACACCTCATAATATTGTACCCCCACCCAATACAATGGAAAACGTAGAAACTCTTTTGAGTTATACTTTTCAAATAGAGCCACTTCTACATAAATTCACTAAGGCGGAAGTTAAAACAGCAATTCGAAAATTAAACCTAAAAAAAGCCCTTGGATATGGGGCCTAATTACAAGAGTTTACCTTAGCAATTAGCTCAGGAGATCATCAATTCTCTGACTCATGTATTTAATGCAGTTCTCGCGAAAGACTCTACCGCCCCAGTGGAAAGTTTCACCGATAAAAATGATACTCACACCTGGAAAAAATAACAGATAAAATCAAATCATACCGACCAAAGAGTTTACTACCCATTGTCACCAAGTTCATGGAAGTGATTTTCCTTAAAAAGCTACTTCCAATTATAGAAACCCAATCACCCATTTGGCTTCAGAAAATCAAGCAATAGCAAACCTTCCAAGTATATTTCTGGTGACCCGACTCCCTATGAATGCAGTTGATCGCTCGTCGATGCGTTGTCGGGTCCAGTGGTTGGTCAATGTAAAACTGGACCGCGTCCAAGTATACGAATAGGTGCCCCGTGACGTGTCTGATTCTCCTCCTCTTAGCAAGGGTCTGTTGGTGTGTTCACGTCTGTGGCATCCCACCAGAAACTGCTTGCTTAGCATTTTGTTGAGCTCCCTTCCAGGCTGCATTTGGGCCTCGCTGTAGGTGGTGCTCAGGCGACATCAGAAGACACCCTTTCGTTGTCCGGAGTTCAGAAAAATCTGTAGTTTCGCACACTGCGCCCAACTAGTCCCCGGCGACCAAACAGCCAGCTAATTGCCTTGTATGTTGCCAGCAACGTTTCTTTGTCTTTTGCCTCAGGTGAGGCCCTTGTTTCGGCTCTGTACTTTGTTGACAACTGCGGTTGTGTGCGCGGAGAAGAAAAGCAGGCTAACAAAAGTAACCCCTAACATTTTCGGGTTGTTCACCGTCGGAATTGGTATGCTTTTTTCGACCAGGTGGTGAAGAGGGTCGCCGTTGATTTCGTAGGGGAGAGTGTTAGGCTCCTTGCTGTGAAGAAGCGAGAAAACTCGGATAGGCATTCACTTTTGAGCAGAGGTCACCAATTCCATTCCCGGACCCCAATATCGAACAGTCGTCAGCGTGCTTTCGGTGGCTGAGGAGCTTCGAGATGTAGAAGTTAAACAGTTAGGGGGAGAGTATACCACCTTGTGGAACCTCTTATATGATTCTTCTAGGTTTTGAGGTTTGATCTCGGAAGATTACTAACGACTGTCGACCACTGGCCTTCCCTAGGGCCACCTTGCCATAACCGCTGGTTTTAAAGCAAATGGCGCACTATTTTTAGGTAGTTTGTGAGCCTCCTGGCCACTCGACAATTAGCGCTATCTACCGAAGGATGCAATGTGAATTGAATGAATTTTCCACTCTGTCATCGCGTCTCGTCGGGTAAGAAAGGGACCTCACAGTTGACCAGAAATTACTCACACCAGAGGCGAAGTTGCAGGTCTTCAAGTGCTCCTCCCACTTTTTCCGCTTATGCTGATTTACCAGTTGCCAAATCTCCAAATTAAGGTCCTTTAGGCGAGGATCACCGGGGTCCATCTAGCGTAGGTGGTCACTATCATTTGCTAGAACACCTGCTTCTGCCGGGTAATTTGGGCGGACTTCCGCAATGCGTCCGGATGGGATAAAGCGAGCCACTGTGGCAGTGACCACCTTGCGGAACTGGCGTTCTCCAGCGTGTATGTCTGTGCGTATGCTAAAGGCGGCAAAGCTGCTCTCGGTAACATCCGCGAAGCCGTTCCAATCAACTTTGTTAAAGTTGATATAGGTTCGGTGGTCTGCGGGAGCAAAGCCGGTAGGCTTATTGATCGATATGATTATGGGCAGATGGTCTGATGCAAGTTTTAGCATAGGTCACCATGTTATGCTATTTATCGGACCTGCGCTAGCAATTTTTCGGTCTTCCGAACTGCTGCAGCTGCCCACAATCCTGATGGGGACGTCGTCGTTCATGATGCTCAGCCAATACGTTTCTCCCGTATTTAAGTCAAGATGATGTCCTGCTGGGCAGCAGGTGACAGGGCTGTTCCGCGCCATAGTCCGTCCGATCGTAACTTATGTCTCTACAGTCTGGTGGCCACAAATGTTGCAAAAAACTGCCACCCGAAGTCGTTCCTAAGTTGGACTCCACTCCATATTTTTGTCCAAGCAGCGGCACCTACGAGGAATTTTCAAATGCATATTTTTGAAAGCACCCTTCATAAGACACAACACAAAGGTAATTTGGGCAAAATACCAGGTCTCACTGCTAAAGGAAATTGAGGTCAAAATTCCAGACAGAGAGGTCTGGTCAAAATGCTTCGCCTGAATTGGATCTCAGATATCTACACTGGCACTCAAATGGATCTAGAGTAGAGAGCAGAGCAGGTGCGGATGCTTTAAACCGGCACCAAACATTCTAATGCAATGGGTATTTGGTCCACGATCTTTCAGGCCGAGGTACTTGCACTCTCAATTTGTGCGAGATTGAATCTTGAAAAAAATTTAACAGGCGCCTTTCTAGTTTTATTTTCAGAGAGCCAGGCGGCCAAAAGGGCCCTATACAATAGGACGACCACCTCTAGGCTCGTCAAGGAGTGCTTTGACACTATCTAATCCTTACCAACTAGGGGCACGGTATTACTATGCTGGGAGTCAGGACACTACAGAATCGAAGGTAATGACGATAATGACGAAGTTCCCACGACAGTCGGGTCTACGTAACCGGAACGACCCAGACTTATATCTGCCCAAGGACTATTACTCCAGCATCACTCCCCAAAAACTCTGGGGAATTTGTATGATGTTACAACAACAAGATCAACAACAAAAATGCACTGACCTAATGGTGTATATTATAAGTATAGTACCACTTATGGTAAAATGACGCTCCTACTGGCGCCCCTATAGTACTCTTACTAGTATCCTGGACTCGAGTTCCTACCTCGCATGATTTCATAAATCAATTGCAATCCTACGTCTGCTATAATAAATAAATATTGTACTTTTCAAAGTTTATAATTATGTAATAAAAAATGTTAGAATTAGTTATTTCTGTTGACTAAAAAAAAATAATAATATTATTATTATTAAGGAAGTGTCACACGATTGGTACATTTTTACTCCTTTTTTATATCGGGCTATTGCCACAAAGTAAAAAAAAAAAACAATATAAAAAATGGGACGACACTTCTATTGACAAATTTTTACAAATTGTTTGTCGTAATTAGGATAAAGAAAAATATTTGTGCATTTCCACGATTGGGATATGATTTGCACCAAATTTTTAGCAAATGGCCAATCGTGTGACACAGCCTTTAGAGTTTTACTGAAATAACAATATAAACTTCGCGGCACCATTGACAGCTACGATATCTTAGTAGATATGGTTCCCGAATTTTTTTAAATAATTATTGGCATTTAACTTTTGTTACTTACTTTAGCATAGCCTCTTGAATTTCCGAAGGTGTTTATCTCTTAACTGATGCACGGTATGTATAGTTGTGTTTTTGTATCTATTGTTAACTGTACAAGAAATGCTGTATGTATGGCCAAGTCATATACAGAGTTTCCGCTCATACATATCGAGTCCTAACCGCCAAAATAACGTAAGCGACATTTTTTTCAAAATTTTCTTTTTGACGCAGAAATATTCCTAGAGCATCAAGATGCATTTCTGCATCAAAAATAAAATTTTGAAAAATATGTCGCTTACGTTATTTTGGCGGTTAGGGCTCGATATGTATGTCAGCATTCCTTGGTTAATGGAACTGTTTCTTTTATTGATACCAAAGCGAAATGTATTACTAAATTTCATCCCGAAATGCATATACATACATATGTACATATATGTAAGTACATATGTTTTCGTCGCTCACATGCAGCAAAAGCGGGAACTACATAAATGCGTAATCAAGAACGTTTATCCGTTTTGAAGAGCTTAGAAAGGTGGCAATTTTCTCAAAACAAAACAGATAACACCTACAAAAACGACATGCTCACTAGCAACGGACGATTACACATTAAGAAATCTAACTAAATGCTGACTGTTTATAACAATCGACACAGTGTGATGTCCCTACAACAATTGCTTGAGTACACAAGGACTTTGTATGTATGTATACCTACTACAGATACAACAACTTAACAACTACAACACTGAGCGTATAATTATAACTAATTTATGTATTTACAATAAAAAAAGTTTTTGTTATTGTTGGCTTACCATTTTATTCTTCATTTTATCCAATTTGCCTTCCATCTCCAAACGATTCTCTTTGATTCGCTCCTCGCTCGCTTTGGTTTCCTCCTGCAGACGCTGCTTGGATTCGCGATATTTAGCTTGCAAAATTTGGTTGTCTAGCCGCAGTTGTGTGTTGGCTTTCTGCTCGGATTCGGCTACCGCCTCAGCTACGGACAAACGTTTGCGCAGTTGTTCGAGCTCTTCACCTTCTATCTCATTACCATTGCGCAGTTTGTCACGCTCCGATTGCAGCATTGAAATTTCTTCAGTCTTCATACATAATTCCTTTCGCAGCTGCTCCAACTGCGCCTCGAGTATGACGATCTTCTCTTCGCGCTCCGTACGCAAATTCTCGTTATGTATTTCGTATTCTTTTAATTTGGCGCAGGTATTTAGATACTCATTTTCAATCTGAGCTTTTTCTTCCTTCAGCGCACACATGTCCATCTCGAGGTCACGCAATTGCTGCGCAAGTGTATCGCATTTATCCTGTGATATCTGCAGATGGCATGAAATCTTTGATAACTGATCGCTTATATTTGAATTCTGTTCCTGCAAATGTTCAGCATCGGCTTGTAGCTTATTGGCAAGCGCTTCTAATTCGTTGGCACGAGCCAGCGCGTTGTCGCGTTCTTGAATGGCTTCCTCCAATTGTTCTGCCGTGTGATCGGCACTAATCGAATGCTTCAATTCGTTCAGCTGTGAGTTGATGGCACCGATTTCGTGATTTAAACGCACATTGCTGGCTTCCGTAGTCTCCAACGAATAGTTCAGCTTTCGTATTTTCTCTTCGTTCGTTTGACGTATTTTCTCGAGCTTTGTCAGTTTTGCTTTAGCATCTGCCTCAGAGGCTTCTAACTGTTTTTTCTCTGCTTCGAGAGACGCCTTTACTTGCTCCAGTTGATGTACCTTGTTGAAGAGCTGCTGCTGATTGCGTTCAGTATTGGCCATACGCTCCTGCAGCAGTTGTTTGTCATTCTCGAGCGTACTCTTTTCACGCTTCAACTTTTCGGCAACCGCCTTTGACGCATTCAGCGACTCAGTGAGTTTTTCATTATCGTGTTCGCTCTTGGAGCAGCGTGCCTGTGTATCGCCTAACTTGACAGCCATTTTTTCAATGCGCTTCTTGTTAGCCTCCTGCGTTTCTCTCAGCTTAGCATTCTCAGCAGCCAGTTGCTCCTTCTTACTTTCGATCGTTTGCAATTGCGCGCGCAATAGTTTCAGCTCTTTCTCGGTGGAATCTAATTTGCGTTCCAACGTATTGGAGTTTTGTAAAATGTTCTTTACCATCGTTTCTGTTGAACTATGCTGTACACAGGTTTGTGTGAGCTGTTCTCGCAAATCCTGCAACTGTTCAACGAGCGAAGCCTTCTCCTGCCGCAGTGAGTCGCTGCCTTGAATCAGACGTGTAACATTTTCATTGGCGCGCTGTAACTCGCTCCTTAACTCTTGCTTTTCCTGCTGCAAGCGTTCCAATTCCACGCCTGCATTTTGGTGCTGCTCTTTAGCGACGGCGATTTCATGCTCCAGCCGTACAACTTCTGCTCTCAACTTCTGCTTGGCATTCTTCAAATCATGAAGCTCAGTTTTGAGATGCTCCGTCACGGCGCTGCACTTGCGTTCGCCCACTAGCTGTTGCTGCAGTTCCGTGATCTCGGCATTGCGACTGAGTAGCTGTGTGTTCAACTTGTCGTTCGCCTTTTCCAGTACCTCGACCGCACCCTGTCGCTTCTGTTCGGTTTGGTCGAGTTGAATGTGCAGCAATGAAATGCTATGCAGCAGACGGTTTAGCGCGTACTTAAGTTTACCCAACTGTGTGTCCTTATCATTTTCTGGCAGCTTGATGAGCTCATCGACCACTTCTTGCTTTTCTGCATCAGTTGGCACGTTGATGTGGTTCTCCACAATGGTGGTAATCGCCTGTAAACTGTTATCGATATACTCCTGTTCGATTGACTGCTCGGCCAGCATGCGCGTCATTTCTGACAACTTTGTCTGCCAGTTGTGTCGCTCGTGTTCCTGCTCATCTTGTAACCTCTGCATTTGGGCTTCTTTTGCGGACAAATCAGTTTGTAACTTAGCGCATAACTCGTTAGCATCTCTGATTTGAGTGTTCAAGTCAGCGCTAGTCTTCTCCAAAATCTTCGCCTGCTGATCCTTCTCGCATATGGCCAATTTCAACTGGTCAGCAGTTTGTTCAAATGAAGCTAATAGCGCTGACTTCTCCTCTTGTTCGCACTGTATCTGTGATGTGAACGAGGCGATATCCTTCGCCAAACGCTCTTTCTCCTCAACAACATTCTGCAAACTCTGCTGCAGTGTTGCAATTTGTTGCAATTGCTTTAACTTCAGTTTTTCCAATGCATTCACTTGAGTTTCGGAACGTTTGAGTACCGCTGTTTGGCTTTCATATGCTGCCTTCAAACCGTTTATAGTCTGTGATTTCTCCTTCATTATGCTTTCGAGTTTTTGCTCGGTTTCAAATAATCGCGATTCACTCGCTTGCAACTTCACGTTCAATTCGGTCTTGGAGCTGACTTCCTGCGACAGCTGGCCACTTAGTTCATTCAAAGCGCTGTCAGCTTGTTCGATTTTCTCATGGACCTTGGTGTGCTCAGCTTTGAAAGTGTCGATTTCTTGCAGCAGTTTCTTATTTTCGCTAACTACATTTCCAAGTTGTTCCTGCAGTTTTTTTAGTTGTTCAGCGCTGGCCTGGCGCATTTGTGCTTGCTCGCCTTGCACTGTTTCCAAACGCTGCACGCTCTCATCAAGCTTCTTCTTGACATCCGTACTCTCCTCAAGGAGCGCCCGCAGATCGCGTTCTTTAACAGATAACTCTTCCTCCGCGGAGTTTAGTTGTTGCTTCAGTGAGCTTATAGCACGATCGTGCTCAGCACCAAGCTCCGTAAGACGCACTGTATGGTCTTCAGTGTTTGCCTGCAACGCATTTTCCATGTCTTCGGTGACCTGCTTCAATGCCACCTTTAAGCTATCTATATTTTCTTCATATATTTTAAGTTGGCCTTCTGCATTTTTCAGCTTCAGATCACTCTGTTGCAATAGCGATTTGTAATTGGCTTCCAGTTCTTCCTTGGCGAGTAAGAGTTTCTTCATTTCACCTTCCATAAACTCCATTTTCGAGACCGTTTCGGTGTGATTGAAGCTCATCAGCTCTAATTTGTTGACAAGTTCGAGTTTATCCTCCTGCAAGCGTCTCACATTAGATACCATATCTTCAAGCCTTTGGGCTAAGCTCATAGAGTCATCAGTATGATCGGTGCTTAATATCAAATTCAAAGCGTTGAAGGTTTTTAAAACAGCAGTCAGTTCTTCCTTTGACTCTGTTAATTCCCTTTGCATTAGGTTTTGTTCACTCTTCAGTTTGATCGAACACTCTTCCAACTTATCACGCTCTTCACTAAGTTTTTTTATACGGTCATCACGCGAGCTTATTGCCAGTTCAGTGTTGTGCTTCTCTGTTTTGAACTCTGCAGTAAGCGTATCGATGCGTGATTCTAGTTCAACATTTTTCTTGCGCACTTCCATTACTTCGTCACCTAGTTTACTCATTTCAAACTCTTTAACTGCTATTTTATTTCGCATAGCTTCCAAATGATCGGTAGTTTCACGCCTTTCCCGCTTGGTGGCTTCATGTTGTACGAGTATCTTTTCATACTTTTCCTTAAGCATTTTTTCGGTTTTATCATGTGCTTCCAATTCACCTTGGTAGCCTTTTATTCGCTCATTCAATGTGCGTATTTCATCCACATTGTTTACTATACTTTTTTGTAATGTCTCGATCTTTTTCTGCAGCGTAGTCGCTTCATCATTTAACTCTCTGTTTTCTTTTGCAGTTACAGAACTCTTTTTCTCATATACTGCTATTTCACTTTCCAATTTCTTTATCTGGGCCACATAGTCCTGACGTTGCATATTGCACATATTCTGGTGTGTATCATAGTCATTGGCCAGACTCTCAAGCTTCGTGACCAGTTCGAACTTTTGTTCATTGATTTTTAACAGGTCTTGTTCGCAGAGCCCAATTTTCTCCTGCATACACTTCTTGCCTTGCTCCAATTCGACGTTCACATGATCCAAATTCTTCAATTGGTCTTGAAGTACACTAATTTCTTTCTCAAATTGCATTAGTCTTCGGCTAAGATCATCGTTACGTCTTTGTTTAGCCTGCAGATCAGCTTGTAAAGTTTTCACCTTATCTTTTTCGTCTTTGTAAAACATTCCTAAGCGGTCGACATAGTCGACCAAATGATCCAAACATTCGGCTGGTGTAATTTCTATATTTTCCTCTTCTTTTGCTGTAATGCTACCGATACCAGTAGCAATACTGAATTCTTGTGCATGCTTCATGGTAAATTTTCGTATTAAATCGGAAATCCGTTTATTGCTGTTCTTCAATGAATGCAATTCTTCATGTAGCTCAGCGTTTTCGTGTTCCTTTTCGCGCAACTGCACATCGACAACAGAGCGGGCGAGATTTTCAGGACTACTCGAACTCCCGCTAGCATCGGTGATCGGCGAGAATGATGCATCCATATAGTCAGGACGCGAATTATTATTCCCTGTTGAACGAGTTTCATTAATAAACTGTTCTAATTCAAGTTTATTTTCGTTTAAGCATTTGATGGTGAGCTCCTTTTGCTGTTGGTGAATAATAATGGAAATGCGTTAATGATTAGCTCTCAGGTGTATTATAAATGAATATACCTCTAACTCAGTGGTAAGTTCATCCACTTTAAAGTCCAGCTCTGTAATACGATCCATGCAAACCACAATTTGTTTCTCTGCAAAGCGTAGCTAAAATATCGATATATGTTAATAAATACATACTTATGTTGGAAAGAACTATAAATGAAGAATATGGAAACATTTTTCTTACCTTTTCTTGAACAAGAGATTTTTCTTCCTTCATATTTCCAAGAACCTCATTGAGCTTAGCTATTTCTTCCTCCTTTTGTGCAACTTCTTTGCAAAGGCGACGTTTCATCTAAGTATTTTAAATGCAAAGTAAAATAAAAATAAAAATCCAAATGGAAATCTCATCTTTCCGAGACATTTGAATGATAAAAAATGCCCCGAGTGCACATTTTAAGTATCAGTTTCTTTCTTTAAGAAAGCGATCCCAATAATCAACTCATTAGAGAATTTCAGAAATTTCAGTTTTACACCGCTGAGGACGACGGCTGAGTGGAATATCGACCTATATCGGTATTTTTCAAGAAGACCCTATCTCAGCATTTGGTTGAAGAACGCCCTAACAGCAAATGGTTTAATAATGCCCTATCTCAATGTAAATTCAATATATCGGCAGCTGAGGTAGGGAGTTTTTGAACCATTTGTTATGTTCATCAATCAAATTCTGGGATAGGGCGTTTTTTCAATCAAATTACGAGATAGGGCGTTCTTCAAGCAAACTCTGAATTAAGGCGTTCTATAAAGAGCTATTTTCTAACATTAAGCGTTGTCGAACCGGCTGCCAAGATAGGTCGTTCACCACTGAACCGTCTATATATCTGTGCTCATAAGCAATAACCGCCTAAGAAATAGTTGGGTTATACATATATGCTATTGTATTCTGCTACTACTATTCCATGTGTATGTGAAATCCCCATCCCCCTAACTAGGCTACTTAAAAAGTTATAGGCGAATATATTTTGGTTTCCCCATATGGTTAACATTACAATCCAAATGTTTAAATCGTTTTTTCTTGAATTCAGGTTTTTCGACTTAGGCGGTTATTGCTTATGAATATTATCTTATAAAGAAGAAAAAGAATGAGTGGCAGCGACAAACCTATTATGAGTTAGATATTGAACGAAGCATGCACCGCGACCTGGTAGGTCTATTGAGAGTTATTTCTACAAGAAATATTCTTTTTTAAGAATAACTCCGGCAAACAAGAAATTATTTCCGCGTTATTCAATATATTTATATTATTTTACATATTTAATCCCTGACATAAACTAACCTGCTCTCCATCTTTGTTTGGTGAACTGCTTTCTGTTGCGTTCTGTGTAAGTATATCGTTTCTTAATGCTTGTATTGTTTGTTGCAATTTTTTATGGTCTTGATCTGCAAAGAGGTTATGGGTAAAATTAAGATGATTTAACAAACACTGAGGAATATTAATCGCATACTTAGTTTTTTAATTTTCTCCTCATTTTGTTTTATTTGTACTTCCAGCAGCCCCTTCTCGTATCTTTCGGTCTCCAATAGTGCCTGCAGTAATGATAATTTAGAGTTTAACTTTGGAATACAATTTTATTTTACTTACGCGCAAGTTATAGAGCTCTCGTGTTCGCTCCTCCAACATCGCCGATTTCGGTGTTGGTGGCACAATACGTGGACTGCTATTGCCTGGAGCATAGCGTGCAGTTCGAAATGGCGAGTCCGGGCGAGGAAACGATGATGAGGGAAAATTAAGATTATTGCCAGTCGAATTATTTCCACTCGAGTGGCTATCATTTCCTGAGCCTGATGAATTTGTACTTTTCAGTAATGTGCCAGCAATAGCTTGACGCAATTTATCACGGCTTATAGACTGACAATCTATCAACTCATTGAAAAAAGCCGCAATGTGGCGCTGGTTATTAACAGATAATCTCTTACAGATATCATGAAAATTTGTTTCAGGATATTTTACGCAAGAAAAATGCAAAAGAAGAGAGTAAACATATAAATACTCTGTTGTACTAAGGGTATTTTCATCGTCTAGTAGGGGAGAATAATCTGGGTATTGTTCTGAAAGTATGAAAAGGAAATATGTCATTGAAATATGTATAAAATATATCTACATTACCTTTCAAGAAAGAAATGATATTGCCTTCTGGTTCTGATTTTTGTACTAGTTTATGGTTGGAGCGAAAGTTTCTATAGAACTCGTCAATATCTGTTTGTTCCAAGCTAAAGTAGTTACCAGCAACGAATCCGCATTCGGTTAACTAAAGGGCAACATAAGATTGGTAAATATGTAGATAAGAAATAGTGATCAATTAGGGACGATTGGCAGATGCTGGCATTTTCAGACCATCAACACTTACCCAATGTAAGAGAACTTTTTTCCAGTTACGCACTTCCATGTTTTCCAACAGTGTGTATTTGAGTTCTTAGCGTATTCCCTATCCTATATTTGCCAGCTTTTTGTCTACCTGGCTCACTTCGAATTTCTATTATAAGATTTGGAAATTTATTACTTCACAAACCCACGGCACAAAAGCAATGACAAACTGAAGAACGAAGACACATTCACTAATTTATTTCCGATCCGATATTTTTTCTTTAAATTTATAAATCTTTACTTTTGCCGCGCCGCCTCTTTTTCAAAATGTCGTAGTACACAGTTTCGCCCGTCTTCACCCTGTGTATGTTAACTTATTGTTACGCTTTTTATCAATAATGAATTCAAATATTAACAATCAAAATTATTATAATCTCTACTCCATGATAATTTTACGGATAGTTGAGAATTTCGCAAAGAAATCTACCGTTCTCAAATTTTTATGTTGAAAGAAAAAAACGCAACTGCCGTTAACTATTGTTTCGAATTATTTGACATTTGACACGATACAAAACGACGCACGCTCGGCTTTTTCTTTTTT
>NW_023458556.1:18690088-18694593 GCF_013731165.1 Rhagoletis pomonella
GCGTCCGTTTTAACATCCATTTTCGTAAATGAATTCGCCGCACATATGGTTTCGCGGCGATAAAGAACGTTAAGAAAAAGTTACCGATGATAGA
Source organism: Rhagoletis pomonella (assembly GCF_013731165.1). Lineage (NCBI taxonomy): Eukaryota > Metazoa > Arthropoda > Insecta > Diptera > Tephritidae > Rhagoletis > Rhagoletis pomonella. Next base: position 18,690,183 of record NW_023458556.1, read on the forward strand.
AATAATAAAATGAAATGAGAAAAAACATGGCCGCAGCTCTTTTTGTTTATTTGCTGATGGCATTTAACAATTTGCATGCGCATGTGCATAGATTTATTTTATTTTATAATTTTAAACAAATATAAGTAAATTAAATACATGCGCTATGCAAGACCTTTAGAAGCTTCCTCTTTATTATGGAAATTGTAAAGTTCTAATTTATGGATGAAACTACCCTTTTTATATCAACCAAATGTACATTTATAATCAAAAAATAATTTACATCAATTTGTACAAATGTACTCTTGCGATTTTCCTCCTAACATGTGTATGTTTCTACATCCATGCAAACATACGTACATACGTACATATGTACATATACGCATATGCCACTAAAATACAACAATAACAAATTCATTCATAAACGCATGCGCATATTCTTCAAGGTCAAACTCATTCATTCATAAATTCAATGACCATACTTCTCCCCGCAAACTCATCGCCCACAAGCGCAACTTCTGCGCGAGGGCCACAAAAATTCTAAAATGTAAAATTGAAGAAATCACAGCCAGTCAAATGAAAAGTTGCAACTCAGCAGTAAAATTTGAGGACTTTTGCAAAAATAACTTATCTCGAGTTAAGACATTTATTCTGTAAACTTCTAAATCGCAGTGGTTTTCCAACTTTTAAATTATTAATTAGTTGTTTAAGATTTTATTTTAATAAAAAACAAAATAAACATCAATTTTTTGCACAAATGACCCATGATATTTTGTTGTAAACCCAAAACTTCTAAAATCACATACATAAGTGGTTTTACAACAAATGTAATTTGGCAACATGGTTGCATTCACCAGCTTCGGTCATCAATTTTAAAATTTTTGTAAACCGATCGCTTACGATTTGTTTACAGTTGACTCTTGATACTACGAGCAACATGTATACGAATTCAAAAAATTTAATTATTTTGCATTATTGATAATTGCGAAGCTACGAAGCTACGAAGCATGTATAAGTGAGTGTATACATACAGACCAATTCTGCGTTGGTAACACAAATTTTGTTTACTATCATCAAAAGCGACAAACACAAAAAATCGTACATTAAGGTCGGTGTTATGCAGAAATTTTGTTTGGCAAACTGCGTGCAATTGTTGTTGCAGCAAACTCGGAGAGAGCGAGTTTGGCGACTCTCACAGCAAACTAATTTTGTTTGGTCAAACTGCAGCAAATTCGGTGTTGTCATATACAAAAATTTTAAATTTTGCGCGTTATGTACATCTGAAATTCTCATTTCGTGTTGGCAATAGCCATGAAAACCATAATGAACGTGCAACCCTGTGCCAAACTCGACATAACCACCTCCGAGCAAACTAAGCAGCCGCCATTTAATTTGGCAAACAAAAGTTTGTCTGCATAACACCGACCTAACAAGCCCATTCTGCGTTGGTAATCAGATTTTTTAACGGATAATAAAGCTCCTCTCTTTTATAAACTCTTTTCACATTCTGCGCACTTTTGTAACCAGTAAAATTTGTTACCATCTCATAAGCAGGGGAAAAAATATTGCCCCATGAAAAATGCAACAACATAATTTCTACAAAACTTCATAGCTGGAATGCTGAATACATTGAAACGTTACCAAGGTACCTTGAATTGCGGTTACAAGAAGTGCTAACAATGTTTGGTAACAAAATTTGCTGGTTACAAAATATCCGGCAACAAGCAGAATAGAGGTACAGATATTCAAGTTAGGAGTAGCCTACTGTAAACATACATATGTATGCGCGTAAATATGTCAGGACGCGGCATTTCGCAGGAATTTAAGAATTTGTCAAGATAAAGATGGCGGAGGACGTGGGAAAGACGGACACAACTTATGTTTCACATTTACGCGTTTGTTTTGGCGGATGATGTAAGAAAGACGGAGACAACTTATGTTTCACATTTATGCGTTTATTTTTTGCATGCATATAAACAAAAAATTTGAAACCATTTATTCTTGCCCGATAATAACAAAATGTATGCATACTCAAGTATAAATGCATAGATTTAAATTAAACTTATGCCGTCTGTATATAATAAACATTGGTTTTGTAATAAAGCCGCCGTATACACACTTTATCCATCAAATCTCCCAACACACCATCTTTTTGCACACTTTAAATATGTAAATTTCCAGATGAAAACAAAACATAAGTACACTCATATATAAATGCATAGATTTCTTATTAAACTAATGCATTTTTATATAAAAGTACACTGGTTTTGTTTAAAATAATGAACACTTTTTATCCACAGACGCCAACAATCGACACTTGTTGACGAACACTTTGCACTCACAAACACTTTTTATTATTAATAAGGACACTTTCACAAACAGGCACGTCAGTATCTTACACATTCACTGAATATTTTATATTTTGCACCTCCATTTATGTATTTTCTAAATTAAAATAAATTTTTCAATCACTTGTGCAAAATAATCACCGACATTCACATTTGCCGCTTTTCTTCTGTTTTGTTTGCTTTTTCCGCATTCGTGGCGAAAATCAAAAATCTGCCGCGGACAGAGTTAAAAGGGAGACGAACTCCTCATCTCAACCTTTCAGATACGGTCAAAATCGTCCCGGCACATTTTCAAAGTAACGAGTTGTCGCTTCTTATACATTTACGTTCTTTGTACATTTACGTTCTTTGCGTGAGGGCATTAAAATTCCGACTTTACTTTTCCACATGCATTTTTGGATTACTCCAATGTACATACGTAGATAGATGTATATATTTTTGGCTTAATAAACCATGGTGCAATAATAAAAGGATTGCTCAGAAAAGAGTTTTCTCGCTCCCTCTTGACAAAATTGGCTGCCTTAGCATGTGAATGAGAGTGTGTGTGCAATCTTTTGTAAGGGAGTTAAGAGAGTGTCAAAACTCGAATGTCACTAGTGAGCAAAGCTTTAATTATTGAATCATGTTAATAAATATTTTTCTTTTTGTGATCTTTTATTTGATTTTGCTTGTTTATAAATATCAGCAACTCGTTTCACAGTTTGTGTATAATACCGTCTCTAAGGCGTAACTGTTTAATTCAACAATTGACAGTATTTCCGCAACAGTTGAGGTAAACAGTTGCGTCTTAAAAACTTGCCCATTGTGCCGTCTCACCATGTCAAAAGCATCCTGCGGCGCAGAAAAGATTTTCTATCTGGCGGGGCCTTTACTATCTGGGCGATAATAAAGAACAGCTAATTTGGATTTACATGCGCAACAACTTGAAAGGGGCGTCTTGCAAGCGAGATAGAGTTTTGTTGACTGGGCATTTGACAGCACACTTTTTTCACACATTTCGAGTTTTTCAGGCCAAATATGCATCGTCACGCAAGGGAGATTTGCCAGCACGTGAAGACCGCCGGTAATGGACGCAACTTCGAATACCTTGCCGGCTTTCGCCTCCCAGTGCCCATTCTGACCGAACTATAATTTCGGTTTATAACGCTCTAACACTTTTAACAGCTCTGCTTTTCTTTTTGCCTACGTTTTGCACGAATTTCGCTCAGCTGATGCATGATAAAAACAAAAATGCCGGAAGAAAGTTTAGGGCCGCATATAAAATTGCAAAAAATTGGAGATGCCAAGCAGCAAACAGAAAATGAATCCGGAATCGAAACAAAACCGCGAGGACCTGGAGAAACGCCTGCAACCCCACTGAGTAAGAATCAATTGAAGAAACAGAAAAGATTGGAAAAATACGAAGAGCTAAAAAAAGTCCGACGCCTGAAAGAGCGTGAAAGGCAGAAACAAAAGCGTCTTGAAGCACATGCTCAAGGATTACCAGCACGTGTTGGACCGTCACGAAAAGAGTTAAAGAAACGTCAACTTCAGTGCACTGAGCAGCAGACGGGTAAGCTTTGTGTTGCTATAGATTTGGACTACGACGATTTGATGCTTGATCGCGACGTGTCGAAATGTATCAAACAGTGCCTACGCATTTATACGATTAACCGTCGTTCCAAATGTCCAGGTCATCTGCATATCACCGGCATCAAAACTGACGGACGAATTCATAGTAGCCTTAAACGAAATGATGGTTGGGAGAATTGGCATTTAAAATACCATTTCGACCAAACGCACAATGATGTCTTCCCAAAGCAGAAGATAGTGTATCTCACTTGTGAGTCTGACACTGTGCTAGATCGTATTGAAGGGGATTTTGTATATGTGATTGGAGGTTTGGTTGATCATAATCATCATAAGGGCCTGTGCCATAAAAGAGCGACTGAAATCGGACTGCGTACCGCGCGATTACCGCTGAGCGAACACGTTAATATGAAAACACGTGCGGTGCTAAGCACATTTCATGGTATATAATTTAAATTCTAGATATTACATGATATAGATTCATTTAAATTTATCTCATACAAATATATATTTTA